>NC_142603.1:32153983-32528397 GCF_041222555.1 Hakea prostrata
TAGAAGGAAAGATCACAATTCAATCAAAACAGACCAAGAATGGGGTTGTTGTACCAATCCAAGAATGGGGTTGTTGTACCCATTGGTCGACTGATTGGTCTACCTCCCCAGTCGACCAATGAGTCGACCAACAGAGACAGTAGCCTTCAAAAATCAGAATTTTTAGAATATGAATCCAAATTTGGTGGTTCAAAAGGGTACAAAACAAGGGGGAAACTTTAATGGAAACATCTAAGTCTATAGAGGACCACAAACCATTAATCAAATCAAGTTTCCAAGTCAGGAACCAGAAAGTTAACCTAATTAGGTTAAACATAGATCATGAAGGAAAAATATAATATGATCAACGGTAAGGAATTAAAATTAATAGGTTACAATTCTAGTAAAGAAAATAAAGTGAGAGTCTTCTAACATGATCAAAATAGGGGTTATTGATTTTACCCAAGAAATTAGGGTTTCACCCTTTTTGGTTCCCATGAAAAGGTTGAGAGTTCCGAATGAAGGGAGGTAAATTGTTAGTCAAAAATAACAAGAAGAATCATTCAATGATAAAGTTTAGGTTCATATAAATTTTACCCAAGAGGTTTCCCTCTCATGGGGAATTACCAAAGGTTCTCCAGATGACCACACAAGGTTAGGGTTTCAAGGGTTAGGGTTTCCAGGATTCAACTGGCAAGGGTTGAGATCATGATGATGATCATGGATCTCAAGGAACATGATGAGATCATGGAATAGATGGTTGCAAGAATGCAGCATCATCTTCCTGATCTCAATCAAGAACAAATTTAAGAAAAGAAAATCAGAGATAGAGAGGAAAGAGATCATACACATACCTTTGATGCAAGAGGATGAAGATTGCTTGAGTTCTTGCGAGATATCAACCAAGGATGCAAGGGAAGCGATTAGAATAGGGTTCTAACTCGTTCCAGAGGCTTAGGAGGCAGATGAGGCGGAGTATTCCCGAGATTAGATTTAAATAGAGTAGCCACGATTTAAATTTCAAAAACAGAATCAATTGGTCGATTGATTGGTCGAATGGTCCAGTCGACCAATGAGTCGACCAATCAGAACAACAACTTCAAAACAGGGAATTGAAGGCTCAGATCAAGTCCAAACATCAAGGGGTTTTGCACACACCTAAAGTGACATACCTAGTAGGTAGAAATGCCTTCGAACCAATATAGAGAGCACTCCAAGTCCATCAACTAATCCAATCTTCATCAGGGTGCAGTTTCCATAGAAGGGACACTGACATCCACACTCAAGGATTCCACTCCAGCCATCAAGTCTTACACTGAAATGGCCCAAAGCTGACTTCTTGCCTTACTTCGGGTTGCTAGACCTACAAACAACAGGGTTTCTGGGTCAGGGTTGGGTTTCACATTCTCCCCCCTTAAAGAAATTTCGTCCTCGAAATTGAAAGCGTATCTGTGCTTCCAAAGAGGTGCAGGAACTTCTCCTTCATATCTTCTTCCTTCTCCCAAGAAGCTTCTTCAGGGGTATGGTTCTTCCAACAAATCTTTACCAAAGGGATGGTGCGATTCCGCAATTGCTTGTCCTTCTTATCCAAAATTTCGGCTGGCTCTTCATCAAAGGTGAGATCAGCACTAAGTCCTTCCGGTGCTTGCTATAGAATGTGTTCCGGATTCTCTATATATTTCCGGAGCATCGAAACATGAAACACATTGTGCACAGCAGCAATAGACGGAGGTAATGCCAATCGATACGCAACAGGTCCAACCTTCTCCAAAATCTCAAAAGGTCCAATGAAACGAGGGCTAAGCTTTCCTTTAACATTGAATCTCATCACGCCCTTCATTGGTGAAACCTTCAAGAAAACTTTCTCTCCAACTTGAAATTCCAAATCGGTCCTTCTCTTATTAGCATAAGATTTCTGCCTAGACTGGGCAGACTTAATCCTTTCTCTTATGATATCGACCACTGCGCTCGTTGTGAGATCCCACCTATTCCTAACCTTGCTATTTTACCAAATACATATATACCATATGCATTGTTCGATTTATTCTCTGCTGTACGAATTGCCTAGTTTCGTTTGGTAGAAGTTTACCCCAAAGCTGATCTATTCTCTCCACGATTTCTTCTCATGCCTTACATTCCCTTTGATAGGAGGATGATCTTAAATCATTCCCATGATTGATCCTTCTATCCTTGTTGTTCTAGAGTGGATCTCCATACACTCTATAACCTTGTGAAATCTTCATGATTTGTTATTCCTTCTAATTGTTTCAAGACTTCAAGCTTTTTATCTCCTATTCTTCAATCAAAGATTTGTAATCTCTCTGTGTTGTATTGATCTACTCTTGCTATGATTTATTCTCTGAGATTGAGATTATGAAGTAGATGTTGCATCCTTGCAATATATTGATCCTTGCAACCATCTCTTCTACAATCTCCTTTCATTCTTAAAGTTTTATGATCTTCATATTAAGCTTCGCCATGATCCTTGTGAAATCTTCATGAAGCCATGATCATACTTTCGATTTGATTTTAAAGCATGTCAGATTTACTCCTTGTTTTCTTACAAAAGACTTATTGTGATTTGTTTTCCGTGGACTTTGGGAAAAGGAGCCAAGATAATAGGAAAGTACCCTTGCCTTTTTGAAACCAAGCACTCTCCCAATTTCGAGGACTAAATTATTTTAAGGGGGGGAGAATGTGAAACCCGACCCAAACCTAGCCAGGTCACCCTATCTATTTTGGGTAAAGAAGGGTTAGTTTAATTATTGACTTTGAAGTTGGACCGTGATTTCAGTTTTGTTTAATGTTGATTTTGAAGTTTGACCGTGATTTCAGTTTTACTATCTTTGAAAATCTTAGGAAGCCATGTCAGACCTTTCTCTTAGGGTTGATCCAATGTCCCAAAATGAGGGATGATGTCTTTGTGGGCCATCTCAGTAGAAGATATGGTGTTTGACCCAAAACCCATGGATATTGATGATGGTGTTTCCTTATGGAAACCTTAATTGATTTGGTATTGAACTACTCACTAGTGAAGAAGAACTCGATTGATGGACCTAAAGCTTAGTTGGACCTGGTTTGAAGACATCCCTCCATACTAGGTAAGTAGTATGATGCATTGAAAGAAGCCCATCCAAAAATATTGAAGTTAGGCCCATTAAATCCCTATTTTTGAACAAGTTGTCTAGGCAGTGACATTTTGGTAATTTTCTATTTTGAAGGTTTTTAAAAGCTTTATTTCTTTTAATTTCGTGGTAAACAATCCCACTAGGTTTCTAACTCTCTATGGAACATGGAAAGGACCTTAGATCTTCCTCTTTGGCAACCAATCAATCAACAGGGTCAATTTGGTCAGTTTGGTGAAATCCTAGTAATTCTTGGACTCTTTGTGCTATTTAAAAGGGGGGAACTCCATGTTTTCACTCTCAATCTGTTCTAAGCCTTTGGAGAACGTGGGAAGAGCCCTAGATCCTCTCCTTCGAAGCCAAAGAAGACCCTCAAGCATCTGTTCAGATTTCTTTATCGGTTTCTCTTCTAAAAGGTTAATATTCAATTTGCTTCTTCTTTAATTCATTCTTTCTTCTCTACTTCTGATATTCTGATTATGAGAAGGGTATTACACTGCTGTAATGACCTATTCTCTAATTCTTTTAGCCCTAGAGTGAATTGGGGTCCCCAATTCACTCTATGTTCTTGAAGCCATATGGCGATGATTCTTGAATTTGATTCCACCAACGATCTTGATGATACTTTCCCTGAATTTTCTACCTATCTTTATGATTGTGGGGAAGGTCTCATACTATTACCATGACCTTCCCTTGTGTCCTCATGATTGAGGAGTTAATCCTTGTTTTTCCTTGGACCAATTGGCAACCCTTCTAGTTTCTATTAATTCATTGGATCCTCCCCAAGACTTTCTTTATTATGATTTCTTTATCTTTATTCCCTAGGGTGAATCTTTATTCTCCCTAGTCTTCCCATGGGATATTAGGATTTCTTTCCTTTGAATTTATTTACATTCTTTTCTCTCATTGGTAGACCCTTCCTAATTCCATTCTTGATTTTGAAATACTAATGAGATGTTCCTTTATCTATCTTGGGTTGTTTTTGTGAGAGTTAATTATGGGTAACTCTCATGGGAGGTAACCAACTCTTTTGAGAGGTAACCATATCTGAGACCCTAATGTTCTTTTATCTATTGGAAACTTCCCAACACCTTTTCATATTGTGCATTCTTTGTTTCTCTTTTTCTAGGGTGAATCTTGATTACCCCTAGCCTTTCCCTGAGAGCCATCAGTTTTGTTCTGAATCTGCGCACCGAAGAGGGGTGAATTAGTTGAAATACCTAATGAATTTCTGTGCTCAATCCGAATATATTTCCCGAAACTAGACTTCTTGATTGACTCGTAGAAGAAAACCTCATTCAATTTGACCCTGTATAGCCCTCCGAATCCCTGTTTGAACCTTGCTGTTCTGCCTTGGTCGACTGATGACGGTCGAGTGGGCCACTCGACCAAGCACTCAACCAAAGGAAGGTGAAATCCAAGAAATTGTAATATTAGGGTTTTTCACTCTTATTTAAACCCTACTTCGAGTTTCTTAGTTACGGCAGCCTCCTAAACACTTTTTGAACGTGAGAAGATCTCTCCAAAACTCTCTCTGGTGATTTCGAAGATTCCTCTGCAGATCTGAAGCCTCTCTTCTCTGTTCTTACAATTCAAGGTTAGTATCTCTTCTATATTATTAATTTTCTTTCCTTGATCTTGTTCTTGATTGAGATCAGGAAGTTGATGCTGCATCCTTGCAACCATCCCTTCGTGATCTCCTTCGTTTCTTTAAGATCTATGATCATCATCATGATCTCAACCCTAGCCGAAGATTTTCTTGAAACCCTAACCCTTGCTTGAGTTCTAGAAACTCTTGTTAACCTCCCATGCGAGGGAAACCTCATGGGTAATATTTCTAGTAACCTAAATTAGTTTTCCTATGATTTTCTTATTGCCTTTGGCCAATTATTTAATTTTCTTTCATTCTGTGATCTTGACCTTTTATGGGAACCACAAGGTTGAAACCCTAAATTCTTGGGTTAAATCAAGAACCCAAATTTTCCCCATGAATTGATGTTTTTATCTTCCTATATGATCCTAATATACCATAGGAAGTTCCCCTTCGAATTTCGGATCAATCCGACTTCAAACGAGGAAGTTATGGCCAAAGCAATCTGTACAATTTCGTACTGACTTGCTTGGTCGACTGTTTGGTCGACTGGGCCAGTCTACCAAGCACTCGACCAAAGGAGTCAATAGCTTCGTTTTTCGCCCGAATTGATTCGTTTGCTCTCTGATCTTTTAGGCATCTTTCCTAATGTTGAATCTATGATTGTTAGGAGTCTATTTGCTAAGTTTGGAGTTGCTCTCTTTGGTTTTGGATCATATTCTTCGATAATCAGTAAGGCAAGTTAATCCATAACAACATAAATAACATGGAAGCAAACCATAACAAGATGCAATGCAATATGAAACAAGTAATGTATGTATGCATCTAAACTCTATGTATGCTGGTCTCTATGGCAGACATGCTTTAAGTCATAGCACCGTACTTCTTTGGGTAAGTCCGCTCACATCCTCAACCATTTAAGATATCTTGGATTCTCTCACGGATCATTTCACCGGTCTTGAGCAGCCGGTTGGTAATGGGTAAAGTCCACATCAAACCATGGTAAGGGGTTAAGTCAACACACTCTCTCACAACCGTTTGGCATAAGTACCGGCGCATGTCAGGGAAAAGCCTAGCCCAATGCAAGTCATCTACTCAGTTACATCAACTCAGGTCCAGATACTTCCATTCCTCGTCCCTGACGATCCTTTCCGGTATCCTTTCCACTAGAGTCCTAATAGTCCCTGACTACGGACTCATCAACCCTATTGGTTATCCACATATGGTAAATGGGAAGCTCTCATGTCCCCTCACGGATCATTTCACCGGTCTTGAACGCCCATGAGCCCAAGTCTAGCCATATGCAACCCTCCAATAAATGGCCTCTTTCGAGTATCCACAATGTGATCCATGTCCTCTCACGGATCTTTTCACCGGTCTTGAGCGCCCACGAATCCCCATTGCTACCACGGGTCGTTCGATCTCAATACCCTTCCGATTCAGGTCTGATATAACAGGGGTATATCCTAGCCAAACACTGCTAGACAGCCCTAGGTATGACATCCATTGATTCGGGAAAGCGTCGATGGGCATCTTCGGAAAACAGCCCATACTATTCCCTCCGATGTCTAAGGACAAAAGCATCAATAGGATACTCCCCATTCCCAAACCAAACTTAAGCAAACACATTCTCAGATCAGTCATGACATACACAACCAACAGTTCATCATATGCAAGAGAATGTAAAAGCAAAATCAGATTAAGCAGTAATAAGTAACTCATATAACATGAATAATGAAAAAGATAATATAAATAAGTGCTACTGTTCTCACAGTAGGAGATCAGAATTAAAATACAACAACAGTAGGTAATCTCATAGTTTCATAAAGTAGAAACCAGAGAACAAGCAATCTATGTAGTTAAGGAATCAACTGTCCTTACCTGATTATCGAAGAATATGATCCAAAACCAAAGAGAGCAACTCCAAACTTAGCAAATAGACTCCTAACAATCATAGATTCAACATTAGGAAAGATGTCTAAAAGATTAGAGAGCAAACGAATCAATTCGGGCGAAAAACGAAGCTACTGACTCCTTTGGTCGAGTGCTTGGTAGACTGGCCCAGTCGACCAAGCAAGTCAGTACGAAATTGTACAGATTGCTTTGGCCATAACTTCCTCGTTTGAAGTCGGATTGATCCGAAATTCGAAGGGGAACTTCCTATGGTATATTAGGATCATATAGGAAGATAAAAACATCAATTCATGGGGAAAATTTGGGTTCTTGATTTAACCCAAGAATTTAGGGTTTCAACCTTGTGGTTCCCATAAAAGGTTGAGATCACAGAATGAAAGAAAATTAAATAATTGGCCAAAGGCAATAAGAAAATCATAGGAAAACTAATTTAGGTTACTAGAAATATTACCCATGAGGTTTCCCTCGCATGGGAGGTTAACAAGAGTTTCCAGAACTCAAGCAAGGGTTAGGGTTTCAAGAAAATCTTCGGCTAGGGTTGAGATCATGATGATGATCATAGATCTTAAAGAAACGAAGGAGATCACGAAGGGATGGTTGCAAGGATGCAGCATCAACTTCCTGATCTCAATCAAGAACAAGATCAAGGAAAGAAAATTAATAATATAGAAGAGATACTAACCTTGAATTGTAAGAACAGAGAAGAGAGGCTTCAGATCTGCAGAGGAATCTTCGAAATCACCAGAGAGAGTTTTGGAGAGATCTTCTCACGTTCAAAAAGTGTTTAGGAGGCTGCCGTAACTAAGAAACTCGAAGTAGGGTTTAAATAAGAGTGAAAAACCCTAATATTACAATTTCTCGGATTTCACCTTCCTTTGGATGAGTGCTTGGTCGAGTGGCCCACTCGACGGCGCGAGCGGCAGCAACGACAAGGTTCAAACAGGGGATTCGGAGGGCTATACAGGGTCAAATTGAATGAGGTTTTCTTCTACGAGTCAATCAAGAAGTCTAGTTTCGGGAAATATATTCGGATTGAGCACAGAAATTCATTAGGTATTTCAACTAGTTCACCCCTCTTCGGTGCGCAGATTCGGAACAAACCGATGGCTCTCGGGGGAAAGGCTAGGGGTAATCAAGATTCACCCTAGGAAAAGAGAAACAAAGAATGCACAATATGAAAAGGTGTTGGGAAGTTTCCAACAGATAAAAGAACATTAGGGTCTCAGATATGGTTACCTCTCAAAAGAGTTGGTTACCTCCCATGAGAGTTACCCATAATTAACTCTCACAAAAACAACCCAAGATAGATAAAGGAACATCTCATTAGTATTTCAAAATCAAGAATGGAATTAGGAAGGGTCTACCAATGAGAGAAAAGAATGTAAATAAATTCAAAGGAAAGAAATCCTAATATCCCATGGGAAGACTAGGGAGAATAAAGATTCACCCTAGGGAATAAAGATAAAGAAATCATAATAAAGAAAGTCTTGGGGAGGATCCAATGAATTAATAGAAACTAGAAGGGTTGCCAATTGGTCCAAGGAAAAACAAGGATTAACTCCTCAATCATGAGGACACAAGGGAAGGTCATGGTAATAGTATGAGACCTTCCCCACAATCATAAAGATAGGTAGAAAATTCAGGGAAAGTATCATCAAGATCGTTGGTGGAATCAAATTCAAGAATCATCGCCATATGGCTTCAAGAACATAGAGTGAATTGGGGACCCCAATTCACTCTAGGGCTAAAAGAATTAGAGAATAGGTCATTACAGCAGTGTAATACCCTTCTCATAATCAGAATATCAGAAGTAGAGAAGAAAGAATGAATTAAAGAAGAAGCAAATTGAATATTAACCTTTTAGAAGAGAAACCGATGAAGAAATCTGAACAGATGCTTGAGGGTCTTCTTTGGCTTCGAAGGAGAGGATCTAGGGCTCTTCCCACGTTCTCCAAAGGCTTAGAACAGATTGAGAGTGAAAACATGGAGTTCCCCCCTTTTAAATAGCACAAAGAGTCCAAGAATTACTAGGATTTCACCAAACCGACCAAAATCGACCTCGTTGATTGATTGGTTGCCAAAGAGGAAGATCTAAGGTCCTTTCCATGTTCCATAGAGAGTTAGAAACCTAGTGGGATTGTTTACCACGAAATTAAAAGAAATAAAGCTTTTAAAAACCTTCAAAACAGAAAATTACCAAAATGCCACTGCCTAGACAGCTTGTTCAAAAATAGGGATTTAATGGGCCTAACTTCAATATTTTTGGATGGGCTTCTTTCAACGCATCATACTACTTACCTAGTATGGAGGGATGTCTTCAAACCAGGTCCAACTAAGCTTTAGGTCCATCAACCGAGTTCTTCTTCACTAGTGAGTAGTTCAATACCAAATCAATTAAGGTTTCCATAAGGAAACACCATCATCAATATCCATGGGTTTTGGGTCAAACACCATATCTTCTACTGAGATGGCCCACAAAGACATCATCCCTCATTTTGGGACATTGGATCAACCCTAAGAGAAAGGTCTGACATGGCTTCCTAAGATTTTCAAAGATAGTAAAACTGAAATCACGGTCAAACTTCAAAATCAACATCAAACAAAACTGAAATCACGGTCCAACTTCAAAGTCAATAATTAAACTAACCCTTCTTTACCCAAAACAGATAGGGTGACCTGGCTAGGTTTACTATCTTTGAAAATATTAGGAAGATGTCTTTGTGGGCCATCTCAGTAGAAGATATGGTGTTTGACCCAAAACCCATGGATATTGATGATGGTGTTTCCTTATGGAAACCTTATTTGATTTGGTGTTTGAACTATTTATTTGTGAAGAAGAACTTGGTTGATGGACCTAAAGCTTAGTTGGACCTGGTTTGAAGACATCCCTCCATACTAGGAAAGTAGTATGATGTGTTGAAAGAAGCCCATCCAAAAATATTGAAGATAGGCCCATTAAATCCTTTGTTTTGAATAAGCTCTCCGGGCAGTGGCATTTTGGTAAATATCTGTTTTGAAGGTTTTCAAAAGCTTTATTTCTTTTAATTTCGTGGTAAACTATTCCCATTATGTTTCTAAACCTCTAGATAGTGTGGGATCGACCTTTGAACTTCCTCTTTGGCAATCAATCAACCACTGGGGGCAGTTTGGTTAGTTTGGTGAAACCTTAGTAACTCTTGAACTCTTTGTGCTATTTAAAAGGGGGAACTCCATGTGTTTCACTCTCAATCTGTTTCTAAGCCTTGGGAGAACGTGGGAAGATCCCTAAAACCTCTCCTTCGAAGCCAAGGAAGATCCTCAAGTATCTGTTCAGGTTTCTTCAGCGGTTTGTCTTCTAAAAGGTTGGTATTCAATTTGCTTCTTCTTTAATTCATTCTTTCTTCTCTACTTCTAATTTTCTGATCATGAGAAGGGTATTACACTACTGCAATGACCTCTTCTTTAATTCTTTTAGCCTTAGAGTGAATCCCCCAATTCACTCTATGATCTTGAAGCCATATGGCGATGATCCTTGAATTTGATTCCACCAAAGCTCTTAATGATACTTTCCCTAATTTTCTACCTATCTTTATTATTGTGGGGAAGGTCTCATATTATTACCATGACCTTCCCTTGTGTCCTCATGATTGAGGAGTTGATCCCTGATATTCCTTGGACCATTGAAAACCAGAAGGGAGAGATTTTGAGGGGAAATTCTTGGGTAACTCTCATGAGAGGGTAACCAATTGGCAACCCTTTTATTTTCTATTAATTCTTTGGACTCTCCCCAAAACCTTTCTTGATTGTAAATTCTTTGTCCTAAGGGTGAATCTTTATTCTCCCTAGTCTTTTCGTGGGATACACGGATTCTTGTTAGTAATCCCTAATTGTATGATTTGAATTTCTTTCCCTTCACTTTAATTGAGAACCTTATTTTCTCTCATTAGTAGACCCTTCCTAATTCCATTCTTTATTTTGAAATACTAATGAGATGTTCCTTTATCTATCTTGGGTTGTTTTTGTGAGAGTTATTTATGGGTAACTCTCATGGGAGGTAACCAACTCTCATGAGAGGTAACCATATATGGAACCCTATTGTTCTTTTATCTGTTGGAAACTTCCCAACACTTTTTCAGATTGTGCATTCTTTGTTTCTCTTTCCCATGGGTGAATCTTGATTCGTTGTTTCTCTTTCCCTTGGGTGATATTTGTGTTAACCTAAACTTGATCACTATATTTTCTTCATGATCCATGTTTAACCTAATTAGGATTTCTAATTATTCTTTCTTTGTTCTTGTTCTTGTTTGAGATCAGGAAAAAGATGATGCATCCTTGCAACCATCTATTCCATGATCTCATTCTATTCTTTGAGATCTATGATCATCATCATGATCTTAACCCTAGCCAAATAAATTCCTTGAAACCCTAATCCTTTTATGAACTTTCTGGAAACCTTTTGTAACCTTCCATGTGAGGGAAACCTCATAGGTAATATTTCTATTAACCTAAACTAGATTTCCTATGATTTCTTGTTATTTTGATAACAATCATTCCCTCTCTTTCCGTGATCATAACCTTTTCATGAGCCATATGTTATGATGAAACCCTAACCCCTTTATTATTGACCTATTGAGATTGATTTTTCGGACTATGATCTCCCTCATGTCTTCATTTGGGTTAGGCTGTACTTGGTCTTCAACCCCTATGAGCAAAGCACCCTTGTATAGCAATATACATGGGGGTGGTTGCTAGTGGCGGTCGATTGAACTAAGCGACCGACTGGAGCGACCGCCCGGTCTGTTTTCGGGGTTTTGCCCTATTTTGCCCCCTGTTCGTTATAAATAGCATCCCTCGCCCTATTAACGCATTATTATGTTCGGGATTGCTATTTTGGGCAATTAGGCGGCTGTGGAAACGTGCGGGATTCAGGTCTGAAGTGCTGTTAATGATATGAAATCTTTTCTCTTCTATTCTTGGTGATTCTGATTTAAGGTAATGAATCTCCATCTGCAATTCTCTTCTTTTTAACCTCTAATTGATATGAACCCATCTCCTTTTTGTTAGTGGTTACCCAATTGATTTGTTGTACTCCCTTTCCAATGTTCTTGATGAGATCCTGTCCAGAAACGAATCCCTGCATTTGTTAATGGATGGATCTAGTCAAGGGAAAAGTTTCTGGGTAATCCATTTATGATAATTGTTAGGTTCCTTTTCACCTAGTGTCTCTTGGAGTGTTAGATTCGAGACTTAGGCCATGATCACTCGAAATCCAGATTGAAAACGGATGATCAGAAGCCTGAGTTTCGGACCTGAAACTCTCTGTTTTTGGGGCGGTCACTAGTGGCGGTCGCTCAACCTAAGCGACCGGCTCAAGCAACCGGCCGGTTTCCAGTGTCTGTGTAGGTTTGATTTTTGAATTGTTTTGACTCTTGACTCTTATACATTCTTGTAACCCTATGCCTAGGTGTTCTCTGTTTCAAATAAAAGTCTTATAATAGTTTTTGGATTGCAAGTTAGAGGACTTCTACTAAATTACAGGTAAGGACATGCATTCTTATTTATATGCAATTACATATACATGATGATTCTGCTGTTCTATTTATTAGTCTTTGATCATGTATCTTGCTGTAATTGTATAAAGCATGTGAATCTTATTGTGTACTCGCTGTTTGTGGTATTCCTTGATGTACTTCATCTTTTATGATATTGCACAACTGTTCATGATATGATAAATAGTGATGTAGTGTGATTGTGATGGAAGGGGTATTCTATTGGGATATCTTGGCTTGGGATATCAGAAGGCTGTGGAATGGGACACATGCCTACTGATGTCTCTAGCACTATCATGATTACTGGATGACATACTTAGGAGTGTCTAGAATTGCATGGCTAGGTACCCCACATGCTATTACCCTTTCGACAGGGGAATTGAAGCTGGGTGACCCGTGACAATGGTGACGTGACTATGTTTCATCCAACAGCGGTAACCAGTCCGTGCGGAGACTCAGTGGTCCACTATTGGTCATGTAATGGTAGGGTTGCATATGTTAGGGTTGGGCTCATGGACGTCCAAGGAGCGGACCGGGTGTCGCGAGGAGTCATGAGAGCATCCGCCCCAATAATATGTGGATGACCATAGGGTTAAGGAGTGGAGTCCAACAGAGGTAGCCAGTCCGTGAGGATTCACACTCCTAGGTTGCGAAGGATAGTGAACCGAGTTGGTTGGTGCCATAGGGGAAGTATCTAGACTTCATATAGTATGTTACCATTATGACCTTGCATTGGATTAGAAACCCCGACATGCGCCAGTACTCATTGCCAATGGTCGTGGTGAGAGAGTGTTGACTTAACCCCTAGCCATGGTTTGAGAGCCAGGTGTGGACTTACCCCTTTGCCCAGGATCCCTACAGAGGTAACCAGTCCTTGCCGGATCAGAGTGATGAGACTTACCCAAAGGAGGGCTGGTGTATATCTTAAAGCATGTCAGCCATTAGAGACTTGCATAGTTAGATCTTAGTAGCATTCATATTTCTGCATATCATCCATATCATTTCATATGTGCATTCGTGGATTGTATTGACATGTATATGAGAATTGCTTGTTCCTTACTGAGTTCGTTGGAACTCATTCCTTTCATTGTATGTATTATATAAACTGTACAGATGGTTGCACAATGTCGGAAGTTGGAGATGATTCATATGAAAGAGCCTTCTCGTATGAAGCTGATGTGGCACAGACAGTGATACATGAACTTGCAGAGCATGAAGCCTCTTGAAGATGAAGATTATTTAGTTATTCTTTTTGCTTCCGCTGAACTCGATACTACTTTTGATTCTTGATCTTCCTTCTTTCGATCGTTCTTGGATATTTATTGAAGTATTTGGACTCCTGTAACCTTTTTATTGATTATTGTACTATTCTTGCTCTTGATTCATGTATTTGTATTTATTATTATTGATAGACTAAAACCATGGATCCTGTGACGGATCGCACCCACGGGTTGTCGGGCGGGTAACCCGCCGGGCCTGGCGGGCGGGGTGTGACACTCACACTTGGCAACAAAATCATCAACATCGGCCTTCAAACCAATCCACAAAAAATGTTCCTTCAAGTCCTTGTACATCTTGGTGCTTCCAAGGTGTACAGTAAAGATTGATTGGTGTGCTTCCTTCAATATTTCCTTCTTAACTTCATCATTTGCTGGCACACACAATCTACCTCTAAACAATAAAGTACCATCCATGGATATACCAAAGTCGGGATCCGACTCAGGATTTGAAGAAACCTTCTCAAACTTATCCTTAAGTTCTTGATCAGAACACTGTAGAGTAACAATCTTATCTCTAAGACCAGATCTTGTTGTCATGGCAGAAAGAACAAAATCAGCACTCTCAGGGACAACTTCCAAATCAAAACTCTTAATAGAAGACAACAATGGTAGACTCAAAGCATTCAAATCCAAAGTCTTCTTCTGAATCTTCCTACTAAGAGCATCCGCAACAACATTTGCCTTCCCAGGGTGATACTGAATATCACAATCATAATTCGAAACCAATTCCAACCATCTTCTTTGCCTCATGTTCAACTCCTTTTGGGTAAAGAAGTACTTTAAACTCTTATGATCCGTGAAAATGGCAATTTTCTCACCGTAGCGGTAATGTCTCCAAATCTTTAAAGCAAAAACCACCACAGCAAGCTCTAGATCGTGAGTGGGGTAATTCTGCTCATAATCTTTCAATTGCCGAGAAGCATAGGCTACAACCTTACCATGCTGCATCAGTACACAACCCAAACCAATCATTGACGCATCAGTGTAGACTATTAGACCACCGGAACTATCAGGTATAGTTAAAACCGGGGCACTTGTCAATCTATCCTTCAACTCTTGGAAGTTCTTCTCACAAGCGTCAGACCAAACAAACTTCTCTTCTTTCCTGGTTAGCTTAGTCATAGGAGTAGCCAACTGGGAAAAGTTCTCAATAAACCTTCTGTAGTAACCTGCCAATCCAAGGAAACTTCTTATTTCCGTAACTGTTTTTGGTCTTTCCCAATCAGCCACTGCTTGGACTTTCTCAGGATCAACACGAATACCTTCAGCTGAAACCACATGGCCGAGGAATACTACACTCTTGAGCCAGAAATCACACTTGATAAACTTAGCATAAAGCTTCTTTTCTCTTAGTCTTTGCAAAGTGAAATCTAGATGCCTTGCATGCTCTTCTTCACTCTTTGAATAAATCAGGATATCGTCAGTGAAGACAATCACAAACTTATCGAGCACATCATGAAAGACTCTGTTCATGAGGTCCATGAACACAGCAGGAGCATTAGTCAATCCGAAAGGCATGACTCGGAACTCATAGTGGCCGTACCTTGTTCGAAAAGCTGTTTTGAAAATATCACTAGGCTTCACTTTCAACTGGTGATATCCAGATCTTAAATCAATCTTTGAGAACACAGCTGCACCCTTCAACTGATCAAAGAGATCATCAATTCTGGGCAGCGGGTATCTATTCTTGATAGTTAGCTTATTCAACTCACGATAGTCAATGCACAGACGCATACTACCATCCTTCTTCTTGACAAACAAGACCGGAGCTCCCCAAGGTCACACACTAGGTTGTACGAAACCTCTTTCAATGAGCTCATTCAACTGGTTTTGCAACTCTTTCAACTCAGTAGGAGCCATCCTATACGGAGCCTTAGATACCGGAGCAGCACCAGGGATAAGATCAATAGAAAACTCAACATCCCTATCTGGAGGCACTCCCGATAGATCATCAGGGAAAACATCAACAAAGTCACAGACAATTTTGACTTCGTCAATACTTTTCTCCACGTTACTCTTGCCTTCAGATGAAGCATCATCTACTAGGGCATAGATTTGCATCAGTGCAGATAGTATCTTCCTACATACCCTTCTTTTCTCACCTTGAAATTCAAAATCCGGACTTCCACAAACATGGAACTGGATCTTCCTTGATGAACAAAGAAACACAGCTTTGTGGGTTGTCAACCAGTCAATTCCCAAAATGACATCAAAGTCCTTCATCTCAAGAAGTACCAAATTGGCTTCCAAGTTCTTCTCACTAATCAACACATGACATTTAACTAACCCTTTATCTAGTTTCACAACAGGACCAATAGGTGTACTAATCAATAAACAACTAGACAATTTCTCAGGGATTAGATCAGTCTTCTTGATAAATGCAAATGATATGAACGAATGAGATGCACCCGTATCAAATTAAACAAATGCAGGAATAGAAGCAACTAACAATGTACCTGTGATCACTTCATGATTCGCATCTTGCTCAGTACTGGAGATACTGAACACTCTACCAGAGGGAGGAGCAAGAGCACTCTTCACCACTGGGGCAAATTGCTAGATAGGCCTCTTAGGACATTCGCGAGCAAAATGACCAGGCTGCTTACAGAAAAAGCAAACAGGATTGCTGGGTCCAACTGGAGTAGCTGCAATGGAGGGCTTCTGAACCAATGGCCTTGGATTCGCATTCACTGGCCTAGCACTCGCATTCACTGGTTGTTGATTCCCGCCATACTGCTTAAACTGGCCGGGCTGTTGAAAACCAGGGTTCTGACCTACACTCCTAGGCTGAAAAACAGGAGTGGGATATGGTGTAGGTCTCACAAAACGCCGATCATTACGATCCACCAATCCAGGGTTCCTAGGCTGCCAGGGCCTTTGCACACGAGCGTTCTCCTTCTCAGTTTCTTCCAACTTCTTCGAGTTCTGCACCACTTGAGCATAGCTCACTATAGGCTTGACAGTGAGGTAAGCTTTAATGGCCGGGCGCAGTCCTTTAAAGAATTTCTTCGCTTTGGCAAGATCAAGCTTTAGAGAATCAGGAGCAAAGAAATGGAGCTCCTCGAATTTCTGTTGGTACTCCAACACAGACAAAGATCCTTGCGTCTGAACCATGAACTCAGCTTCCTTCGCATCTTTCACTGCCTCAGGGAAGTAGTTCATGCAGAAAGCTTCCTTAAACAACTCCCAAGTTACCACACCTGCATGCAAACCTTCCAAAACAGGCCGAGTAGAGGTCCACCAAGCGTCAGCTTCTTGTTGCAACTTCTGCTCAGCAAACAAAATCTTCTGAGCTTTCGTACATTGTAAATGACGAAAAGCCTTCTCCAACTCATGAAGCCACTTGTTAGGAAACAAGAGGTCCTTGGTAACACCAGTAAAGCTTGGCACTTGCATCTTCAGAAAACTTTCCGTCAGACGAGTATGAGGAGTTCCAGCTAAACCTCCCGCATTCGGGACAATAGTATGAAGATTTCCATTAACACCTGCACGAGTCTCATTATGCAGAGTCATGAAACCGGTCATCATTTGGTTGAATTGGGCTGCTTGCTGCTGCATCATATTACCCATAATATTGGCAATATCACGAAAACTTCCCACATTCGGGGCACCGGGTATGTCATGGGTACCCTGATCACCAGTATTAGTATGCTGATCGTGACCATCTTCAGGTATCTCACCACGACCATGACCACTAGATTCCCCACGTCCACTTCTCAGAGTAACCATTCTGCAAAAACTGAGAACGTCAAAATACCAAATTTTGAAGTTTCAACATAATCCACAAGTCCAAATGATTTGAAAACTTAAATCATGCTTAAATACATCAATTTAGTCATCCAACAACAAATCATAGGCAAAAATCACATTTTCCAAAAATCCAACACAAAATGAGTTCACTGGGTCCATTGGTGATTGATTGGTCGACTGCCCAGTCGACCAATGAGTCGACCAATCAAGACAGAATACGAAAATTCGCATTATAAGGCTCATTTTCACATTCCAACTTCATTTTATCTTCTTCCAAATGTGAGAGAGCTTAGGGGAAAGACTCCAAAGGTTCTTCCAAGTGTTTTAGGAGTGATTTAGTGCTTCAACAACAACACCACAACCTACATTCATCTCACACAAGGTAAAACTCTCATTTTCTCTTTCACTTTCATCTTCTCATGCTTGCATTTCAATCAAATCCATGTTTTGCTTGTGTCCATTGTTAGTAATCATATTTAGGAATACTTAGAAACATATTCCCTAGGTTTTAAACACTATTCCATGCATAGACAACAAGTTCTAACACCTTCTTGCACTTCTTGCAAGGTTTTCGTACCGAAATCGTTAACTTTAGAAAAATTTCGTTTTCTCACAAACTGCTAGGAGTTTTCGCATGAAATCAATTGCTACATGCTCAAAATGATAATGTGAATATGTCCATTTAGTTTGATTTAACCAGTTTCAACTTTTCAAAAATCCAATTTTGACCTAGAATGCAAAAATCCCCCAAATTCTTCTTGCTGAATTTTCCACTTTAGACTAAGATTTCGATCGATTTTCCTCAAATAAACTTTATAGACATGAAATTCCAAGTATTGTGTACATGCTAGTATCTTCAAATCAAAATTTCCCCAAATTTGAAAATTTCCAAAAATTACGAAAATACCCTTTTAAATTAAATTTTGAAATAGCATTAACAACAATGTCTTTGCTTCTTCCACAAACATTCACCATGCCGAGGGGTGTACGAGGACGAGGACGAGGTCGGGGTCGTATGGTAGGGGCACTCAGAGGCAGGGGTCAGGTTCCTTCAGAGCCTAGACAGGAGGTTCGGAGGCCAGATAGATTCGACACTCCCCAGGCCGAGTTCCTATACGAGGCCTACTTCAGTTACTGTAACATTGAGCTAGGACGTCTACTACACCTTCGTCAGCTCAGGGTCTTCAGGATTCAGCAGAGGTTCGACACTTTGCAGTGGACACATCTTTTTACAGAGGATATGCCGATATACCCAGAGCTAGTGAGGTTGTTCTTCGGCAACCTAACCTATACCGAGGAGGCTAGGGGTCCAGGACATCCTCTTCGGCTTGTCCTCAGGAGCAGAGTCTTTCAGACTCGGATCCGCTTCTCTACGAGATCACTGGCTGAGATCTTGTGGGTCCCTCACTACCCAGAGCAGTGCATATGGATACCTGCAGGGGCAGACATAGACAACTACTTGATGCCATATGAGCTGCGCGAGATATGCTCTACACTATGGGATAGTCGCCGATGTTTCACTTCGTGGAACAGCGGACGGATGACAGATTCAGCATGGATCATCGGTCGCATCGTCGGCCGAAACATCATGCCGAAGGCTGGACATCACCATCGGGTCACAGTGATGGAAGCCTTAGTCATCTACCGCATCTACATGGGATTCGAGATCGACCTTTCCTACATCGTACAGCAGGTCATGCTGGATATGGTTTTGCGGCCTAGCATGCGGAACCTTTGCTATGGGAGGCTACTGACCTTGATCTTTAGGCATTTCGGGGTGAGTTTCGAGGATACACCAGTGGACACTGGTTCATGAGGATACATTATCGGGACTCGGATCATTCGTCAGATGAGGGCTGCAACAGACTGTGAGATCTCCTGGTCCAGAGGGTGAGGATGATGATGAGACAGAGGATGAGGAGCAGGAGTCAGAGGATGCAGGAGTCAGAGGATGGAGAGGAGGATATTGGTCCAGATAGGGATGATCAGGCCGGAGATGATACAGAGATGCACGAGGCTATGCCGGAGCATCACGAGTTTCCTTCCTCGCACTTTGAGACAGGTGGCCCTTCTCATGCAGTTCTAGAGACTACAAATCTCAGTGCGCAGATGAGATCGATGACTTCCATGCTGGAGATGATGGAGGTCAGGCAAGAGCAGATGTATGAGAGGATGGAGTCACGGCAGGATAGGATAGAGCATCAGGTGACTCAGCTATTAGAGGAGTTCAGAGCTTATAGAGATCAGAGGAGATCACCTGGATAGATTGTACTTAGGATTTTCCTTTTATGCTTTTCAAATGTAATTGTTGTAAAACTCTAAATATTAATGAAGTTCACTTTGTTTCACTTTTATTATTGTGTATTATGCACTTTTCTTGTATTGCATTAAGTGACAATTGTTTAAGTATAATTATTGTGCATTATTCAGAAGTATTCAGTTATGCTTCATTATACAGTTTCTAGTTAAGTGTTCTATTATTCACTTCTAAGAGTAGATGAGTCACTTTTCAATCTATGACTCAGGAATGTTCTGTTACTGTTTTTTGTGGTTAGGATTTCCTTGAACTTTGGGCTCTGATACCATTCTGTCACATCCTCCCAGCCGGTACCCTAACTGGCATACCCGAGAGTGTGATCCACAGCCCTGAAGATCAAGTATTGAGGAAATCATCCTCCCACATATACAATAACATAATCATAAGTAGGAAATAATCAAGGTTTAAAATATTATAAACAAAAGATTAAAGTCAAGAAATGAATAATCATATAATCAGAGTGCTAGACAGCCTTAGGTATGACAACCAATGATTCGGGAAAGTGTCGATGGGCAACCCCGGAAACATCCCAAACCAAGAAATGAATAATCAATATATCGGGTCTGATATAACAGGGGTACAACCTAACCAAACACTGCTAGACAGCCCTAGGTATGACAACCAATGATTCGGGAAAGTGTCGATGGGCAACCCCGAAAACATCCCATACTATTTCCGATAATGTCCAAGGACAGAAGTGTCAAAAGGACACCTCCCAATCCCAAACCAAACTTAATCAAATACATTCTCAGATCAGTCATGACATACACAACTAGTAGTTCATCATATAAAAGAGAATGTAAAAGCAAAATCATATTAAGTAGTAATAAGTAATTCATATAACATGAATAATGAAAAAGATGATATAAACAAGTGCTACTGTTCTCACAGTAGGAGATCAGAATTAAAGTACAACAACAGTAGGTAATCTCATAGTTTCACAAAGTAGAAACCAGAGAACAAGTAATCTATGTAGTTAAGGAAATAACTGTCCTTACCTTCTAATTCGTAAAGGAACTCAGAGAATCAAGTAAGACCTTGACTAAACCTGAGAAAAGAGTCTTAAACAAGTGTATACTATGAGTTAGGAAAGATCACAATTCAATCAAAACAGACCAAGAATGGGGTTGCTGTACCCATTGGTTGACTGATTGGTCTACTGCCCCAGTCGACCAATGAGTCGACCAACAGAGACAGTAGCCTTCAAAAATCAGAATTTTTAGAATATGAATCCGAATTTGGTGGTTCAAAAGGGTACAAAACAAGGGGGAAACTTTAATGGAAACATCTAAGTCTATAGAGGACCACAAACCATTAATCAAATCAAGTTTCCAGGTCACAACTTAGGAACCAGAAAGTTAACTTAATTAGGTTAAACATAGATCATGAAGGAAAAATATAATATGATCAAGGGTAAGGAATTAAAATTAATAGGTTACAATTCTAGTAAAGAAAATAAAGTGAGAGTCTTCTAACATGATCAAAATAGGGGTTATTGATTTTACCCAAGAAATTAGGGTTTCACCCTTTTTGGTTCCCATGAAAAGGTTGAGTTCCGGATGAAGGGAGGTAAATATTCAATGATAAAGTTTAGGTTCATATAAATTTTACCCAAGATGTTTCCCTCTCATGGGGAATTACTGAAGGTTCTCACACAAGGTTAGGGTTTCAAGGATTCAACTGGCAAGGGTTGAGATCATGATGATGATCATGGATCTCAAGGAACATGATGAGATCATGGAATAGATGGTTGCAAGAATGCAACATCATCTTCCTGATCTCAATCAAGAACAAATTTAAGAAAAGAAAATCAGAGATAGAGAGGAAAGAGATCATACACATACCTTTGATGCAGGAGGATGAAGATTGCTTGAGTTCTTGCGAGATATCAACCAAGGATGCAAGGGAAGCGATTAGAATAGGGTTCTAACTCGTTCCAGAGGCTTAGGAGGCAGATGGGGCGGAGTATTCCCGAGATTAGATTTAAATAGAGTAGCCATGATTTAAATTTCAAAAACAGAATCAATTGGTCGACTGGTCCAGTTGACCAATGAGTCGACCAATCAGAACAGCAACTTCAAAACAGGGAATTGAAGGCTCAGATCAAGTCCAAACATCAAGGGGTTTTGCACACACCTAAAGTGACATACCTAGTAAGTAGAAATGCCTTCGAACCAATACAGAGATCACTCCAAGTCCATCAACTAATCCAATCTTCATCAGGGTGCAGTTTCCATAGAAGGGACACTGACATCCACACTCAAGGATTCCACTCCAGCCATCAAGTCTTCAACTGAAATGGCCCAAAGCTGACTTCTTGCCTTACTTCGGGTTGCTGGACCTACAAACAACAGGGTTTCTAGGTCAGGGTTAGGGCTGGGTTTCACACACTTTATATAAGACATCACCTACTCACAAGGTAGGGGGACGGATACAATTTGAATCGTATTCTCGTTATTCATTCCTTAGCTCTGTGCTCTAGCAGAGCTGTTTGTGATTAAGTTCATCAACTGACTTAGCCTTCGGAGGTGGACTCCCGATCCTAGCGGTCGGGCCACATCTGACGTTCGTTTTTGCAGGTCATTCTCAAGAGATCTAAGGGCTGAGCATATTTTGGACACATCATTTGGCGCCGTCTGTGGGAAACGTTTCAGAAAGCCATGGTGACTAGATCATCAACAGCAGCAACAGCAGTAGCGGCTACTGCGGCCCAACGAGATGCTGGTGTCCAAATTCTCGGAGTAAATAATCCAGATATTCCAGAGGGAAGTCGACCCCATGAAGTGCAGGAAGATGGTGGTCAAGGAGGTAATAATCCTCCGGATCCACTCCAGTATCAACTGGATCAACTGAAACTCTAGATGTTGGAGGTAAGTCAGGCACTTCGTGTGCTAACCAGACAAGTGGTGGCACCGCAAGCACCCGTTCATCGTGATGCAGAAAGGCGCGCGTTACAGCGGGAGCAGCGGACGATCGATGAACAGAATGTCGGTCAAAACTTCCGGGAAGGCGACTGGTGGCGAGAAAGAGAAACTAGGAGAACTGGAGAACTCCCTAGGTGAGACGATCGGTTCGACGGGCCACAAGGAAGTACGACCGATTCAAATACAAGGTTGGGTGCAGGAGTACAAACTCACTCACCAACTATCAGATGTGTTGCTCGAGAGAATGATCGTGTCGTCGGAGATCGGTCAGCACATATTGGTCAAGAATTGACCAATATAAATCAAAAGCTCGGACAATTGGCGAGGGGGAGGATAACCGATGATATTTATTTGGTTATTCGAAAAACTTCGTTTGCCGGGCCCATAGCCGGATATCAATTTCCTCACAATTTTCGCTTGCCGACTTTTTCCACCTTCGATTGTTCAGGAGATCCCACCGCTCACATCAGTTATTATCAGCAGACTATGGCTGTTGTGGGTAATTCCGATGAAATCCTTTGCAGGGTTTTCGGTTCATCCTTGACTGGAGCAGCACAAAAATGGTTTTCGAATCTCCCGTCAAGAAAGATCGTAGATTTTGAAGAATTGGCGCTCAAATTCATAGGGCGATTCCAAAGCGGAATCCAAATCAAAAAGACCGAGGAGACCTTGTTCACTATCAGACAAGGGAAAAGTGAATCGATTCGGGAATACCTGAAAAGATTTAACAGGGTTACAATGGAGATAGAGAATCTAGATGAGCAAGTGGCTAAAACTGCTTTGTTCACTGGACTCACTAACCGACGACTCTTGGAGTTTTTACTTCAAGATATGCCTACCACTTATGCTGAACTGGTGCAAAGATGCCAAAAGCAGGCAGAGGTCACGGAGATCCTAGACACATGCCAGGGGGATAATAAAGCCTCTATAAAAGAACAGAAGGCTCCTGAGAACAAGCCGAAGCCGAAACAGAATGTTCATGATCGAGTCGGGAAGCCTCACCAGGCGTGGCGCCAAAGATCTCCCGATAAAAGTGAGTATACTCCATTAAATACTACTCGGGCTGATATTTTAAATATTATCAAGAAACAGAATATCTTGAAGTGGCCTCCAAAGCTTCCCACCAAGCCTGGGGAGCAAGATCAAGAGAGGTATTGCCGTTTCCACAAGGATTACGGTCACTATACCAATGATTGCAGACACTTAAAAGCAGATATTGAAAGATTGATATCTCAAGGGAACTTGTCCAATTTCGTCAGAGGAAGACGAGCGGAACAACAAGACACAGGTAACAAAAGGGACCGCTCGGTTAGTCCAGAACAACCGGCGGAGGCTCCAAAATCTAAGAAAGGTAAGGAGGTGATCGATGCCACTTGGTCACCCATACTAACAATATTTGGAGGTCCCAAACCTGAGTCACTCCAGAAGCTGAAAGCCAAATCCAAGTTTGTTGGGACCGAAGAAACGTAGAAGCGTAAAAGGTTGAATGGTGAGGGTTCGATCACCTTTGGCGAGGAAGATGAAAGAGGCGTCTGTTTACCTCATGATGATGCCATAGTCATCAAGGTAAAAATTGCGCGTTGTGGAGTACATAGGGTGTTAGTTGACACTGGGTCTGCTGCAGACCTTTTATCTTATGCAGCTTATCAAAAGCTTAAAGTGGATGAAGACTTGATGGAGCCCTCATCCACGCATCTATATGGCTTTGCGGGATCGTCCGCAATAGTGGAAGGATCAGTACAGCTAGATCTGTCGATTGGAAGCTTCCCCAAAGAGGATACTATTCGGGTAAACTTCTTGGTGGTTCGAGAGCTTTTGGCTTACAATGTCATCCTCGGAAGGCCATCCTTATCAAAGTTAGGTGCTATCGTTTCAACAAAGCATCTAAAAGTAAAATTCCCGACAGAGATGGGGATCAGTCAAGTCTCATCTGACCAAAGAATCTCTCGATCATCTGACCAAAGAATCTCTCGACAATGCTATGTAGCATATTTGAAGGATAAGGAGGGCCCAAGAAAGGTAACTGCGTTACCAATAGAAGTACGAGATGATCGGGACGAAGCAGAAATGCAAAGTTGGAACAAGTCCAGCTGTATCCCGATGATGAGAAAAGAATTACTTATATCGGATTTGAGCAACTGGAAGAATTCAAAAAGGAGTTGAAGTTTTTTCTTCAACAAAATAGCGATGTGTTCGCGTGGTCTACAGACGACATGCTAGGAATTGATCGGCAAGTTGCAAAGCACAAACTTGGATAGATCCAAAGGTGAAACCAGGTATTCAGAAGAGGAGAAATTTCTCCATAGAAAAGTACGAGGCCGTTCGGGGCGAGGTTGAAAAGTTGAAGAACTCTGGTTTCATTGAACCCATTGAATGCCCAATCTGGTTGGCCAACGTGGTAATGGTCAAAAAGGCGAATGGAAAGTGGAGGATGTGTACAGATTACACAGATCTCAACAAAGCTTGCCCTATAGACTGTTACCCGTTGCCCAGTATTGATCTGTTGATAGATCCAACAGCAGGCTATGAAACATTGAGTTTTATGGATGCATACTCAGGATACACCCAGATCCTCATGAACAAAGAGGATGAGAAGTTTACGGCTTTCATGACTGATCGTGAGAGTTTTTATTACAAAGTCATGCCGTTTGGCCTGAAAAATGCAGGGGCTACTTATCAGAGGGTTGTCAACAAAATCTTTAAAGACTTGATCGGGAAGAATGTGGAACCGTATGTTGACGATATGCTGGAGAAAAGCACTGCGAGAACAAAGTACATTGAGGATTTAGTGGAAGTATTTTCAGTACTACGAAAATATCAAATGAAGCTGAATCCAGAAAAATGTGCCTTCGGGGTTTCGTCGGGCAAATTCTTAGGCTTTATGGTATCACAAAGAGGTATTGAGGCTAACCCAGCCAAAATACAAGCTTTGATTGATATGGAAGCCCCCAATACTATTCGGGATATGCAATGCTTAACGGGGAGAGTAGCCGCGTAGAATCGTTTCATCTCACAGATGGGAGAAAAGTGCCTACCTTTTTTCAAAGCACTCAAAGACTTGAGGGGCAGTAAGGAGGCAAAATGGACTGAGGAGTGTCAGAAAGCTTTTGAAGATCTGAAGGAAACACTGGGAAGACCACCGCTATTGTCCCAACCCGAGAAGGGAGAAATTTTACAGCTATATTTAGCAGCATCCCCTTCGGCGGTAAGCGCAGTACTCGTTCGGGAAAAAGACAAAAAGCAGTGGCCAATCTATTATGTCAGCCATGTATTACTTGATGCGGAGACATGGTACTCTCATATCGAAAAGCAGGCTCTGGCTCTTATGATAGTAGCTAGAAAACTACGGCCATACTTTCAGGCTCATCCAATCGAGGTATTTACTAATTTTCCCCTTTGTAAAGTTCTTCGTAAACCTGACTTGTTTGGAAGAATGGTAGCTTGGTCGGTCGAACTCAGTGAGTTCCAAGTAAGCTTTTAGCCTTGAACGGCAATTAAAGCTCAAACACTGGCCGATTTCATAGTAGAGACTACTGCACTGATCGAGGAAATTGCCGAACCCACTATTCCAACCATGTGGGAGGTATATGTGGATGGTTCGAGTAATAACCAAGGAGCAGGAGCTGGAATTCTTCTAAAAAGTCCAGCAGGTTTTATTATTCGATATGCATTAAGATTCGTATTCGAAGCAAGTAACAATGAGGCAGAGTAAGAGGCCCTAATAGCTGGACTTTGATTGTCAAAAGCATTGGCGATAGTAGACGTGACTATTTTTAGTGATTCACAGCTTATTGTCAATCAAGTACAAGGGGAGTATGGCGTTAAAGAACCCCGATTACAAAAGTATCAAGAGATTGTGCAAGCATTGCAGAAAGAATTCAGGAATCTGAAAGTATGTTAGATTCCAAGAAAGGAAAATACAATGGCAGATGAGCTATCAAGATTAGCCAATGCTAAAGAAAAGAATTTAGACCCTTCGGTCTACATAGAAGAAGTAACTTTCCCAAGTTATTGGGAAAAGGAGATATCCTATATTGAAGCAGAGCGTTGCTGGATGGATCTGATCGTAGAATATCTGAGAGATGATAAACTGCCAGAAGATCTGAAAGAAGCAAGATTAATCAAGGTGCGATCAGCACGATTCATTATGTAAAACGGAAGGGTATATAGAAGATCTTATTCCGGACCCCTTTTGAGATGCTTGGGTCTCGAAGGATCCGAATTAGCTCTGGCCAAAGTACATGAAGGAATTTGCTCACATGGGCGGTCGGGCCCTGGCACACAAAATTTTGAGGCTCGGTTTATATTGGCCTAAGCTTCAGCAAGCTGCTATGGAATATGTTCGTCGGTGTAGCAATTGCCAAATCCATGCTACGGTGTCTAAACGCCCAGCTGAAACCTGGACTTCGATTCTAGACCCCATCCCTTTCGCGATGTGGGGAATCGATATCATGGGAAAATTCACCAAGGCGTCGGGCGGAAGGGAATATTTCATAGTGGCGATTGACTACTTCACTAAATGGATCAAGGCTAGAACCCTGGCAACCATCACTGAAAGAAAGGTGGAGAAGTTTGTACTCGAGTCAATCATATATCAGTTTGGGATGCCAAAAATAATCGTGACCGATCATGGCACTCAATTCGATAACCCACAATTTGAACAATTTTGCGGAACTTATTTGATCGAGCATCGTATGTCGTCAGTGGCATACCCCCAAAGCAACGGCCAAGTAGAGGTTACAAACCGAACATTACTTGAGGGAATAAAGAGAAGACTTGAAGCTGATAAAGCCTTATGGGTCGAAGAATTGCACAACGTACTGTGGGCCTATCGTACTACGGTTCGAACACCCACAGGAGAAACTCCTTTTAAACTGGCTTATGGATCTGGAGCATTGGCACCTGTTGAGGTAATGGCTGGAACACTACGGGAAAGAGAGTTCGAAGAAAAAGCGAACGAACAAGGATTGCTAGATAGCCTTGACTTGTTAGATGAAGTTCGTGCAAAAGCAATAGCACGAACTCAACATTATCAACGAAGGATAGCATCACATTATAATTCCCGAGTGAAGAAACGTCGATACATCGTAGGAGACTTAGTATTGAGAAATACCTTAGCTTCAGATCCACGCCATCAAAGGAAATTGGACCCTTCATGTGAAACCCAACCTTGACCCTAATCCGGAAACTTTGTTATTTGTAGGTCCAGTGACCCGAAGTAAGGCAAGAAGTCATCTTTGGGCCATTTATGTTGAAGACTTGATGGCTGGATTGGAATCCATGAGTGTTGATGCCAGTGTTCCAATGGTGGAAACTGCACCCTGATGAAGATTGGATTAGTTGATGGTCTTGGAGTGGTCTCTGTATTGATTCAAAGGAATTTCTAACTCCTAGGTATGTCACTCTAGGTGTGTGCAAAACCCCTTGATGTTTGGACTTGATCTGAGCCTTCAAATCCACATTTTGAAGTTGCTGTCTTGATTGGTCGACTCATTGGTCGATTGTACCAATCGACCAATCAATCGACCAATTGATTATGTTTTTGAAATTTGAATCGTGTCTGATCGTGTCGCTAACCAATCAAAAATAAAATCATATACTAATGTAGCAAGCAGAAAGTACGGGGTCGAACTATGGAGAACTGAAAGGCTAAGTTATTAAGATTGAATTTAACAAAACTAAATTTAAACTAAATCTATTAATTAATGCAAAAACTTAAACTATGAATATGTGAAGATCTTTGGGATTTCGAATCCCCAATCCTTTTCTTTAACCGATATAACTCTACACTTCAAAGTAAATTAGGGATGGTCTTCCTAGGTATGCCCTATCTTCGCAAGACTATCGTCCTTCGCGGAAGCTTGGCACGCTTAGTTTGCTGAGTTATAGAACATCTTTGGCCAAACTCAAACACAATCAACTAGAAGAGATAGAACAATCAAATTAATGAAATAAGCATGGTTCATCTACATTCCAAAGAAAAGGAACTAGCTAACAAAGTTCCTAAGAAAAATAAAGATGAAACATAGGGAGAGAGAGAGAGATGTGGTCTTCTTCTTCAGCAATGAGAGAGATGAGAGCCGCATTCGCCGTCTTCTTTTCTGTGGTTGGCTTCTCTTTTATGTCTCCCGCACACAATGGATCCCCTCTCTTTACCCGTATATTCGACCTTTATTCGTTCGATTTTGGGAAAATTCAAAACTATAAAGTTGTAAATATTTTCAATATCGTTCCATAGCATCTTGAATAACCAAAATCCAAGCTTATACGAGAGAGATATGCCCAAAATACTGAAGGTAGGTCTGTTTACCCGATTTTCAGATTTATTACCAATTTTGTTCCTTAGACCTCCACATGTTTCCAATTTGACTAAGATCTCACTTTTCATGATTTCTTGGGCAGCAAGATTGAATGCCATGATTTAAAATCCACCAATATCTAATATATTTGCCAACTTTACTCCATATTATCTCTAATATCCAAAATCACCTTATTCCTGAAAAATACACAAAAATACTCAATTAGCTCTCTTTAATTAAATAAGTATGGGGAATTAAATCAAATAAATAATGGTAAATGCATGCTTATCAAATACCCTCACACTTGAGTGTTTGCTAGTCCTCGAGCAAAACAAAACAATAAAAGTAATACAGAAAATAAAGAAAGAAAAACCTAACTCACTTTCGTAGGAATCACGGTTGCACTTAGCATGTGCAACAAGCCTTTAAACCCCTAGGTTACCCTAGTGGACGAGTTGTGTCTCGTGAGTGTTTGCAGAGAATATACACACAAAATTCTTAAGTGCTCTTCTAATTATTTTGGCAGTAGTAAGAGTAGAAAGATAGATTCCAAGACAAAGACACTCCACTATAGATTAAAACGAATATAGGCACCCCCACACTTAAGCTCTTTACACCCTCTCTTGAGTCTAGCTCTAGGCAAACAATTCAATCGAGAAGTCTCTTCTTATCTTCAGTCTACCAGTTCACCCTCAGATAAGACTAAACTAGATACCAAATAATACCAAGAACTCAAGATCTAAGCAATATGGTCATAGTTCTAGTCCGTGCAATGTCTTGCCTCTTAAGCTTTCTAGATGGCCTATGTAATGAGTGTTGGGTCAGCCGCTCTCAAGCCAGATGGCCTTAAGGGACTAGGTGTAGAATACCCCTCGAACTTACTTATTCAAGCCAACTAGGCTACAGGCCAAGACTGGACCAAAGACACCCCAACTGTTTGACGCGAGGCACGATGTTGGTGACACTGAGACCCGGTTACTAAGAAGGAGGTCTAACCTTTAAACTTCATCATATATATTTTTTTCTTTTTCCTTTTGACATTATACTTCAATTCACTTCACATTTAAATAGTCTAAAATCGGTTTCAACTTGTCACCATAAGCACAAGGCAATACAAGATAACTAGATGGTCAAACTTTTTGGACTACCTGGAATTCCTATTTTCCGATTCAACCTCGGTCTCAAAATGTAAAACCCATTACTATTCTCTCAAGAGGGTATTCATTACATCAGATGGGATTTCTAAAACACTTAAACTCTCATTTTGTATCTAAGCAAGGAATTAGAACATTTATCTTACCAAAGCCAGAAAAAATTGGGCACTTTTTATCTTTGTGACAATGCTCTACCAACTATCAACAAGTCTTACTCGAGTTGACACCCCCCCCCACACTTAAATTAATCAATGACCTCAGTGCATGCAAAAAAAAAATAATAGAAGCAAATAGAGGAAAGAGTGTACCCGATGTTTGAACTCATGATAGAGCACGCAACAGTAAAACCTAACAACAAACAAAGAAAATATAGAAAAAAGAACAAGAAATAATATCTAAACATATGGGTTGCCTCCCATAAAGCGATAAGTTTAGAGTCTTCAACCAGACTTAGTAAGAAGCAGCCAATGGAGGTGGAAGCTCAAATCTAAATGTGAATGGTGACTGCTCCAAAGAAGTGGAAGAGTCCAACAATGTGTTGACTTCCTCCATATTTAGGTTATATTCCCCAAATGGCAAGTAATGTTGTAGGGGATCATCAATAAGAATGTTTAGAATATAATCAACCACTACCTCATCAATAAAGTTAATTGCAAAGCACTCTTCATCTCTATTTGGGCTTAAAGATTCATTCTTTCTAGAATCTGGAATTGAGGACTAAAGAGCTTCAGGGAAGGGGGCTTTGGGAGTGTAAGATTTAGGAATAGGACCCTCTACAATCGGAATGTGCAACCCCTTACAAGGAATTTGATGGGGAATACTCACAGGTGGTGTTTCTTTACTAGGCGTGTGTGCATCAGTGCCAGTCTCATGGGTCAAATCAACCTCTTCTCGACTCTCAAGATCAATGGGCAATGGCTTAGGAGTAGGCAAAGGTGCATAATGTTCCTTCCCACTGCATGTCACAACAGAGATTGCTTGGACTTGTTCTTTCCTAGACCCAATTTGATGATTAGGGTTACCTATTGGTTGACTAGGTAATTGACCAACCTCCCTCCTACTGATGGCATCAGCTAGTTGACCAAGTTGAGTTTCCAATTTGATAATGGATTGAGAATGGGAATGCAACAATTGAGTGTTTTGCTCTAATCCACTAAGTGCTTTTAGTACCTTATCCTCAAATGATGAATTATGTGAGAGTTGTGAAGATGATGGTTGCTCATTCCTATAGGCATTTTGGTGCATATTAAATGGAGGTGGCCTATAAGGTATTTGATTAGAGGGATTGGGCATTGAGTTTCGCCATGAAAAATTGGGGTGGTTTCGCCATCCTGGGTTATAGGTATTGGAATATGGATCATTGCCAAATTTATTCGACTCCTTGGGCCAAATGTGTATGCTCCTTAACAAACTCAGGGTATTGTGTAGCCAAATAGCAATCAGTGATATGATGGGATAGGCTAGAACATAAAGCACATGCTTCAATCTGATAAGGTGGAGAGAAACTTGTAGGAAGTGGAGATGGGGTTTGTTGTCCTAATGACAAGAGATGGTCCAATTTCTTTCATAGCAAGTCAACCTTAGTGCTCATCTCAATGGTAGGATTGATCTGATAGAGACTGCTCCTCTTTGGTTTCCCAATGGATGGAATCTCAGTCCTAGTTGTTGAAGCATGGTGTTGGGAGTTTTCACTAAGGGTCTCAAAAAGTTCCCATGCCTCATTCTCATTCTTGTGCATGAAAGTCCCACCACAAGAAGAATCAACCATTTGCCTATGTCGGTCTCTAAGGCCATCATAAAAGCATTGAACCAATTGCCATTTAGGAATAGCATGGTGGGGGCACTTTCTAGGTAATTCTTTTAGTCTTTCCCAAGCCTCATGAAATTGTTCTCCTTCTTGTTGGGAGAAACTCGTTATCGCTCTCCTAATGCTATTGGTACGGCCAATGGGGAAGAACTTTTTAAGGAACTCCTATTGCATTTCTACCCAAGTGAAAATTTTAACATTGTCCCAAAAATGAAGCCAATGCTTAGCTTTATCTTTAAGAGAGAATGGGAAAAGAAGTAACCTTAAAGCATCAACTGAGAGGTTTTGAATTTTAACCGTGGAGGACACCTCTAAAAACTCATCTAAGTGCTTATAAAGCTCTTCATTGGCAAGTCCATAAAAAGTTGGTAGCATTTGAATCACACTAGATTTGATCTCATATTGAGCCACCTCTATGTTAGGCAACTTAATACAAGAAACCGAAGTATATATTGTAGGAATGAAATGCTCACTCAAGGGCCTCATTGGAGGCTCATAGTTTGCCATGGTTCTTTGCCTGCTAAGGTTGGCCAAAGTCTCTTCTAACTCTAAGTCAAGTGGAGTCAACTCAGGGTTTAGGGACGGACGACCATGCATACACAGAGAAGAAGAAAAAAAAAAAAGAAGAAGCCAAATAAGTAAAATTCAAAGAAAATAACTATAGCAAAAGGGAAAGTTTAGGACGTACCTGAAGCGCAATCCACGTGATCTTTCGAACAAAAGTTACACATGTGGGATCTGAGGGATGGGGATTTTTTTAAAAAAAAATTAACCTAAACAACCCAATCTAATGTAATATTACAATTGAAAGTCCTAAAAACAATTATATCTAAGAAAGAAAAGATAACAACCTAAACTAATTATCGAATCGCTACTCTTGCAGTTACCTACAAAACAAAAGAAAAAGAGATTAGTTAAATAAGCAAAGAAAAATTAAAAATTGAAAACACTAAAATTACTCTGAAAATTATGCCTAATTGACAAAAATCAATCCTAGCAACCGTGCTTTGGTTCCCCGGCAACGGCGCCAAAATTTGATCTTGTCGCTAACCAATCAAAAATAAAATCCTATACTAATCTAGCAAGCAGAAAGTACGGGGTCGAACTATGGGGAACTGAAAGGCTAAGTTACTAAGATTGAATTTAACAAAACTAAATTTAAACTAAATCTATTAATTAATGCAAAAACTTAAACTATGAATATGTGAAGATCTTTGGGATTTCGAATCCCCGATTCTTTTCTTTAACCGATATAACTCTACACTTCAAAGTAAATTAGGGATGGTCTTCCTAGGTTAGCCGATATAGCTCTAGAACATCTTTGGCCAAATTCAAACACAATCAACTAGAAGAGATAGTAGTGGCGGAGCCACGTTGGGACCGGAGGGGGCCATGGCCCCCCCTGGATTTTTTGAAATTGTAGATATTCTTGTTTTTTTTTTCCTTATCTCTCTATCTTTAAATGTGAAATACCACTATTTGGCCCCCTCCAAAAATTAAAAATAAAAATTTAAGATAAAGATGATGGGTACAAATGTCATTCATAATCTTTATCTAACGGTTATCATTAAATCCCTAGTTTTAAGGAATAAAAGGTTAAATTCTATTAAAAACTAACTTAAAAAGAACTCACGATCCATGAGTTTCTCATTATATATTCTCTCATAATTTCATTTCTATTTATTCTCTCTGATCTCTCTTTTTTCCTTTTTTCTCTTTTTTTTTTTTTCCCCGCCCCCCAAAAATTTTTGAAGTGTTAAATTTTTAATTTTTTCCACCTCCTCCCCCCCCCCCTTTCTCTCCCTCTCTCTCTTTCTTTCTCTCCCTCTCCCCCCCCCCCCCTCTTTTTCTTTATTTTTTTTTTTTTTTAATTTAAAATAAAAATTAAAAAAAAATTATTAAGCCCCTTCCCTCCCCCCCAATCAACTAGAAGAGATAGAACAATCAAATTAATGAAATAAGCATGGTTCATCTACATCCCAAAGAAAAGGAACTAGCTACTCATTATTACAAAGTTCCTAAGAAAAATAAAGATGAAACATAGGGAGAGAGAGAGATGAGGTGGTCTTCTTCTCATCAGCAATGAGAGAGATGAGAGCCGCATTCGCCGTCTTCTTTTCTGTGGTTGGCTTCTCTTTTATGTCTCCCGCACACAATGAATCCCCTCTCTTTACCCGTATATTCGACCTTTATTTGTTAGGATTTTGGGAAAACTCAAAACTATAAAGTTGTAGATATTTTCAATATTGTTTCATAGGATCTTGAATCCAAAAAATCCAAGATCATACGAGATAGATATGCCCAAAATACTGAAGGTAGGTCTGTTTACCCGATTTTCAGATTTATTACCAATTTTGTTCCTTAGACCTCCACATGTTTCCAATTTGACTAAGATCTCACTTTTCATGATTTCTTGGGCAGCAAGATTGAATGCCATGATTTAAAATCCACCAATATCTAATATATTTTCCAACTTTACTCCATATTATCTCTAATATCCAAAATCACCTTATTCCTGAAAAATACACAAAAATACTCAATTAGCTCTCTTTAATTAAATAAGTATGGGGAATTAAATCAAATAAATAATGGTAAATGCATTCTTATCAGTGTCTCTTCTATTTAAGTCTAATCTCGGAATACTTCGCCTCATCTGCCTCCTAAGCCTCTGGAACGAGTTAGAACCCTAATCTAATCCATTCCCTTGCATTCTTTGGTGATCTCTCACAAAGACTTGAAGAATTCTTCATCCTCCTACAACAAATGTATGATTTCACTCACTCTTTCTTCTATCTCTGATTTTCTTTCTTTAATTCTGTTCTTCGTTGAGATCAGGAAGAAGATGATGCACTCTTGCAACCATCTATTCCATGATCTCATCATGTTCTTTAAGATCCATGATCATCATCATGATCTTAACCTCAGCCAGTGGAATCTTCGAAACCCTAACCCTTTGAAACCCTAACCTGTGTGATCATCTAGAGAACTTTTGGTAACCTTCCTTGTGAAGGGAAACCTCTTGGGTGACATTGTGTTAACCTAAACTTAATCATCTATATTTTCTTGTTTTGATAGTTAACAATTTATCTCCTCTCATCCAGAGCTCTCAATTATTTTTCAGGGGAACCAAAAAGGGTGAAACCCTAATTTTCTGGGATCAAACCAAGAACCCCTAGTTTGATCATGGTAACCCAATCAATGTGTTTTCCTTACTATATCTGTAATCTTCATATCCTAGCTCTTTTATCTTTGATTATAATATTTTTCCCTCATAATCTATGTTTAACCTAGTAGGTTAACCTTTTTGTTCCTAGGTTACAACTTGGGAACTTGATTTGATTTATGAATTGATATCCTCTATACCCTAGAATACTACCATGATAATTTCTCTCTGATTTGTACCCTTTTGAACCATCAAATTCTGTTCTTGATTCTCAAAATTCGGATTCTTGTAGGCCACTGTCTCCATTGGATGACTGGTCCAGCAGACCAATCAATCGACTAATGAGTACAACAACCTCATTCTTGGTCTGTTTCGATTGATTTATGATCTTTTCCTTTATGCATCTTTCCTAACATGTTGTATGCACTTGTTTAGGACTGTCTTCTCAGGTTTAGTCAAGATTATACTTGATTCTTTAAGATCCTATCCAAGTTAGAAGGTAAGGATAGTTATTTCCTTAACTACATAGATTACTTGTTCTCTGGTTTCTACTTTATGAAACTATGAGATTACCTACTGTTGTTGTACTTTAATTCTGATATCCTACTGTGGGAACAGTAGAACTTGTTTATATTGTCTTTTTATTATTCATGATATATGAATTACTTATTATTGCCTAATCTGATTTTTGCTTTTACATTCTCTTGTATATGATGAACTGCTGGTTGTGTATGTCATAACTGTTCTGAGAATGTGTTTGCTTAAGTTTGGTTTGGGATTGGGGAGTATCCTTTTGATGCTTCTGTCCTTGGACATCGGAGGGAATAGTATGGGATGTTCTCCGAAGATGCCCATCGACGCTTTCCCGAATCATTGGTTGTCATACCTAGGGATGTCTAGCAGTGTTTGGCTAGGATATACCCCTGTTATATCAGACCCGATTCGGAAGGGTATTGAGACCGAACGACCCGTGGTAGCAATGGGGATTCACAGGCACTCAAGACCGGTGAGTTATATCTGTGAGAGGACGGGAATCACATTGTGGGGGCCATTTATTGGAGGGTTGCATATGGTTGGACTTGGGCTCATGAGCGATCGAGACCGGTGAGTTATATCCGTGAGAGGACATAAGAGCTTCCCGTTTACCATATGTGGATAACCAATAGGGTTGATGAGTCTGGTGAGTAATATCCGTGACTCTAGTGTGAAGGATATCGGAAAGGATCCCGAGAGGAGAGGAATGGAAGTATCTGGAACTGACTTGATGTAACTCACTAGATGACTTGCATTGGGCTAGGCTTTTCCCTGACATGCGCCGGTACTTATGCCAAATGGTTGTGAGAGAGTGTGTTGACTTAACCCCTTACCATGGTTTGTCCGAGAGGGATGCCTGGACCCACTACCAACAGGAGCCGTATGCATGACCTACCCAAAGAAGTACGGTGCTATGACTTAAAGCATGTCTACCATAGAGACCAGCATACATAAAGTTTAGATGCATTCATACTTTATCTGTTTCATCTTGCATTGCATCATGTTATGTTTTGCCACATGTTATCTATCATGTTATGGATTAACTACCTTACTGAGTTTCTTCAAAACTCATTCCTTTTTGTATATTCTTTATTTAGATTATCCTACGGTGGCTGATTATTATGACGAGCAAGATACGGTGAAGCGCAAGCCGATGAAGCGTATTACACGCAAGGTGCTGGCGACGATCAAGATTACTCTGATGATCCCCTGGCGGATCAAGCTACGTACTACGTTTGAAGGCAGCACAGAGTTAGAACAGATTCGTTGGATTGACGAAGTCCATACTTATGAAGACGTTATCTATAGACTAGAAGACGCTTGATCTTAGTTTATTTCTTAATACATTTGTTTTAGTTGTATTTCCTTTTAGACTTCCATACTGCGTTCCGCTATATTGGTGGAGTGAGTTTCCGCCTCACTTTACTCTTTTTGATATCATTGGATATTTGGTATCTTTTCCGCACTCTGATTATACTAATTATTCATTATTGTTTTGAACCTTTGTTTATAATATTAAACCTAGATTATTTCCTGTTTATGATTATGTTATTGTATATGTGGGGGGATGATTTCCTCGATACTTGATCTTCAGGGCTGTGGATCACACTCTCGGGTATGCCAGTTAGGGTACCGGCTGGGAGGATGTGACACTTCATGGGAAGGCCCATATATGGTTATTAAACCGGTCAGTTCGGGAGCTTATAAGCTAAAAAACATGACAACCCAGAAAGAGTTGGATCGTTCGTGGAATGCTAGGCACTTGAAGAAATATTATCCTTGAAGAGATTATCATTTTCATTCATGATGTAACAAAATTCAACTCAATCAATACAATTCTCAGTTTTCAACATACTGTCTTTTGATTGGGGGCATCACACAACACTCAAGATCAGATCCAGTGACAAAAGCAAAAGGCATGGGTTTAAAACCTGTGTGGGACCTTCTACAAGGCATCGGATTAAAACCCGAGTGAGTTCCTTCTCAAACTTATTGAATTTCTCCGAAAATTCTAAGTAAAGGCATCGGTTTAAAACCCGTGTGGGACCTTCTACAAGGCATCGGATTAAAACCCGAGTGAGTTCCTTCTCAAACTTATTAAATTTCTCCGGAAATTCTTAAGTAAAGGCATTGGTTTAAAACCCGTGTGGGACCTTCTACAAGGCATCAAATTAAAACCCGAGTGAGTTCCTTCTCAAACTTATTGAATTTCTTCGGAAATTCTTAAGTAAAGGCATCGGTTTAAAACCCGTGTGGGACCTTTTACAAGGCATCGGATTAAAACCCGAGTGAGTTCCTTCTCAAACTTATTGGATTTCTCTTGAAATTCTTAAGTAAAGGCATCGGATTAAAACCCGTGTGGGACCTTCTACAAGGCATCGGATTAAAACCCGAGTGAGTTCCTTCTCAAACTTATTGGATTTCTTCGAAAATTCTTAAGTAAAGGCATCGGTTTAAAACTCGTGTGGGACCTCTACAAGGCATCAATTTAAAACCTGAGTGAGTTCCTTCTCAAAACTTATTGAATTTCTACGGAAATCTTTAAGTAAAGGCATTGTTTTGAAACAACTAAGACCTATTGCAACAAAGACTCAAGTGACTGACAAAGTTCAAAGATGAAGTTAATTCTTTATTCCTTTAAATGACCAGAAGGGGCCAACCTTTACATCAAATATACATATGAGATAACAAGTGTTGAGATACAATCTTCGTTCGGTCAAAAAGGAAGGTCATCGTCGGTGATCGTCAAGAATTCAAACAAGATCGAAGCAGCTTTGTCAGAAGCAACACAAATTCAAGAAGAAGAAGAAGAACAGAGTCGGGAAAACATATGTTATCATTTGTTTATTTCCCTCAGGGATTGCAAAGCATTCTGTAAAAACAAAATCCTCCTCAATTCCATACTCTTTATCCAGCTTTTCCGGAAGAAGCCTGATCTTTGATCAAACCTGCATTCAAGGCAAGCTCTTCATAGATGAATCCTCTAAGAGGAGACCGAGGAGGAGAGTCATCAAGATGATGCATTATATCCGGATCTAGAGGTGGAAGGTCCATCACATCCTTGGCTCAGGCAGGAAGAGGAAATCCCAGCTTTGCAAACACTTCAGGATGACAATTGGCGCGGTGGGGAGTCGTGTTGAAATAAGGATTTCTCCTTAGTATCGATTCCCATACCTCGTTCTCACCATCCTTGTCACACCCCACCCGCCGGTCTCAGTTACCCGCCCGACAACCCGTGGGGGTGATCCGCCATAGGATCCACGATTTTAGACTATCAACAATATTAAATACAAATAAAGATAATCAAGAGCAAAAATGTTCAATAAGTGAATTAAAGGAATTACAGGAGTCCAAATACTCCAATAACAATAATAAAAGGAAAGAATAATAAATAAAACGAATACGAGTTCAGCGAAAGTAAACAAAAGAGTTATATCAATTTCTTTTCAGTCTCCTTTTCTAAGGTTAAATAGTGTTTTTCATGAATCTCAAGATAGGGTGTCCTCCAGTTCTTCTCCATTCGCTGAGCGAACTTTCTAACCACCTTCCGTCTCTGACCATCAATAGGTGCGATAAGCGCACTCCATGCACCCGCAGGAGCTCCCACACAGGCTATCTCCATTTCCCACTGACGGTGCCACATCTTCTTCATACGGGATGGTTCCTTCATAGGAAACCACTCCATCTTCCTGTACAATTTCTTCTTCTATGCAGGATAATAAACATATACAAAATAAAGGCGTGAGTTCTAAAGAACTCAGTAAGAAACAATCACAAATCCCATCAATTATCCGACAATGCCAAAAATGCACAAATAATATGAATGAAAGCAAAGTATGAGTGATTCTATGATTTCTAACTATGCAGGTCTCTAACAGTTGACATGCTTTAAGATATACACCAGCCCTCCTCTGGGTAGGTCTAGTCGCTCTGATCCGGCAAGGACTGGTTACCTCTGTAGGGATCCTGGGAAAAAGGGAAAGTCCACACCTGGCTCTCATTTCCATGGCTGGGGTTAAGTCAACACTCTCTTACCACGACCATTGGTAATGAGTACTGGCGCATGTCGAGGTTTCTAATCCAATGCAAGGTCATACTGGTTACATGTCTACATGAAGTCTAGATACATCCCCTATGGCACCAACCAACTCGGTTCAGTATCCTTCACAACTTAGGAGAGAGAATCCTCACGGACTGGCTACCGCTGTTGGACTCCACTCCTTAACCCTATGGTCATCCACATATTATTGGGGCGGATGCTCTCATGACTCCTCACGACACCCGGTTTGTTCCTTGGACGTCCATGAGCCCAACCCTAACATATGCAACCCTACCATTTATATGACTAACAGTGGACCAACCTCACATCACTGTCATCACGGGTCACTCGGTTTCAATCCCCCTACCGAAAGGGTAGTAGCATGTGGGGTACCTAGCCATGCAATTCTAGACTCTACCTAATAATGTCATCAAACAATCATGAAAGTGCTGGAGACATCAGCAGGCATGTGTCCCATTCCACAGCCTTCTAATATCCCAAGCTAAGATATCCCAAAAGAATACCTCTTCCATCAGAACCATATACTAACCATCATCAATACATAACATTCATAATCAACACAGTATATATGTAAACAAGACAAACAACAGTAATATAACAAGATTAATATATAAGACATGAATACAGCAGCATATATAAAGAAATACAAATTCTAATAGACACTGGACTAGCATGTTCAAGTCTATTCAAAAGATAGGATTGATTGTCCTTACCTGCATATAAGTAAACTGTCCGTAAAAAGAGATTCGTTAACTATTACAAGTCTTTCTTTTCAAACAGAGTATACCTAAACACAGTGTTACAATATTATATGAGTTAATTGAATCAAAGTGAATCAGAACCAAAAGTCATTTGGTCAATGTTTACCAGCCGATCGCTTAAGTTGAGCGACCGCCACTAGTGACCACCCCAAAAATAGAGAGTTTCAATTCGAAACACATGCTTCTGATCACACGTTTTCAATCCGGATTTCGAGTGATCATGGCCTAAGTCTCAAATATAATACTCCCAAAGCCAAAGGGTGAAGGAAATCCTAGCAATTACCATCATTGGGTTACCCAGAACTCTTCCGTTGACTGGATTATCCTTTTCACGAAAGCAGGGTTTCGTTTTCGGATAAATCACCTCAAGTAGATTGGAAAGAGAGTCACAATGATCAAAGAGGGTAACCACGATGAGGAGGGGATGGGTTAACACTAAAATAACAGACAAAGAGGATAAAGAATAAAGGGTGAATTCATTACCTCACTTCAGAAAGCCAGAAAAAGGGAAGGACTGATCTCCAGATCACTGCCAAGCCTTCAGATCCACTTTCGGAACTTCCCCGCAGCCGTCTAACCTCCAAAATTAGCAACCACGAATAAAATATTTGTTACTTGGATGAGGGTTACCTTTTATAGAAGTCAGGGGGCAAAATAGGGCAAAAACTCCGAAAACAGACCGGGCGGTCACTTGGTTTGATCGACCGCCACTAGCAACCGCCCCCATGTAAATTGCCATACAAGGGTGCTTTTGCTAGGGGGTTGATATCCAAGTACAACCTAGCCCTAAAGAAGAGATGGGGGAGATCTTACCTTCATTCCGGACATCTCCGAACAACACTTGTCTTCCAGAAGACCAACTACCAAGCAAGGTAGGCTCTTCAGACAAAGGATCCAGATCCATGGGTTTAGGGTATGGATCATGGACTTCTATCTGGACACTCCACAAACCTACCCAACTAGACCTTCAGGTTCTCAGACCTGAAATACGGATCATGGGTTAGAAATACGGGGGTTGTTACAATCCTGGTATGCCTGCAAATTATAAGCGTTCATCATGTCAACAAAAGGGTTACTCTGCAATTATTTAAAGATGCAAGCCCTGCGACATCAGTTGAAAGGGATTCGGGCAAAAGGGTAACAACTTGCCTTTGGGACGTTGACACAGCACCAGACCCTTTCGCCCCTGCTGAAAGCTTTCCTACTTCCCGCTCCAGCTGTCGGATCTTCTCCCTGGCACCATCCAAATCTTAACGAAGACGCTTGTTCTCGGAATTCTTCTCTCAGGCAATCTCCCAAGCTTGGTTTCCAAGACGAGCAATCTCGGCATCTTTGGCTTTGGATTCTTCCCGAAGCCTGGAAAGCTCATCACTCAGTCTACTGAGTCTAAAGGCTGCCTCCACTTGGTTGTGGAAGTTACCAGTAAGACTCTTGCAACAACTTAAGAGTTAGTCAAGAGCAAAAGAAAAAAAATCTTTAGAACGAAAGGTAATGAAGAGAAACTTACATCACCAGTGATTTCATAAGTTCCCTATCTGGGACCGTAGAGAGGGCTCTGCTCTCGGCAGGCATTTGAACAGCAGTGCACCATTCTAGTGCCTTGTCAAAATCGCCTGTCACCAAGTTAGACCTCTTCAACCACCAGTAAGGATGGAACACATCATCGGCCAACCGAGGGTGCTTCCTAGTGGCAAAATCCTCGGCCTCTTGGAGAACCTCCTCAGAAGGATTGGAGGAGGATGCCAAACAAGCACTAGAGTTGGGTTCAGAGGACTGAACGACGATTGCAGGGACCACATCTTCCTTAGAAGCCCGAAGGGTCTTCATAATGGAAGAGGACTCCAGCGTAGTGCCAACAGGGGTTTCAGCAGTGCGAGCAATGGCGGAGGGAGCCACATCCCCCTTAGGAGACCGAACGGTCTCTCTAGGAAAAGGAGGCGTGGGAGAAGCACCAGCAGAAGCTGTGGGAATCTGATCTAAAGATTCACCAACAACAATCTCTCCACGTTTAGAAGATTCACCAACGGCAATCACCTCGGAGGGAACGACCTTCGTCAGCATTGGAGTAGTCTTCTTGCAAGATTTCGCCCTAAGATTATTCAAGTTAATTCTTGGAGGCACTGCAAGTGAAAAACAAGCATCATCAGTATGAGAAAACCAACAAAATATAGTAGAAAAGGGAAAACCCTAGATTTCTGTCGAACAGATCAAATAATGAATACCCAACAAGGAACTTCCGTAATGAGCAAACCCCAAGTATGAATACTGTGGAGATTACTCAGGGAGAAGAAGAAGTTCGTGATAAAATTGAATGACTGAGCAGAAGACTTACTTGTTCAGGTTCTGATCGAAGATATTGTTGGAGGACAAGAGTACAAAGACAGCAAAGGAAGACAAAATATTACTTTGCAAATCTAGAGGACAAGAATAACTTGCAGATAGCGAGGATAAGGATGAAACACCCTTGAGGAACTTAAATAGCCTCAAGGAGTGATGCGACAGTTGAAAGCCCAAGTTAATCAAAGGACAGGATGAAAGAGATGCTTCAAATTCCGAAAAATGCAGGATCAATGGTTAGGAGATAACGGCGCTTCAAATTCGAAACTTGAAGGTTGACCTAGGTTTCCACGTGGAACAATGTGCACCTGATACGAGGATACTGCCAAATACCAACTATTGTCGCACCAATATTAAATAAGAGAGTATTTCCAATTCCTTGGGAAAAGCAACTTGTACGCGAATACAAGGAAACGTTTGGGCTTTGTCATAAAGAAGGAGCTGTTGGGAGATAAAGTTCAAGTGTCACAAAAGCTTCGGAAGAATCAAATTAACCGAACGCATCTCTCCTGAACGCATCTCTCTGATGTCCCGAGTGTTATCTTCAATTAAGGTACAAGTTAATCTACATGATAACTTATCTCATTCTTAAATATCTCTTACATGAGGGAATAGACAAATCCCTGGATACGATATGAGAAAGTATTATGGCAATCATTGGAAGAGTTCAAGAAAAAGGAGGCACTGTTTTATTTCATTATAGAAGGTCGGGGGGGGGGGGACCCTTAAAAAAAAAAAAAAGACACTTCCTATTGGTTTTTTACATTTTTGGCCAAAGGATTGTTGTCTGAGGCAGGCTTTTGAGTTTCTTCGGAAAGAGGCGGCGAATCAGCAAGATACTTCTCGAAGTATGGATTTGCTGGATAAGGATCCTCTTCTTCCAAAACCCAATCGGGGAAAGGCAGCTCAAGCTTCTCGAAGATTTCCTTGTGACATACGCTACAAAAGGGAGTTGTGTCAAAGGAAGGGTTAGATTCAAGAATCTTTTTCCAAACATCATTCTGCCCCTCTCGATAAGCTTGGAGGTTGAATGAACTCATCAGGTCAGTGAAAGGAACGCTGTTAAGATACTTCCGAATGCAGTCCCTTCGAAGATCTTGTGATAGATGTTCGGGCTTGCTGGGAACTGCCATCTTCTTCAGGCGTTTGTTCTCCAGGGCCTTAAGCTCGAGGCTCTCACCGAATGCGGTAGCCTCATTTTTTTGCTTCTTGGCTTCTCGCTCAATAGCAGCAGCACGACTGACTGACAGATCAAGTTCTTTTCTCAAAGAACTCATGGCCTCGTCATTCTTCTCCTTTGACTCTTCGGCTGCTTTCTTCAGCCGGTCTACCTCAGAATTGGCCTTCGCCAAATTCTCTTCATAGGTCTGCAGCAAGGAGCCGCTACGACCAACCCGGCTCAATGCCTCAATGTGTTGATAGAAGCTCAACACAGCATTCCTGGAAAAGTAGGAAAATTATCAAAGATCCCAGAAGAGATTACAAAGCAAGTAGTAAAAACTCAAGAATCTTTATACCTTCTGGAAAGACGAACGAGAACGTCGTCTTGCAGGGTTTCAAAGGCCTGACGGTCGGCAGGCATAAGGCTGAGAGAGCTCCACTCGGTAGCCTTCTTGGGATCCTGTGTAACTCGGTCTGTCCTCGTCAAAGACCATTGGGGGACGAAGATCTCCTTAGAATCTTTATTCTTTTTGGATTTCTACGGGGCAGAAGCATCGACCGAGTCTTGCTTCCTTTTGGTTCGGACGGGAGAGGGAATTTCAACCTCTTCCACCATCAGTTTCTTCCCTCTCCCCGAAGCCTCAACCACTAGCTTCAGGTTTCTAATACCCTTGTAAGAAGGGTCTGGAGGCGGCACAGAGGCCACCTGTTCTGCAGTCAATGCTCGAGGAGACCGTTGCTCTGCAGTCACAACGTCCTCAGCCTTCGCCCGAAGGTTGTTTGGATTCATTCTTGGAGGCACTACAAAGAAAGACGGAAGTCAGAAATAAAAAGGTTTGTAGTACATTCAAGAAAGCAAAACGTGGCAATTAGAAAGCTCACGTTGAGCCAGCCCCCAGTATTGAAGAATGGAGTTGTATTCCATCTCATGTCCTTGTATCTCTTGATACCATGGAATTGACTTGATCTTCCTGACAGCAGCTCTGTCTTCTTTGGATACTTGAGGGACCCAGTTGCCCTCAGATTATGAAGTATACAGTTTCCAAGTGGTCGGGAAATTAAGATCTGATCGAGGCGCTCGGCAGAAAAAATACCGCTTGTGCCACCCTTTGTGATTGGAAGGGCAGGTTCCCCTGGCAAGAATGCTGCCCGATCAGTCAAGCTCAACTTTGTTGCGCTTGGAAAGCACAACCCAGCCAGGAGGATGGGAAAGAAAAAGAACATGAAAATGTACAAAAAGAGGAAGAGAAGGTATGATGCCGAGTTCAAAACATAAACCCAAGAAGCTGACGATGAGACGCCAGCTATTAGGAAAAAGCATTCCGAGACAAATGTCCCAATGATTTAGAATAGCAGAAAACAAAGTATTGAAGAAGGGAAAATGAACTCCGCTTTCTAGAGTATCTATATACAGGGAAAATTTGCCAGGAAGGATCGAATCAACCCTCTCATCAGAAGTGGGAGCCCTAAGTTGGTACGAGGAAGGAAAGTCGAAATGTTGGATAGCTAAAGGAAGGTTTTCCTCAATAAAGGAGGAGGCAATAGAACCAGGTCCATCGGTGGACTTGATAGGTTGTTTGGACTGCCTAGAGGATTCGGCAGTCGCCTTCAGAGTCTTGGATGGTCCAGGCTCAGGAAGGGCAGAAGAAGCCTCAGCATTTTCTTCTGCTTTTCTTTGTTGGCTAACTTTTGTGAAGTCATGCCAGAGAGCAGTTAGGGTTTTCTTGTCACTATCCGACTGTTCAGAGGGGACAAAGGCAAAGGCCTCATCACCAGTATCGCCTTTACTGGCACTAAGTCCAGGAAGAATTTCAGAAGAAACCCTACTGCCCTCCATTACTAAAAAATTCTGATTGTGGTTTCTAGCAAGAGAAAAGAAACCTGGAGACGAAAGTAGACTTTGCAAAAGAGTCAAGAGACTTGCTGAATCATTGAAGCAGAAAGCTCGAGAGCGAGAAGATCGTGAGGGCGCGAAGAAGACGATGAGGTTTCAAAATTCCAAACAAAGAGAATGAAACCTACGAAGACAACGAACCGCTTTTAAGCACTTGCACGAGTGTTCGAGGACGTGTACGATCGAGATGGGCTCAACATCAGCGATCAAGATTTGGAGACGGTTCGAAAGTTTAACTCACGAATCAAAAACAGGCGTTTAGAAACTGTCGTTTCGATTTCGTGAGCAACGATAGTTTCGGCTACAAAGGACGCGTGGCGTCACCCCCACAAAAAGTGAGAATACTCACAATGCTCGAGGAAAAAGCGATATAGCCGCATTAAATGTGATATGACATTTAATGGGTTGGGGATTATGCAAAACTATTGTTCGACAGAGAACCCCGTTAAAAACCAAGCCCTCGGGATCAACCGAATGCTTGGTCTGGGGGGCTCGTGATATGGAGAAAATATAACCGAACCTGGTTCAATCTTGGTTCGACTCTTGACCCCGGTCGGGACGAAAGGAATCGACTTGCTTCCGAGCGAGCCGGGTCCACATATTCAAGTCCGTCATTTCTCATACATTCAATACATCTTCATGATAAGAGTTAAATCATAATATTGAATTGATCCATCATGAATACAAATAGCAAGAGTAATAAATCATTTTAACAAGAGTATAATAATTCACAATACTACTGTTCTAAAACATGTATAACAGTCCTTTAATAATTAAAAGCAATTAAAAGACTATGTGTAATATCCAGCCCTATTCTAACCCTGACCCTAACCCGGATCCACTGTTGTATTCAGGTCCGAAGACCCGAAGCGGTGGTAGAAGAGACCTATGGACCATTCTGATTGATGATCATGATTCGGAGACTGAGCCTATGGACATTGATGATGATACCCCTTGCTTAAATGCATTATCAGTGTTTAAGGAAAGTTTGCGCATCGGAGAAGATTAATCTAGTTGATGTACCTAATAACCTCCTGTGCACAATCCGAAGGTATTCCCCGAAACTAGACTTCTTGATTGAATTGTGGAAGAAAACCTCACTCAAATTGATCTTAAATAGCCTTTCAAATCCCTACTTAAAGTTGCTGAACTAAACCTATTTTTCTGCTGAGAAACATTTTGGTCGATCCTTTTGGTCGATGCCATCGACCAAAACCATCGACCAAAGTTTCCCAGTCTGCCAAGTTAAAGATTCCATGGAATATTCCTATTCTATTTATTATGACCTCGAGCCTTTAGCCCTTGTGCAATCATTTTCTCACCTGAAATCGTGGGGAGAGCTTCCCAAGGCATCTCCTTGGCTAATGTGAAGGGCACCTCATCAAAAACTCATTGTTTACTATTGATTCTTGTCTACATCTTCCACACTAAGGTATGAATCACCATCCCACTCTCTATCCTACCATTTTCTATTCTTTTCTATTCCTTTCTTGCTGGTGAGACATTGGAAATGGTGCTGCAACCTTGCAACCACTACTCCAAGTGTCTACACATGATTAACCTATGAGTTTCTTAGCCATCCATTGATGTTATGCCTCCACCTCATGCCTAGCATATGTATTCCTCTATTTTTCTATTAACATCATGTCATTTTGTACCAAACTGAGTTGTAGGGATGCTATGTTCATGTTTATCACTTCTATATGATTCCAATTGAAATTCTATTAGTTCCCCTAGCTATTACATGCCATTTCCATGACAATGCAATTAATCCCAACTCATGCCATGATGTTTGTCACTTGAACTTGTTAGCTCAATTTGGGGCTTTTTGTTTGGACCATTGGATTGAGTAAATTTCTTGACTTATAGTGTCCTACTACTGTTGTTAATTGTTCCTCCAAGTTTCAGATTGATCCGAACACCGGAAAACCAATTTAGGATGAAAACACCCAAAATCCATCATTCAGTCCTGAAGGAAATTTTGGTCGATCCTTTTGGTCGATACCATCGACCAAAGTTGTTGCTGACAGCAACCTTGGCCAGTTTTGATCCAATTGATATCCAATCTTCCTAATTTCTTCTCTAACTTATTATTGATGTTTGTTTAGGGCCTTAACAATTATTTTGGACTATTTCTTGGTACTCTCAATTCATCATCAATTCAACCCAAGGTAAGGATGGTTATCTCCATAAACATATAGATCACCAACTTATGACTTATGTTATTGTTTATGAATAGAACCTTTTGATTACTTTTAAATCTTTATAAGACTGTTATATATGTGTTAGAACAGTAGTATTGACATCTTCATACTTTTGTCATGTTACCTTACTATTCTTGTTTACTTATGTCTATGATGATTCATTTCAATATCATGATTTAAATTTTATGATAAGATGCATTGGATGCATGAAAGATGATGAACTTGAATATGTGATTGCTTACTTATGGCTTGGGATTGGGGAGTGTTCTATCGACACTTCTGTCCTTAGGCATCGGAGGGAATAGTATGGGATGTTCTCCGATGGTGCCTATAGACACTTTCCCGGGTTATTGGATGACATACATAGGACTGTCTAGTTGGTTGGCTAGGTTTATCCTTGTCGTGTCAGACCCGAATCGGAAGGGCATTGAGACCGAACAACCAGTGGTAGTGTATGGTTGGATGGGCGCTCTAGGCCGGTAACCAATCCGGTAGGGGACATAAACCATGCTACGGATACCCGAAAGGGGCTGTTTATTGGTAGGGTTGCAAATGGCTAGACTTGGGCTCACGGGCACTCAAGACCGGTAACCAATCCATGAGAGGACGTGAGAGCTTCCCGTTTACTATTTGTGGATGACCAATAGGGTTGATGAGTCCGAAATCCGGGATTTCGCTGACTCTAGTGTGAAGGATACCGGAAAGGATCGCCGGGGGTGAGGAATGGACATATATGGATATGACTTTACCGACTGAGTAGATGACTTGCATTGGGCTAGGCTTTACTGTGACATGCGCTAGTACTTATACCAAATGGTGATGTGAGAGAGTGGTGACCTATTCCCTTACCATGGTTTTTGAGATGACTTTATCGAACTTCCCTGGCAGACCCAAGATATCTTGTATGATTGAGGGGGAGTGACTGACCACCCAAAGAAGTATGGTGCTATGACTTAAAGCATGTCTACCCTAGAGACTAGCATTCATAGAGTTAGAATCATACTGCATCATATGTTCCATAACACATTGTATTATGTATGTTCTGTATGTGTATGATTTATCTATATGGAATAACTACCTTGCTGAGTTCTTCGAACTCATTCGTTTTGTACAAATGTTTTTAGATTATCCTACAGGTACCGAAGACTACGATGGCAACCCCTTCGAGACGGACTATGATTTCGCATACTATCCTTCGGGTAGTGGCATCTGTGAAGATCCGAGTGTTGGTGCCGAGGAGGATTACTATCCGCACCAGGGTTAGCCCCACGGTTGTGAGGGAGCGGCAAAGCTGGATTTACTTCATCCGTACCATTGAGGAGACTGTTATTAGAGTAGAGGAAACCCTAGCTTAGTGCCCCATTTCTCTAGTGTATTTATGGAACCTTTGGTCATGTAACTAACTTGTTTTTGGATTATCTTTTGATACTTGAACTTGTAATTAACTTAATCATACTTCTTTTCGCTGATCTGAGAGAGTGGTTATCATACCTTCTCTCACCTTTACGATTATGTTCACACTTTACTGTTATCTGTCTTCCGCACTCTGATTTATTTAATCTTATCTTATTCATGATACTTAGTATTAAATGTTTTCACTTTGATTATCTTTGTTCATGATTATGTCATTGTGTATGTGGGAGGCATGGACATATGAATCTTGATCCTTGGACTGTGGATCAAATTCCCGGGTATTCCAAATGGGGTACCGGCTGGGTCGATGTGATAGATTAGTATCAGAGCCCAAGATCAAGTTGAACCCCGACCACAGAAATGGTGACGGAACATTCCGAGTCACAGATCCAAAAGTGACTCAAGTACTCTTAGAAGCGAATAATAGATAACCTGGATTAGAAACCAAAATATTGAAGCGTAATTTGATTCATGAATAAGACACAATAATATAAACAAAGTAACTGATCTTCATTAATCACATAGGAGAATTTTACAAGTCTGAAAAAGAAATACATCCAAGATAGCATAAAAGAAAATTCCTAGTACTATCTATATAGGTGATCGACTACGACGATCTGTCTGACCCCTCCTAGATCTGAACTCCTCCTCTAGTCGTGCAAACCTCTCACCAAGGGTGCACATGTGTAATTCTATCCTCTCCTGTCGAGCCTTGATCCTCTCAAGTATGGAGTAAATAGACGGCTGATGAGAAGCCACATCTGGAGCCTCAAAAGTCGCATGAGATGGACCTCCGACCTCAGTGAATCGTGGAGTGGGAACCTCCTCATGTCTTGGAGCCTCATCATGACCCTGATCATCATCCTCACCATGCTCATCATCGTCATCACCATCATCATCATCATCAGTACTATCATCGCCTGATGCATCATCGATGTCATCATCATCCTCTGATCTGACGGCATCATGAAGCCCCATCTTCCTGATCGACCATGAGCCGATGTTCTCACCTAAGTCTCGACCCTGAATCATGGGTGTATGCTCCAAGTCCACATCAAAGTGCTCAAAAACACGAGTCAAGAGTCGACCGAAAGCCAAGTTCCTATCCCCAGGAAACTCAACCCGATCAATCATAACATTCTGCATGATGTATGCTAAATCGATCTACACTCCAGTATACATGCTATAGAAAACCAGTGCCTCCATCGTTGACACCTTGCTATGGTGCCCTGTGTTTGCAAAATAAAATAACCGCAAGCGCACAATATCGTGTAGCTAACAGGTCGATCTCAGGGAGATATGCCACATAGAATTCAACTTCTTAATAGTAATGCGAGAGTGGAATGATTCAATTTTTGTTAACTAATTACTTAAACTAAACCAACGATCCTAATCCATACATCTAATGCAATCGAATTGAAACGGAAAAAATAAAGCAAACATAACTAATGCATAAATAAAAGACAGGAAAAAAAATGCAGATGCAACACCACCCGTCACCAGAAGTAGAGGCACGACTATATGCTTGTTCCGGTTATGTGGTCCGAGATAATAAATGAATAGGCAGAAAATAAATAACAAAAAGTAAATAACAAAGCAATAAAAGGAAAAGGAAGCCTTAATTAAAGAGAGGCACGACTGTAGGCATCTCTGATCAGGGATCCAGGGGAAGGGAGAACAGTAAGTAAATGCTGAAATTTAAATCCTAAATTAAGAATATGGAGGGGTAGATAGAAGCGGGAATGGAGGGGGGAGAGAAGACTATTGAAGAATCTTACTTACTTGCATCTTCCAAACAAAACTTGAATAAACGATTCGAATCTCAACCAACCCTAACAACCAGATCTAGAATAAACTAGATCTGCAATTGCTAGACCCAAAGAGAAAGCAAATCCTCTTGAAACTTGAATTTGAACTTGAACTTGAAATTGCATTGATAAAACTAAAGGAATTACACTTGCATAAAAGAAAATTTACACGACTTCAGTCTTCCTAAACATTCATTCTAAAAACTAGAACTAGAGCCCACAAATTAATCAAAGAACTAGAGAAAACTAGAGCAAACTAAAGAGAATAGAAAGTGCAAGACTAAAGTAAAACTAAAGAGAAAGTAAAGTGTGTACTAGACCTTAGAGGGAGGTAATATTTATAGAAGAAGGAGAATAATTTACAAACAAAGAAATAAAATAATAATACCTAATAATAATGCTAATAATAATAATAATAATTACAAAAGAGTAAAATAGAAAAAGAAAACAAATAAAGAAAGAGAAAAATTCATTAGAAATAAAGATAGAGAGAGAGAGAGAGAGAGAGAGAGAGAATGTGGGGAGAAATAAAATAAAATAAAAAATAGAAATACGTTAAGAAGGAAAGTGGAGAAAAAGAATAAATAAAAAAAATAAAAGTTAAGATTGAGTTACACGTAGAAAAGGTGGAGAAGAAAGAGAGTGGAAGAAGGAAAGAAGGAAAGAAGGAAGAAAAAATATATACTTTTAGAAAAAACGATTTTGGGTTAATTAAGGAAAAAGAATAAAATAAAATAATGAAAATAATAGAAAGTGGGAAGAGAGAGAAAAAAACTAATTAGAGAAATAAATAAAATCTAACAAAATAAAATCTTCTAAAATAGAAAATCCTAGTCTTTGACTACTTGTGGGCCCCATAAAATTCTCAATTACAATAAAGAAAAAATAAAATAAAAATCCTAATCTAATTTTACAAGATATTCTGGAGTTGGCCCATAATTGCATCTCTAGCCCATCATGCTCCAAATCAGGCCCACTTTCGCACTTGAGAATTTGAACGGACCTCTTGACGTGTAAAATCGCATGTTTCATACTCAAAACTCCAGATATTCGCTTAAGTCCAAAAATTCATAAAATCTGCAAAAACAACGTAAAACCCAAGGTAGCTCCACACAAAGTGTTAAAAATGCATGTTTTATGCCCTAAGATTTCACACATAAATGTGCTAATCAGATTCCCCCACACTTAGACTAAGCTTGTCCTCAAGCAAGAATAAAAAAATGACATGCAGAAAAGAAACTAATGCAACAACATAAAATCCTAACTCATTTTCATAGGAATCACGGTTACACTTAGCATGTGCAACAAGCCTTTAAACCACTAGGTTACCCCTAGAGGACGAGTTTTGTCTCGTGGATGTTTGCAGAGAATATACATCCAAAATTCCAATTCAGCTCAAAATAAAATATTGCAAATTTCAACTCTAACAATTGGTAAGTACTTATACAGAATCAATAGCTATGACAACTTTCCTCACCATTGATTTAAGATCCCCCACACTTGAATTTTATTACCCCATATCGATTATTGAGACTAAGCATATATCTCAATCAAAGACTCACCTTATATCTTTCAAGTACACCTCTCATTTAAGCAAAACCACTAATAGAGTAAGAGGACCAAGGACTAAGGTTTTGAAGTATTTTTGACCAAACATTGCTACCAAGCATTGATGACACTTGCATTTATTTCTCTTTTTTTTTTTTTCTTTCTTCTTTCTTTTGAGTAGTGAACTCTACTTTACTCCACTACGGTTGGCTTGAATGACATGGTGGAGCAAACACCAGAAACCCAAGTTACTTTGTAGCTTTGCTTTGCATATGCCCACATAGACAGTGATACGAGAGTTCTTTTCAATAATATCATTCCTAAGAGTTTCGATCAAGTCACCTCGATTCCTGAGTCGGAGTGCCCTGTCTAGTTCCAAGAAATTCAACTTTTACTTTCTACTCTTTTTTTTTCTTCTTTTCTTTTCACTTCTTTTTGAACTTTTGTCATGCCATACAAAAGATTGATCTCAACCTCTAGCCAAAGAAACAAGGACCCACGAAACCCATAGATGGTCCAATGCCTCAAGTTAAGGGCCTCTTATTTTTCTATGGAAATTCTCATCTCAACATACATACAAGTTAGCTTCCTCTCAATAGGGTTTTTATGTGTTCACAATGGGTACCAAAATCACTCTCATTTCACACATCATAGCAATTGAAATAGTATGTACACTAACCAAAAGCCAAAGTTAAAATTCACAAAGAAGCCAAAGGTATTCCCCCCACACTTAAGTAATGCAATGTCCTCAATGCATGCATGAAAAGAAAGACAATGACAAGGCAAAAAGAGGGCATTACCTTGAAGTTTCTCAATCATCAGTGTAAAAAGGCTCATAGAGATCTATGACCTCTACACTATCAACACTTGGCATTTCAAGGAAAGGCTTTAGACGTTGACCATTCACTTTGAAAATTTGATTAGAATGAGGATCAATTATTTCCACAGCACCATGGTTAAAAACATGGTGAATAATAAATGGACCTTCCCATCTAGATTGCAATTTTCCTGGAAACAAATGCAGCCGAGTGTTGTACAACAAAACCTTATCACCAACAGAAAATGATTTCTTAACAATATGCTTATCATGAAAGGTTTTAGTTTTAGCCTTGTAAATTTTTGAGTTTTCATAGGCTTCATTTATAAGTTCCTCCAACTCAGATAGTTGGAGGCGACGGTGGATACCCACATCGTCAAGATCAAAATTCAATTTCTTGATTGCCCAGAAAGCCCGATGCTCCAATTCAACCGGTAGGTGACAAGCCTTACCATACACTAAGCGGTATGGAGATTGACCCAAATCCGTCTTATATGCAGTTCTATGGGCCCATAAAGCATCAATCAAACGGTTCGACCAATCCTTATGAGTGGGGTTGACTGTCTTTTCTAAAATCTGCTTAATCTGCCTATTGGAAACCTCTACCTGACCACTCGTTTGCGGATGGTATGCAGTAGCAAGCTTATGGGTGATTCCGTATTTTTTCATCAAGGCCTCAAAAGGTCGATTACAGAATTACTTGCCCCTATCACTAATCAAAGCACGAGGAGTGCCAAAACGAGAAAACATATTTTCCCTTAAGAACTTGACTACCACTTTGTGATCATTTGATTTACAAGCTATGGCCTCTATCCATTTGCTCACATAATCGACAGCCAATAGAATATATAGATTCCCATAAGAATTAGGGAATGGTCCCATAAAATCAATACCCCAGACATCAAAAATTTCAACAATTAAAATTGGATTTAGGGGCATCATGTTCCTTTTGGTCACTCGACCAAGGGATTGACAAGCCTTGCAAGCTCTGCAAAAAGAAAAGGAATCCTTAAATATTGTAGGCCAATAGAACCCACATTGAAGCACTTTTTCTATAGTTTTCCTAGGCCCAAAATGACCCCCACAGGCATGATCATGGCAAAATGAAAGAACAAACATTTGTTCATGCTTAGGTACGCAACGCCTAATGATTTGATCTACACCCATTTTAAACAAATATGGATCATCCCAGAAAAAATATTTCACTTGGGAATGGAATCGATATTTATCTTGGGAGGACCAATGGGATGGGGTTTCATCAGTCACAAGATAATTGACAATATCTGCATACCAAGGTATCGTATTCACTGACAACAATTGCTCATCTGGAAATGTCTCTAGAATTGGATGATCTTCCTTTCTAGAATTAGAAAGGCAGGATAGATGGTCTGCAACTAAATTTTTAGTTCCCTTTTTGTCCCTAATTTTTAAGTCAAACTCTTGTAGCAGCAAGACCCAACGAATGAGTCGGGATTTTGCATCCTTCTTCTTTAGCAAATATTTGATGGCGAAATGATCAGTGTAAACAATTACATGACTACCTATCAAATATGAGCGGAGCTTCTCTCATGCAAACACAACAGCCAAAAATTCCTTTTCAGTTGTTGTATAGTTAAGTTGTGCATCATTGAGGGTTCGACTTGCATAAGAAATCACAATGGGCATCTTATTTAGCCTTTGACCTAGAACTGCCCCTAAAGCATAGTCAGAAGCATCACACATTAACTCAAAGGGTTCTAACCAATTTGGTGCTTGTATTATAGGAGCGGTGGAGAGCTTCTCGTTCAATAATTCAAAACTTAGTAAGCACTCAGAAGTGAAATGAAAGGGGACATCTTTAGCAAGTAATGAAGTTAATGGTCTAGCTATCTTGCTAAAGTCTTTTATGAAGCGGCAGTAAAAACCAGCGTGTCCTAGAAATGATCTAACACCCTTAACACTTTTAGGTGATGGTAAATTAGAGATGAGATCAACCTTAGCCTTATCAACCATAATTCCCTCCTTAGAAACAATATGACCTAAGACTATTCCACTCTTCACCATGAAGTGACATTTCTCCCAATTAAGAACTAAATTTTTGGCTCTACTACGTTCAAGAACTAAGTGAAGATGGTGAAGGCAAGCAGAAAAAGTAGACCCATGAACAGAGAAATCATCCATAAATACTTCCAAATAATCATCTACCATATTTGAGAATATGCTCATCATGCATCGTTGGAATGTGGCAGGAGCATTGCATAACCCAAAGGGCATGCGTCGATAGGCATATGTTCCATACGGGCATGTGAATGTGGTTTTGTCTTGGTCTTCCGGTGCTATAGGAATTTGATTATAGCCAGAGTAACCATCAAGGAAACAATAATAAGCATGGCCGGCTAGACGTTGTAACATTTGATCAATGAAGGGCATAGGAAATGATCCTTATGAGTAGTTGCATTAAGCTTCCGGTAATCAATACAAACACGCCAACCAGTTTGAATACGAGTTGGGATGAGCTCGTTGTTAGCGGATGTAACTACTGTGACTCCGGACTTCTTAGGAACAACTTGGATGGGCTAACCCATCTGGCTATCCCGAAATGGGATAGATAATCCCATTATCCATGCATTTCAACACTTCTTTGTGAATTGCTTCTTTCATCACAGGATTAGCCCTTCTTTGGGGTTCCCTAGAGGGTTTGGATCCATCAATCAAATTTATATGATGTTGAACTACGGGGGGACTGATTCCTTTAATGTTGGCCATTTGCCAACCTATGGCCTCTTGATTGTCTCTAAGCAAACTAAGAAGCTCATCTTCTTGGTCTTTGGCAAGATCAAAAGCAATGATTATAGGAAGTGTTGCATTGGGGCTTAGAAAAGCATACCGAAGAGTTGAAGGCAAAGGTTTCAATTAAAGTTGGGGAGCCTCAACTGTCACATCCTCCCAGCCGGTACCCTAACTGGCATACCCGAGAGTGTGATCCACAGCCCTAAAGATCAAGTTTAGGAACGATCATATCCATTTAGCACAATAACATAATCAAAAGCAAGAACAAATCATTGTATTCTAATAAGTTAATAAAATTCAAGAAAAGATCTCAGAAGGATCACTAAGAATATCAGAGTGCGGAAAACATGATACCAAATAAAAAGGCAACTGTAGAGTATAGCGGAAATATACTCCACAGACATATGCGGAAGGTAGATCGAATCTAACTAAAGCTCTAAGCTAATACAAGTAAAGTAAAAGATAAGTCTAGAAGAAACAAGAGAAATCTAATCCACATCTTCAGTCTTCATCTTCTTCACCTTGCCCTTCCTTATATGGACCGTCATCATATTTCAAACCTGCAGAGAAGTCTAACAAAAGATATGGTACAAAAGGAGTGAGTTTCGAAAGAAATCCAGTAAGGCAGTTAAATCCATAATAACATAAATGGCAGGATTACAAAGCAAACATAAATGCAATATGGTATGAGACAAACAATGAATGTATGAATCTAACTCTATGTATGTTGGTCTCTATTGGCAGACATGATTTAAGTCATAGCACCATACTTCTTTGGGAAGGTCTCATCACACAACGCCTTTTGGTAGTGGGCCTGGCATCCCTCGGGACATTCCATGGCTGGGGGTTAAGTCACCACTCTCTCACATCACCATTGGTCTAAGTACTGGCGCATGTCAGGGTAAAGCCTAGCCAAATGCAAGTCTTCTACTTAGTTACATCAAGTCGGATCCGAGATACGTCCATTCCTTGCCCCCGGCGATCCTTTCCGGTATCCTTCACACTAGAGTCCTCATAGTCCCTGACTACGGACTCATCAACCCTATTGGTTATCCACATATGGTAAACGGGAAGCTCTCACGTCCTCTCACGGGTTGGTTACCGGTCTTGAGCGCCGGTGAGCCCAAGTCTATCCATATGCAACCCTCCAATAAATGGCCCCCACAATGTGATTCCTGTCCTCTCACGGGTTGGTTACCGGTCTTGAGCGCCCATGAATCCCCATTGCTACCACGGGTCGTTCGGTCTCAATACCCTTCCGAATCGGGTTTGATATAACAGGGTATTCCTAGCCAAACACTGCTAGACAGCCCTAGGTATGAAAATCAATAATTCAGGAAGGTGTCAATGGGCATCTTCGGAGAACATCCCATACTATTCCCTTCGATGTCCAAGGACAGAAGTGTCAAAAGGACACCTCTCCTTCCCGAACCATACTTAATCAATCACAATCACAAATCAATCATATCATGTACATTTACAGTATATAGAAAATATACCATAATAAGATCCATCTCATATACAGTTAACAATTAAAGACATTCATAAACTAAAGAAAGCAAGTAAATAATACAACTGTAATTGAAGTAAATACAGCAGTAATATATTCATAAAAGAATCTAACTATGGTAACAAATCTGAAAGATTCTAATATAGAAACTAAAATCACACAATCTATGCTATTATAGAAGTAACCATCCTTACCTTATATAACTTGAAGAGAATCTCCAAGGATCAAGGAGAATCTTCCTAGACTTGGCAAGAAGGTCCTAAACAAGTATATATATCATATTAGGAAAGAAACCTAGAAGGAAAAATATCAAAACATCCAAAACAGACCAAATCTGGAGTTGCTGTACTCATTGGTCGATTGGATTGGTCTACTATTTTAGTCGACCAATCAGTCGACCAATAGAGACAGTGGCCTACAAAATCAGAGTTTTAAGAATAAAGAACCGAATTTGGTGGTTCAAAAGGGTACCAAACAAGGGGGAAACTACTATGACAGTATCCTAGTATATAGAGGACTTCAAAACACTAATCAAATCAAGTCTTCAAGTTACAAATTAGGAAACAAAAGTTACCATAATTAGATCAATCATGGTTCTTGAAGAATTCATAGTAACAATCATGGACAAGAACGATAGGATGATGGATCATTGATTGTGATAAAGAAATCATGAAAAGCATGCATAGATCTTCAAGAAAAATAGATCTAAGACTGAAGAACATGAATCTAAATAAGGAAACAAAACTTACCATAAATGTATTAGTTATGGTTTCCGAAGAAAGCATGGTATGATCAAGAAGAAAGAACTAAAGATTGACAGGTTACAACTCTTGTAAAGAAAACACAGCGATTAACTACTAATATGATCAATAAAACAGATCTAAGAAGATCAGAATTTGAATCAAAATATGAATGAAGACAAGATCATGATTTAGATCATGATTCCTTCAAAAGCTTGCAATGATCATGGTTAAGATCATCGCATTAGCCATTAATCCTTAGGAAGATCATGAGGGATGAGTAGAGAGATGTTTGCAATAGAGAATGCAGCATCTTCTCTACTATGTCAGCCCAAAAAGGAAAGAAAAACAGAGATGGAGAAGAAGAAGAGAGTGTAGACATACCTTTGATGCAAGAGGAAGAAGATTACTTGAGTTCTTGCGAGGGATCAACCAAGGATGCAAGGAAATTGATTAGAATGGAGTTCTAACTCGTTCCAGAGGCTTAGGAGGCAGAGGAGACGAACTAATCCCGAGATTGGACTTAAATAGAGCAACAAAGACCTAAATTTGGAAAACAAATCTCATTGGTCGATTGGATTGGTCTACTGGCCCAGTCGACCAATCAGTCGACCAATGGAGACAGCAAGGTATAGATTGCACTGTTTTGGTCATAACTTCTTCGTTTGAAGTCCGATTGATCCGAAATTTGAAAGGGAACTTCACACAAACATACTAAGACTATCTAGCATGAATTTGGCATCATCCATGGTCCAAAAATCAGTACTTTATAAATTGGGAACATGAGTTTCTAAATTGGAAACAACATGGTTTTCATAGCAAACTCACCATGGATTCAAGGGAAGAATTAGAGAGAACAAGGCTTCTCTCTAATGGAATATCAAGAACATATCAGAGGCAAGAATAAGTAAATAGAAAATCAAAAGAATACTAATCCTAGAATGAGAGGAATCAAAAATAGAAACTTACTAGAATGCTTATATCAATGGTCAACATAGAAGGCTAAAATGGCTAGAAAGAAAGGGAAATTGATTCAAGGAGATGAAACACATTGGAACAGCAGTAAAGGCTAAGATCAAACATGTTAAACATTAATGAGAAAAGAAGCTACAGTAGAATGATCATGCTGTCCAAAACTCAATCAAAATCAGTGAAGAATTGAGGAGATTCACCATGTGGTTTCAAGGAATGGATAGAGTGATTGGGGGTTCACTCTAAGACATAATGAGATTAGAGAATAGGTAGTTATAGTAGTGTAACACCTTCTCCATAATCAAAACATCAAGATAGAACATAAGAAGAAGAAAAGAGAGAAGAAGGAGATAGAACACTGAAATCAAGTTCCAACTTCAAGATGTAACATTAAACTAACCTTTCTTCACCCAAAATAGATAGGGTGTCCTGACTAGGTTTGGGCTGGATTTCACATCAACCACAGATGGGACAGGAGATTTCTAGACAACTTACCAAGTGGTTCATTAAATTGTTGCAAGCTCATCATATCAGCAAAAAACTCACTCCCGATATCCTCTAGTTCTTCCAAACAAGTGTAAAAATCATCCTCAAAACCTTTCGTAAGGGAGAAATCAATATCATCAGAAATGCTTTGCAACGTACTAATATTCTCAAGAAAAGTTTGGTTGTTTTCCCACCTAAAAACATTGAACTCAACGGATGTATTCCCGAATGAAAATCTCAAAAGACCATTTCTACAATTAATAAGGGCATTGCTTGTAGCTAAAAACGGTCTCCCTAATATCACAGGAATTTGGTCCTTAAGATTTGTAGATGTGTGTCTAAGACAATGAAATCAACAGGAAAAATAAATTCTCCTACTCGAATTAACACATCTTCAACTCCATGGGGTATTTTAACAGATCTATCAGCCAACTGGAGAGTAAACGAGGTAGGTTTGAGTTCCCCAAGACCCAATTGTTTATAAATGGTATATGGCAATAAATTAACACTAGCGCCCAAGTCTAGTAGAGCATGCTCGATTTTTCTATCACCAATAACACATGGAATTGTTGGACCCTGGATCGCTATACTTAACTGGGACTTGTTCTGAGAGGATTGAACTCACATTTTCCGTTAGAAAGGCTTTCTTTGGGACATTCGTGGTTCTCTTTTGAGTACACAAGTCTTTAAGCACCTTAGCATAAGAAGGGACTTGAGAAATAACATCCAAAAGTGGAATATTGACATTCACATTTTTGAAAACTTCTAGAACTTTGTCAACATTTGCATTCTTTTTGTTACTTGCTAATCGGCTAGGAAAAGGGGCCTTAGGTACATAAGATCTCTCATTTGAAGTTTGCTCTTTTCTCAAGGTTTCAGATAATGACTCATCAAATTTAGGTACCTCTAAGGCAATTGGTTCATCCTCAACTTCTATGGGTTCCTCAGACAAACCCTCATTATGTGACACTTGAATATCCTCCTCAGCATGATGGTCACTAATTTCGCTCTGGTCAGAAATATGCGATTCACCTGTTAAGTACCCTTTTCCATTTCTCAATGCATACACAGAAGTAATTGGCTCTGAAGAAGAAGAGGTGGTTTCAATTTGGTTGATTTGATTTGGCAAATTTGGTGGTCTTGGCTGAATTTGAGTCCTAGGATTTAACTCAGGCTGACTAGGCATTTTACCTTTTTCTCGCTCAGACAGAGTAGAAATTTGTTTTTCCATATTGTGCATAGAAGTCATGAATGTACTTGAAAGTACTTCCATATTCTTCTCTAAGGTAGAGAGACGAGAAAACTCAGGATTATTACCTCTATTGAAACCAGGTGGTGATTGGTTTTGTGCAATGTGAGGCATACGAGGCACAACAGGTGGATTGACAAGCCTGGCTAAATTGGCATTGTGAAAATTTGGGGCTTGAGGGAACTGGACATTTTGATTATGAAAAAATTGTGCACTTTGTTTTTGAGGAGCACCAAATTGATTTTGTGTGGAATAATTGCTTAATCCATTTTGGTTTTGCCCTTGAGACCATGAAAAGTTAGGATGACTCTTCCACCCAGGATTGTACGTGTTACTGTACGGGTTTGGGAACATCGCACTGACATTTTCATGTTGGCCTCCAAAATAGCTAGGGCATTCGTCAATTACATGTGTAGGAGACTGACACCATGCACATATAGCAACAGATTTGTCAACAAAAAGTGATTGATTTGGTTGTGGTGGTGCAGCTTTTACTACCAAAGTCTCTAGCTTTTTCAAAAGACTATCTATTTGTGCATCCTTATGAACTTGGCTATCAACAAAATATCCCCTACTAGTCCTTTCCGATTCTTGAGTTGACTCCCATTCTCTAGTTCTATCTGCTAGGTCTAAAAGAAATTCCCAAGCTTTGGAATCATTAGTGAACGATGTAAATCCTGTGGGGCACATAGATTCGAAAAGTTGCTTAGTTTGATAATCAATACCCTCATAAATTATTTGGCATAAATGCCACAATTCTATACCATGGTGAGGGCATTCTTGGAGGAGGCTTTGTATCCTCTCCATTACCTTAGCAAAAGACTCATTGGGTTTTTGACGAAATTGAAGAATGTCATTTCTTATCTTATTCGTCTTGGAGAAAGGAAAGAATTTTTTCAAGAATAGGACAGTGAATTGTTCCCATGTGGTAATGCTATCCAAAGGTAGGCTATAAAGCCACTTTTTTGCTTGGTCCTTTAATGCAAAGGTAATAAACCGTAGTCTTACGGCGTCATCAGTGAGTTGTTGTACCTTCATAAGGACACAAACTTCCTCAAACTCCCTAAGAAACAAATATGCATCTTGATCAAGCAACCCATGAAATTGGGGTAACATAGACAAATAATTAGGTTTAAGTTCAAAGTTGTTACCCCTTACGTCAGGTAAATGTATACAGGAGGGTTGTGCAGACCGAGTTGGGTAAAATCTATCCCTAAGACTCTTAGGTGGAGATATGTCGCCCATGGTCAAAGTAGATATTCGAACAAGTCGGTTGGTGGAATCACGAGTCCAAACACGCATGCACTAACCTCCTAATGCAATTAAAGGCTCTTACGGAGGATGTTTGTTTTTTTTTTTTTTTTTTTTTTCCACAAAGATTGAAACAATGATTCCAAAGCCGTAAGGTTGCCGTATAGCTGAGCGATGTATAGGTTTGACAACAAGGGAATCCGTATAGTCTTCGGAGCCACCTACAATCGAATCCTAGGGATTCTGCAATAGAGTGGGGACTACTATACGTTTTTGTTTCTACTCAAGTTAAGAGTAATATCTTTAAATTATTTTTTTTTAAACACTTCGATTTACCTAAGAATGAGAAAAATAAGATGAACAAATATCTCCCCGGCAACGGCGCCAAAAACTTGTTTTCAAAATAAAATAACCGCAAGCGCACAGTATCGTGTAGCTAACAGGTCGATCTCAGGGAGATATGCCACCTAGAATTCAACTTCTTAATAGTAATGCGAGAGTGGAATGATTCAATTTTTGTTAACTAATTACTTAAACTAAACCAACGATCCTAATCCATACATCTAATGCAATCGAATTGAAACGAAAAAAATAAAGCAAACATAACTAATGCATAAATAAAAGACAGGAAAAAAAATGCAGATGCAACACCACCCGTCACCAGAAGCAGAGGCACGACTGTAGGCTTGCTCCGGTTATGTGGTCCGAGATAATGAATGAATAGGCAGAAAGTAAATAACAAAACAGTAAAAGGAAAAGGAAGCATTAACCAAAGAGAGGCACGATTGTAGGCATCTCTGATCAGGGATCCAGGGGAAGGGAGAACAGTAAGTAAATGCTTAAATTTAAATCCTAAATTAAGAATATGGAGGGGTAGATAGAAGCGGGAATGGAGGGGGGAGAGAAAACTATTGAAGAATCTTACTTACTTGCATCTTCCAAACAAAACTTGAATAAACTATTCGAATCTCAACCAACCCTAACAACCAGATCTAGAATAAACTAGATCTGCAATTGCTAGACCCAGAGAGAAAGCGAATCCTCTTGAAACTTGAATTTGAACTTGAACTTGAAATTGCATTGATAAAACTAAAGGAATTACACTTGCATAAAAGAAAAATTACACAACTTCAATCTTCCTAAACATTCAATTTAAAAACTAGAACTAGAGCCCACAAATTAATCAAAGAACTAGAGAAAACTAGAGCAAACTAAAGAGAATAGAAAGTGCAAGACTAAAGTAAAACTAAAGAAAAAGTAAAGTGTGTACTAGACCTTAGAGGGAGGTAATATTTATAGAAGAAGGAGAATAATTTACAAACAAAGAAATAAAATAATAATACCTAATAATAATGCTAATAATAATAATAATAATAACAAAAGAGTAAAATAGAAAAAGAAAACAAATATAGAAAGAGCAAAATTCGTTAGAAATAAAGATAGAGAGAGAGAGAGAGAGAGAGAGAGAGAGAGAGAGAGAGAGAGAGAGAGAGAGAGAGAGAATGTGGGGAGAAATAAAATAAAATAAAAATAGAAATACGTTAAGAAGGAAAGTGGAGAAAAAGAATAAATAAAAAAAATAAAAGTTAAGATTGAGTTACATGTGGAGAAGGTGGAGAAGAAAGAGAAAGAGTGGAAGAAGGAAAGAAGGAAGAAAAAATATATACTTTTAGAAAAACGATTTTGGGTTAATTAAGGAAAAAGAATAAAATAAAATAATGAAAATAATAGAAAGTGGGAAGAGAGAGAAAAAAACTAATTAGAGAAATAAATAAAATCTAACAAAATAAAATCTTCTAAAAAGAAAATCCTAGTCTTTGACTACTTGTGGGCCCATACAATTCTCAATTACAATAAAGAAAAAATAAAATAAAAATCCTAATCTAATTTTACAAGATATTCTGGAGTTGGCCCATAATTGCATCTATAGCCCATCATGCTCCAAATCAGGCCCACTTTCGCACTTGAGAATTTGAACGGACCTCTTGACGTGTAAAATCGCATGTTTCATACTCAAAACTCCATTCGCTTAAGTCCTAAAAATTTATAAAAATCTGCAAAAACAACGTAAAACCCAAGGTAGCTCCACACAAAGTGTTAAAAATGCATATTTTATGCCCTAAGATTTCACACATAAATGTGCTCATCACCCTGCCTTCGGAAGGATGTTTCGCCCGACGATACGAGCGATAACCCGAGCTGAAGGACGCATCGCGATACCACACCGGGGCGTATAGCAATTAATGTCATCCCATAGAGTCATGCATACCTCGTATACCTCATAGGGAAGAAGAACATCAGTGATGTCTGTACCAGCAGGAATCCACCAACGGGAATCTCATACAATCGGGACATCTAAGATGCGAGCCAATGTCTTGGTAGTGAAGCTGATCTCCCTGTCTCCAACCATAGAATCCATGACAATCCTAGGACCATCCCGTGGATCATCCTCTATACGGTAAGTCAGGTTACTATAGAAGTACTTGACAAGAGTTGGATAGACTGGCTGTGCCGTAGTGTATAAGTGAAGCCAATCCATAGCCTCCAATCTCTCTCGGATGCGAAATACCTCTAAATCGTCCACGTCAACCAATCGTCCATGCTCGATCGGTATATCATGGAAATAGTGCTCGTGTAGAAACTCCGCCATAGGAGTAGTGAAATGCTCCTCATCTGTAACCTCAGCCCGGGGAACAAGTCCTCGACCTCTATCCACTCGTCTACCTCCTCTAGGCATAGTGAATATGTTGAAACAAAGAAAGAAACCCATTTGGATTAGTCTCAGTGTATGATTGTTAGATGAAGGGCATTTTCGTAAATTTTCAGAAAATTTCGATCTTGGTAAAATTTTGATTTGATTATTCTAACATATGCATAAGACCTATACAAGCATGCTAGAATACTTCATTTGGTGAAAATCCATCTTTTTGGCTTATTTAAAGTGAAAATTCAGCAAGTAGGAGAGAGAAAATCCCTCCTTTGGCTTGCATTTGTGATTTTTGAAAAATTGGAATTTGATTGAATGGAGAGTGGGAACACCTTCCCCATAGTAAATCAGTATTGTAGAAATTTATTTCATGTTAAAATTCCTTTTGGTTTGAAAATGAGACAAGTTTTTGTAAAGTTGAGTTTTTGGTGAAATGAATAGTGTTGTGATAACCAAAATGAATGTAATCTTGTGTTTGGAACTTAGACTTACTTGAAAAATTATGGAAACATGTTTCTAATCACTTACATGCATGATTCTAACCTTTAGCAATATGTATTATTCAGTTTTATTGGAAAACACATTTATGGTAAAAGAAGTTTTCAAGAAAAAAGAAAGAGAAGGAGAACCTACTTGTGTTGATGATCAAATGAGAATCTCAAGAATGGTTGAAGCCGTGAATCAAGTCCTTGCACCTTTGGAAACCCTAGAAAATCGTTTTCCCCAGAGCTAAACTCGAAATGGTTGAGTGAGAAATGAAAATGAAATGAGAAGTGGGCCCTTTAAATCTGTTTTTTCGCGCAGAAACTTTTTGGTCTATCATTTTGGTTGATGCCATCGGCCAAAAGCATCAACCAAAGTTGGTCAGTTTCCTGCTTTGGGCTGTTTTTGGGAATTTCTAATTTTTGACTTAACTCCTTTGGATTTTGTGCAATATTGATTTATTTGACTGCTATATTGATGATTCTAACCATGATTTGGTTATCCTATTCGTTGATCAAGTTGTCTTTGTCAGATTTGAAATCTTGGTATCCTTATCTTTGATTCTTGCAGAATGGTCTTACTTAGAAACCGTTTCGTCGGATCCGGCAGCAACGGAAAAGAGGAAACCCCCTGCGGGGCTTCGATCAGCGAGACACGGGATGACAGACCACACCACGAATGGCATCCCGGGTGCCCCCGATATCGGAAGCTTTAGAGATATCGCCAGCGTCATGACCAACATGATGCATCAGCAGGCTGCCCAATTTAATCAAATGATGGCTGGTTTTGCTACCCTTCGCAATGAGAACCATGTCGGAGTTGGAACTTTTGAAGTCGCAGCCCCTCTTGTGGAAAGATTCACTGGGACACCCCACACCCGTTTGATGGAAAGTTTCTTAAAGTTACAAGTACCTTCTTTTACTGGAGTAACAAAGGACACCCTCTTTCCGAACAAGTGGCTTCGAGAATTGGAGAAGGCCTTCAGACATTTGCAATGTTCTGATGCTCAGAAAGTGTTGTTTGTTGAAGCGAAGCTTCAGCAAGAAGGCGATGCATGGTGGGCTTCCACTAGGCCTATCCTGGAGACCTTGAATGCTGGTGTTGTCACCTGGGAAAAGTTTAAGGAAGCTTTTTGCAAGAACTACTTTCCGGAAGCTGTAAAAGATGCTAAGGAGGCCGAGTTCATGGCTTTAGTACAGGGTACCTTGTCTATGCTTGAGTATCAGCAGAAATTTGAAGAACTCTTTTTCTTCACCCCAAATTCTTTAAGTCTGATGAAGCCAAAGAGAAGAAGTTTTTCAAGGGTTTGCGGCCTTCTATCAAGGCATACCTCACTGTCTTACCTCTTGAAGGATATGCTCAGGTGGTCCAAAACTCGAAGAAGCTTGAAGAAAATGAGAAGGAAAATGCTCGAGTTCAGAAACCCTGGCAGTCTAGACCCCCTGGCTTTGTAGACCGCACTGATCGGCGTTTTGCTAGACTTGCTCCTTACCCTGCTCCCGCCTTTCAGCCAAGAAACTTTGGCCAGAATCCTAATTCTCTTCCTGTGAGCTATCATGGTCAGTCCAGTGGAGTCAGACCTCAGGGAGCTACTTATCCTCCTAGACCTGGGATGGCGAATCCTAGGCCAGCATATCAGAGACCTCCCCCTGCTGCAGCTCCTATTGGACCAAGAGACTCCACTTGCTTCCTCTGCAAGCAAGCAGGCCATTATGCTGGTTTCTGCCCCAAGAAGTCAGTGCAACCTCAAGCTCCTGTCGTGAAGAGTACTCCTGCTGCTACTTCTGCCCCTCCCTCTGGCAGAGTGTTTAGCATATCTGGTGTCGAGCAAGATCCCTGTCACGATGTTGTCACAGGTACTCTGTTAGTTGCTTCTCTTCCCGCATTTGTATTATTTGATACGGGTGCATCACATTCGTTCATATCATCTACTTTTTCCTTGAAGACTAACTTGACACCTCGATGTTTATCTAGTTATTTGTCTAAGGTTTCTGTCAGCAGTAACTTTGGTCGATGGTCTTTGGTTGATGGCATCGACCAAAATGTCTTCGGGACAGAATAGTGGATTTTGAGGGTTTTGGTCCGAAATTGGTCTTCCGGGATTCGGATCGATCCAGAACTTGGAGGAATGCTTAAGAGCAGTATGAGGACACTACAAATCAAAGAATTAACATAATCCAATGGTCTAAATAGAAAGCCCCAAATTGAGCTACTAAGTTCAAGAGACAAGCATCATAGCATGAATTGAAATTGATTGCATTGACAATGAAAAGGCATGCATTAGCTAAGGGTACTTATAGAAATTCGATTAGGATCATATGCTAGTGATAAACATGTACATATCATACTATATACCTCAATTTTGTACAAGATGGCATGATGTTAAGAAGAAAATCAAAGAATATATATGCTAGGTTGAAATGGGGGCATAGCATCAATAGATAGGTAAAAGGATCATAGGTTAAGCAAGAGTGGACACTTGGAGTGATTGTTGCAAGGTTGCAGCACCATCTCCAAGGTCTCAACAGCAAGAGAGGGATAGAAAAGAATAGAAAAAGATAGAATAGAGAGTGGAATGATGAATCATACCTTGTAGTTGTAGATAGAGACAAGAAACAATGATTAACAATGAGTTTTAGTGGAGTATCTTTCACAAATGCCTAGGAGTTGCTTTGGGAAGCTCCCCCACATTCTCAGGAGTGAAAATGTGAAACCCAGCCCTAACCTAACCCTGACCTTGACCCGGTAACCCGGTTGTTTTTAGGTCCGAAGACCCGGAGTAAAGAAAGAAGCCAACTATGGGCCATCTCAGTAGAAGACATGGTGTTTGACTCTGAACCCATGGATGTTGTTGATGGAGTTCCATACTTGGATGTCTGTGTAGATTTGGAAAGGAAGCTGCAGTTGTCTGAAGATGAGATTAGTTGAAGGACTTGGAGTATTATCTGACTTGGTTTGAAGGTATTTCTTCACACTTGACTTGTTACTTGATGCGTATGCAAAAGCCCATAAGGTTTAAAGCCCATTTGATCCTCCAAATCCCGATTATTCCTTCATCTTTATGCCTTTGGTCGATCGACTGGTCGAGTGGGCCACTCAACCAAGCACACGACCAAAGGAAGGTGAAATCCGAGAAATTGTAATTTTAGGGTTTTTCACTCTTATTTAAACCCTACTTCGTATTTCTTTGTTACGGCTGCCTCCTAAACACTTTGTGAACGTGAGAACACCTCTCCGAAACTCTCTCTGGTGATTTTGAAGATTCCTCTGCAGATCTGAAACCTCTCTTCTCTGTTCTTACAATTCAAGGTTAGTATCTCTTCTGAATTATTAATTCTCTTTTCTTGATCTTGTTCTTGATTGAGATCAGGAAGTTGATGCTGCATCCTTGCAACCATCCCTTCGTGATCTCCTTCGTTTCTTTGAGATCTATGATCATCATCATGATCTCAACCCTAGCCAAAGATTTTCTTGAAACCCTAACCCTTGCTTGGGTTCTGGAAACTCTTGTTAACCTCCCATGCGAGGGAAACCTCATGGGTAATATTTCTAGTAACCTAAATTAGCTTTCCTATGATTTTCTTATTGCCTTTGGCCAATTATTTAATTTTCTTTCATTCTGTGATCTCAGCCTTTTTATGGGAACCATAATGTTGAAACCCTAAATTCTTGGGTTAAATCAAGAACCCAAATTTTCCCCATGACTTGATGTTTTTATCTTACTATATGATCCTAATATACCTTAGGAAGTTCCCCTTCGAATTTCGGATCATTCCGACTTCAAACGAAGAAGTTATGGCCAAAGCGATCAGACAATTCCGTCTTCGACTTGCTTGGTCGACTGATTGGTCGACTGGGCCAGTCTACCAAGCACTCGACCAAAGGAGTCAGTAGCTTCGTTTTTCGCCCGAATTGATTCGTTTTCTCTCTGATCTTTTAGGCATCTTTCCTAATGTTGTATCTATGATTGTTAGGAGTCTATTTGCTAAGTTTGGATTTGCTCTCTTTGATCTTTGGATCATCTTCTTCGATAATCAGGTAAGGACAGTTAATTCCTTAACTACATAGATTGCTTGTTCTCTGGTTTCTACTTTGTGAAACTATGAGATTACTTACTGTTATTATAATTTAATTCTGATCTCTTACTGTGAGATCAGTAGCACTTGTTTATATTATCTTTTTCATTTTTCATGTTATATGAATTACCTATTATTGCCTAATCTAATTTTGCTTTTACATTCTCTTGTATATGATGAACTGTTGGTTGTATATGTTATGACTTATCTGAGAATGTGTTTGCTTAAGTTTGGTTTGGGATTGGGAAGTTGTCCTTTTGACACTTCTGTCCCTGGACATCGGAGGGAATAGTATGGGATGTTCTCCGAAGATGCCCATCGACGCTTTCCCGAATCAATGGATGTCATACCAAGGGCTGTCTAGCAGTGTTTGGCTAGGATATACCCCTGTTATATCAGACCCGAATCGGAAGGGTATTGAGACCGAACGACCCGTGGTAGCAATGGGGATTCGTGGGCGCTCAAGACCGGTGAAAAGATCCGTGAGAGGACATGGATCACATTGTGGATACTCGAAAGAGGCCATTTATTGGAGGGTTGCATATGGCTAGACTTGGGCTCATGGGCGCTCAAGACCGGTGAAATGATCCGTGAGGGGACATGAGAGCTTCCCGTTTACCATATGTGGATAACCAATAGGGTTGATGAGTCCGTAGTCAGGGACTATTAGGACTCTAGTGGAAAGGATACCGGAAAGGATCGTCAGGGACGAGGAATGGAAGTATCTGGACTTGAGTTGATGTAATTGAGTAGATGACTTGCATTGGGCTAGGCTTTTCCCTGACATGCGCCAGTACTTATGCCAAATGGTTGTGAGAGAGTGTGTTGACTTAACCCCCTTGCCATGGTTTGTCTGAGGGATGAAGGACCCATTACCAACCGGCTGCTCAAGACCGGTGAAATGATCCGTGAGAGAATCCAAGATATCTTAAATGGTTGAGGATGTGAGCGGACTTTCCTTAAGAAGTACGGTGCTATGACTTAAAGCATGTCTACCATAGAGACCAGCATACATAGAGTTAGATGCATACATTCATTACTTGTTTCATATTGCATTGCATCATGTTATGTTTTGCCACATGTTATCTATGATGTTATGGATTAACTTGCCTTACTGAGTTTCTTCGAAACTCATTCCTTTTTGTACATTTTCTTGTTAGATTATCCTGCAGGTACAGAGTATTATGACGAGCAGTACAGCGAAGCACAAGCTGATGAAGCGTATTACACGCAAGGTGCTGGCAACGATCAAGCTTACTCTGATAATCCCTCGGCGGATCAAGCTGCGTACTACTTTTGAGAACGGCATAGAGTTAGAACGGATTCATTGGATTGATGACGTCCATACTTATGAAGACGTTATCTATAAACTTGAAGACGCTTGATCTTAGTTTATTTCTTAGTACATTTGTTTCAGTTGTAATCCCTTTTGATTTTCATACTACGTTCCGCTATTTTTGGTAAAGTGAGTTTCCGCCTCACTTTACTCCTTTTTGATATCATTGGATATCTGGTATCTTTCCGCACTCTGATTATACTGATTGTTCATTTCTTGTTTTGAACCTTGTTTATAATATTAAAACTTGATTTATTTCCTGTTTATGATTATGTTATTGTATATGTGGGAGGATGATTTCCTCGATACTTGATCTTCGGGGCTGTGGATCACACTCCCGGGTATGCCAGTTAGGGTATCGGATGGGGGGATGTGATAGAGTGGTATCAAAGCCCAAGGTTCAAGGAAATCCTAACCACAGAAAACAGTAACAAAACATTCCTGAGTCATAGATCCAGAAGTGACTCATCTACTCTTAGAAGTGAATAATAGAACACTTGTATTAGAAACTTGTTTAATGAAGCATAACTGAATACTTCTGAATAATGCACAATAATTATATTTGAACAAATATCATATACGCAATAAAAGAAAAGTGCATAACACACAATAATAAAGTGAAACAAAAAGAACTTCATCAACTTTAAGAAAAGTTTACATCTGAAAAGCATAAAGGGAAGTCCTAAGTACAATCTATCTAGGTGATCTCCTCTGATCTCTGAATGCTCTGAAGTCCTCGGCCATCTGAGTAATCTGTGACTCTATCCTATCTTGCCGTGACTCCATCCTCTCATATATTTGCTCCTGTCTAACCTCCATCCTCTCTAGCATGGAAGTCATCAATCTCATCTGAGCACCTAAATCAGTAATCTCTGGAACTGAATATGAAGGGCCTCCTGTCTCGAAGTGTGGTGACCTGGGAATCTCATGATGCTCAGGAACAGCCTCATGCATCTTTGTATCCTCTGCCTGATCATCAGAATCTGGACCAGCATCACCCTCATCTGCTGGAGCCTCCACCTCATCCTCATCCTCATCTGTATCCTCCTCACTATCTGGACCCGGGGATCTTACAATTTGAGTGAGCCTCATCTGCCTGATTGTCCTAGTCCCAATGGCATATCCCAGTGATCTAGTAAGCTCCACTGTATCCTCCAAACTAACCCCGAAGTGTGGGAAGATCAATGTCAATAATCTCCCGAAGCAAAGGTTCCTCATACCAGGACGTTCCACCAGATCTATCATGACCTGCTGGATGATGTTGGACAGGTCTATCTGAAAGCCTGTGTAGATGCGATGGATGATTACGGCCTCCATCACTGAAACCTGATCATGATGTCCGGCCTTCGGCATGATGTTTCGGCTGACAATGCGACCGATGATCCTAGCTGAATCTGTCATCTGTCCACTGCGTCTCGGAAGGAAGCACCCTATGTCATCCCAGAGAGTGGCGCATATCTCATGAAGCTCATATGGCATCAAGAATCGGTCTATCTCTGCCCCGACGGGTATCCATAAGCACTGTCGTGAATAGTATGGTACATGGAGAATGTGTGCCAGATCCCTAGTAGAGAAGCGGATCTGTGTATCTTTGACCCTGCTCTCGATAATGAGTCTGAAAGGACGACCCTGTCCTCTAGCCTCCTTGACGGATGTAAGGTTGCTGAAGAACAGCCTCACTAGCTCAGGATAGACGGGTAAGTCTGCCGTGAATAGATGAGTCCATGCCTGAGTGTCAAATCGTTGTCGGATCCGGAAGACCCGAAGCTCTCGCAAGTGAAGAAGTCTCCCATACTCTATCTTGCAGTATTCGAAGTAAGCCTCGTACAGGAACTCTGCCTGTGGTGTGTCGAAGAGATCGAGTCGGTTAACCTCTGCTCTAGGCTGAGCTAGAACTCTACCTCTGCCTCGCCTAGCTCCAACTATCCTGCCTCTGCCTCGTCCACCTCTCTGCATGGTGTGATGTCTGTTGAAAAAGATGAGAGACATTGCATGTTAGTATTATTTCGAAAATTCTGCTAGAAGGGCATTTTCGTAATTTTCATCAAAATTGGAAATTTGGGGAAAATGTAAATTGAGCATACTAGCATGTGCGCAATACTTGGAATTGCATGTCTATGAAAGTTATTTGAAGAAAATCGATCAAAATCTCAGTCTAAAGTTGAAAATTCAGCAATAAGGAATTTGGGGATTTTGCATTCTAGGTCAAATTGGATTTTTGAAAATTTTGAAATTGGTAAGATCAAAGTACGTGTTCATATTCTCAGTATCATTTTGAGTGTGTAGCAATTGATCTCGTGCGAAAACTCCAAGTGGTTTGAAAGAAATCGAAGTTTTTCTAAAGTTAACGATTTCGGTACGAAAGCGATATGAGAAGTGCTAGATTGTTGTAGAACTTGTTGTTTAAGCATAGTATTGTGCTAAAAACCTAGGGAACATGTTTCTAAGTGTTCCTAAGCATGATTCCTAGCATTAGACACAAGCAACACATGGTTTTTGAATAAATTTCAAGTTTGAGAAGATGAAAATGAGATGGGAATGAAGATTTACCTTGTGTGAAGTTGTTGAGTGTTGTAGTGTTGTTGTTGAAGCACCAAACTACTTGGAAAACACTTAGGAATGCCTTGGTACCTCTCCTCTAGAGTCCCTTCTCAAGTGTGCAAGGTTTGAAATGAGTTTGTTTGGGTTTTTGGCACTTAAAACCCTGATTTTCGCGTGCTGTGAGCTTTGGTCGACTGAGCACTCGACCAAAGGACCCAGTAGCCCCAAGTGCTGTTGGATTTTGGAGAAATGTGATTTTTGTCCTATGATTGATTTTTTGATGACTAAATGGATGTATTTAAGCATGATTTAAGATTCTTAATCATTTGGACTTGTGGATTATGTCAAAACTTCGAAATTCGTGTTTTTGACATTTCGGTGTTTGCAGAATGGTTACATTAAGAAGTGGTCGTGGTGAATCTAGTGGTCATGGAAGTGGTGAGATACCAATTGGTGGTCATGATCAGCAGACTAACACTGATGACCAAGGTACTCATGATGTTCCCGATGCTCCGAATGTCGGAAGTTTTCGTGATATTGCAAATATTATGGGTAATATGATGCAAGCGACAAGCAGCTCGGTTCAACCGAGATGTTGACCGGTTTCATGACTCTGCACAATGAGACTCATGCTGGTGTCAATGGAAATCCTCATGCCGCAGTTCTGAATGCGGGTGGATTAGCTGGAACTCCTCATACTCGTTTGATGGAGAGTTTTCTGAAGATACAAGTTCCTAACTTCACTGGAGTATCCAAGGATATCTTGTTTCCTAACAAGTGGCTGCGTGAGTTGGAGAAAACTTTCCGTCATTTGCAATGTACAGAAGCCCAGAAGATTTTGTTTGCCGAGCAAAAGTTGCAACATGAAGCTGACGCTTGGTGGACTTCCACCCGGCCTATTTTGGAAGGTTTACATGCTGGCGTTGTGTCGTGGGATTTGTTCAAGGAAGCTTTTTGCAAGAACTACTTTCCGGAAGCTGTGAAGGATGCGAAGGAAGCTGAGTTTATGGCTCTTACTCAAGGATCTTTGTCGGTGTTGGAATACCAACAGAAGTTTGAAGAGCTTCACTTCTTTGCTCCAGACTCTTTAAAGGTTGATATTGCCAAAGCGAAGAAATTTTTCAAGGGATTGCAACCTGCAATCAGGGCATACCTCACCATTCAGCCTATTGAAAGTTATTCCCAGGTGGTGTAGAATGCCAAGAAGCTGGAAGAAACGGAGAAAGAGAATGCTAGAGTGCAAAGACCCTAGCAACCAAGGAATCCTGGATTTGTGGATCGAAGTGATCGACGTTTTGTGAGACCTACGCCTTACCCTACTCCTGCTCTTGGGCCTAGGAGTGTAGGTCGAGAGACTGGATTTCAGCAACTGAGCCGGTCCGGTCAGTTTGGTGGGAATCGGCCGCCGTCAAATGTGAATGCTAGGCCCGTGAATGCTATTCCTAGGCCTTTGGATCAGAAGCCTCCGGTTGCACCTGTTTCTGTTGGACCCAGCAATCCTGTTTGCTTTTTCTGTAAGCAGCCTGGTCATTTTGCTCGCGATTGTCCGAAGCGGTCTGTTCAGCCGTCTGCTCCTGTAGTGAAGAATGCTCCTGTTCCTCCTTCTGGAAGAGTGTTCAGTATTACTGGTACTGAACAGGATGCGAATCATGAAGTGGTTACAGGTACCTTATTTATTGCTTCTATTCCTGCATTTGTGTTATTTGATGCGGGTGCGTCTCATTCTTTCATATCGTCTGCATTTATCAAGAAGATCGATTAGGAACCTAAGATTTTATCTAGTTGTTTATCAATTTGTACTCCTACTGGACCTGTTGTGAAAATAGATAAAGGATTAGTTAAGTGTCCTATTTTGGTTGATGGGAAGAATTTGGAAGCCAATTTGGTACTTTTGGATATGAAGGATTTTGATGTCATTTTGGGTATTGATTGGTTGACTACCCATAATGCTGTAATTTTGTGTTCTTCGAAGAGAATTCAATTTCGGATTAGTGGAAGTTCAATGTTTGAATTCCAAGGTGAGAAAGGAAGAATTTGTAAGAAGACGATGTATGCACTGATGCAAGTCTATGCATTAGTTGAGGGTTTGCCATCTGAAGGAAAGTTTAAGAAAGGAAAGAAAGTAGAAGAAGTTGGCGTTGTATGTGACTTCATCGATGTTTTTCCTGAAGATCTGTCAGGCATACCACCTGATAGGGAAGTGGAATTTTCTATTGATCTAATCCCTGGTGCTGCCCCAGTATCCAAGGCTCCATATAGAATGGCTCCCATTGAGTTGGTTGAGTTGCAAAAGCAGTTGAATGAACTCTTGGATAGAGGTTTCATCCGACCTAGTGTTTCACCTTGGGGAGCTTCTGTCTTGTTTGTTAAGAAGAAGGACGGTAGTATGCGTCTGTGCATTGATTACCGTGAGTTGAACAAGTTGACCATTAAGAATAGATACCCGCTGCCCCGAATTGATGATCTCTTTGATCAGTTGAAGGGTGCAGCAGTGTTCTCGAAGATTGATTTAAGGTCTTGATATCACCAGTTGAAAGTGAAGTCAAGTGATATTTTCAAGACAGCTTTTTGAACAAGGTATGGTCATTTTGAGTTTCGAGTTATGCCTTTCGGATTGACTAATGCTCTTGTTGTGTTCATGGATCTCATGAATCGAGTCTTTCACGATGTGCTCGATAAGTTTGTGATAGTCTTCATTGACGATATCCTGATTTATTCGAAGAGTGAAGAAGAGCATGCAAGGCATCTAGATTTCACTTTGCGAAGACTAAGAGAAAAGAAGCTTTACGCTAAGTTTAGCAAGTGTGATTTCTGGCTCAAGAGTGTAGTATTTCTCGGCCATGTGGTTTCTGCTCAAGGTATTCGTGTTGATCCCGAAAAGGTTCAAGCGGTTACTGATTGGGAAAGACCGAAGACTGTAACGGAAATAAGAAGTTTTCTCGGTTTGGCAGGCTACTACAGAAGGTTTATTGAGAATTTTTCTAGGTTGGCTCCTCCTATGACTAAGCTGACTAGAAAGGAAGAGAAGTTTGTTTGGTCTGATGCTTGTGAGAAGAATTTCCAAGAATTGAAGGTTAGATTGACAAGTGCTCCGGTTTTAACTATACCTGATAATTCCGGTGGTTTGACAGTCTACACTGATGTGTCGAAGATTGGTTTGGGTTAAGTTCTGATGCAACATGGTAAGGTCGTAGCCTATGCTTCCCGGCAATTGAAGGTTTATGAGTGGAATTACCCCACTCATGACTTAGAACTTGCCGTTGTTGTCTTTGCTTTGAAGATTTGGAGACATTACCTTTATGGTGAGAAGATCGCTATTTTCACGGATCATAAAAGTTTGAAGTACTTCTATACCCAAAAGGAGTTAAATATGAGACAAAGAAGATGGTTGGAATTGGTCTCTGATTATGACTGTGACATTCAGTATCACCCTGGTAAAGCGAATGTGGTTGCGGACGCTCTTAGCAGGAAAAATCAGAAGAAAGTACTGGACTTGAATGCTCTGAGTCAACCTCTGGTGTCTTCAATTTCGAATCTTGGTTTAGAAGTTGTCCCTGAAGGTTCGGAAGTTGTTTTGTCTGCTATGTCGGCGAGATCCACCATTAGAGATTGAATTGTTGCTCTGCAAGGTTCTGATTTGGATTTTAAGGAGAAGATCGAGAAGATATCTTTGAATCCTGATTCGGATCCTGAATTTGGTATATCTATGGATGGTGCCTTATTGTTTAGAGGAAGACTTTGTGTGCCTGCTGATGAAGGAATCATGAAAGTAATTTTAAAGGAAGCGCACCAGTCGATCTTCACGATACACCCTGGAAGCACCAAGATGTATAAAGACTTAAGAGAACATTTTTGGTGGATTGGTTTGAAGGCCGATGTTGATGATTTTGTTGCCAAGTGTGAGACTTGCCAGCGTGTGAAAGCCGTTCATCAACCTCCATCTGGATTACTTCAGCCACTTCCTATTCCTAGTTGGAAGTGGGAAGACATCTCTATGGACTTTGTGACTAGTTTACCTCGAACAAGTAAAGGTAATGACACTGTGTGGGTGATTGTCGATAGGTTGACCAAATCAGCCCATTTCATCCCTATGAAGATCACTCATACTCTGGATAAGCTTGCTCGACTATATGTGGATAATGTAGTTCGTTTGCATGGTGTGCCTTTGAGTATTGTGTCTGATCGTGATCCTAGGTTCACCTCAAGGTTTCGGAACAGTTTGCAGAAAGCGTTGGGAACCCAATTGAACTTGAGTATAGCTCATCATCCACAGTCTGATGGACAATCTGAGCGGACGATTCAAACTTTGGAAGATATGCTTAGATCTTGTGTAGTGGATATAGGTGGAAATTGGGATGAACACTTAGCTTTGGTTGAGTTTGCCTATAACAACAATTATCAAGCAACTATAGGCATGGCTCCGTTTAAGGCTTTGAACGTAACACATGTAGGACACCCTTGTACTGGACTGAGACTGGAGAGAGAAAAGTCTTAGGTCCGGAGATGATTGAAGCTACTAGCGCAATGGTCGATATGATAAGAGAAAGGATTAAGTCTGCTCAGTCAAGACAGAAATCTTATGCTGATAAGAGAAGGACCGATTTGGAATTTCAAGTTGGGGAGAAAGTTTTCTTGAAAGTTTCACCTATGAAGGGTGTGATGAGATTCAATGTTAAAGGAAAGCTTAGCCCTCGTTACATTGGACCTTTTGAGATTTTGGAAAAAGTTGGATCTGTTGCTTATCGATTGGCATTACCTCCGTCTATTGCTGCTGTGCACAATGTGTTTCATGTTTCGATGCTTCGGAAATACATTGAGAATCCGGAACATATTCTACAGCAAGCCCCCGAAGGACTTAGTGTTGATCTGACCTATGAAGAAGAGCCAGCTGAAATTTTGGATAAGAAGGATAAGCAATTGCGGAATCGCACCATCCCTTTGGTAAAGATTCGTTGGAAGAACCATACCCCTGAAGAAGCTTCTTGGGAGAAGGAAGAAGATATGAAGGAGAAATTTCCTCAACTTTTTGGAAGTTCAGGTACGCTCTCAATTTCGAGGACAAAATTTCTTTTAAGGGGGGGAGAATGTGAAACCCAGCCCTAACCTAACCCTGACCTTGACCCGGTAACCCGGTTGTTTTTAGGTCCGAAGACCCGGAGTAAAGAAAGAAGCCAACTATGGGCCATCTCAGTAGAAGACATGGTGTTTGACTCTGAACCCATGGATGTTGTTGATGGAGTTCCATACTTGGATGTCTGTGTAGATTTGGAAAGGAAGCTGCAGTTGTCTGAAGATGAGATTAGTTGAAGGACTTGGAGTATTATCTGACTTGGTTTGAAGGTATTTCTTCACACTTGACTTGTTACTTGATGCGTATGCAAAAGCCCATAAGGTTTAAAGCCCATTTGATCCTCCAAATCCTCGATTATTCCTTCTTATCTGCCTTGGTCGATCGTCGAGTCGAGTGGGCCACTCGACCAAGCACTCGACCAAAGGAAGGTGAAATCCGAGGAATTGTAATTTTAGGGTTTTTCACTCTTATTTAAACCCTACTTCGTATTTCTTTGTTACGGCTGCCTCCTAAACACTTTGTGAACGTGAGAACACCTCTCCGAAACTCTCTCTGGTGATTTTGAAGATTCCTCTGGCAGATCTGAAACCTCTCTTCTCTGTTCTTACAATTCAAGGTTAGTATCTCTTTTGAATTATTAATTCTCTTTTCTTGATCTTGTTCTTGATTGAGATCAGGAAGTTGATGCTGCATCCTTGCAACCATCCCTTCGTGATCTCCTTCGTTTCTTTGAGATCTATGATCATCATCATGATCTCAACCCTAGCCAAAGATTTTCTTGAAACCCTAACCCTTGCTTGAGTTCTGGAAACTCTTGTTAACCTCCCATGCGAGGGAAACCTCATGGGTAATATTTCTAGTAACCTAAATTAGTTTTCCTATGATTTTCTTATTGCCTTTGGCCAATTATTTAATTTTCTTTCATTTTGTGATCTCAACCTTTTTATGGGAACCATAAGGTTGAAACCCTAAATTCTTGGGTTAAATCAAGAACCCAAATTTTCCCCATGACTTGATGTTTTTATCTTACTATATGATCCTAATATACCTTAGGAAGTTCCCCTTCGAATTTCGGATCATTCCGACTTCAAACGAAGAAGTTATGGCCAAAGCAGTCTGTACAATTCCGTACTGACTTGCTTGGTCGACTGGGCCAGTCTACCAAGCACTCGACCAAAGGAGTCAGTAGCTTCGTTTTTCGCCCGAATTGATTCGTTTGCTCTCTGATCTTTTAGGCATCTTTCCTAATGTTGTATCTATGATTGTTAGGAGTCTATTTGCTAAGTTTGGAGTTGCTCTCTTTGATCTTTGGATCATCTTCTTCGATAATCAGGTAAGGACAGTTAATTCCTTAACTACATAGATTGCTTGTTCTCTGGTTTCTACCTTGTGAAACTATGAGATTACTTACTGTTATTATAATTTAATTCTGATCTCTTACTGTGAGATCAGTAGCACTTGTTTATATTATCTTTTTCATTTTTCATGTTATATGAATTACCTATTATTGCCTAATCTAATTTTGCTTTTACATTCTCTTGTATATGATGAACTGTTGGTTGTATATGTTATGACTGATCTGAGAATGTGTTTGCTTAAGTTTGGTTTGGGATTGGGAAGTTGTCCTTTTGACACTTCTGTCCTTGGACATCGGAGGGAATAGTATGGGATGTTCTCCGAAGATGCCCATCGACGCTTTCCCGAATCAATGGATGTCATACCTAGGGCTGCCTAGCAGTGTTTGGCTAGGATATACCCCTGTTATATCAGACCCGAATCGGAAGGGTATTGAGACCGAACGACCCGTGGTAGCAATGGGGATTCGTGGGCGCTCAAGACCGGTGAAAAGATCCGTGAGAGGACATGGATCACATTGTGGATACTCGAAAGAGGCCATTTATTGGAGGGTTGCATATGGCTAGACTTGGGCTCATGGGCGCTCAAGACCGGTGAAATGATCCGTGAGGGGACATGAGAGCTTCCCGTTTACCATATGTGGATAACCAATAGGGTTGATGAGTCCGTAGTCAGGGACTATTAGGACTCTAGTGGAAAGGATACCGGAAAGGATCGCTAGGGACGAGGAATGGAAGTATCTCGGACCGAGTTGATGTAACCGAGTAGATGACTTGCATTGGGCTAGGCTTTTCCCTGACATGCGCCAGTACTTATGCCAAATGGTTGTGAGAGAGTGTGTTGACTTAACCCCCTGCCATGGTTTGTCCTGAGGGATGAAGGACCCATTACCAACCGGCTGCTCAAGACCGGTGAAATGATCCGTGAGAGAATCCAAGATATCTTAAATGGTTGAGGATGTGAGCGGACCTTCCCAAAGAAGTACGGTGCTATGACTTAAAGCATGTCTACCATAGAGACCAAGCATACATAGAGTTAGATGCATACATTCATTACTTGTTTCATATTGCATTGCATCATGTTATGTTTTGCCACATGTTATCTATGATGTTATGGATTAACTTGCCTTGCGAGTTTCTTCGAAACTCATTCCTTTTTGTACATTTTCTTGTTAGATTATCCTGCAGGTATAGAGTATTATGACGAGCAGTACAGCGAAGCACAAGCTGATGAAGCGTATTACACACAAGGTGCTGGCAACGATCAAGCTTACTCTGATAATCCCTCGGCGGATCAAGCTGCGTACTACTTTTGAGAACGGCATAGAGTTAGAACGGATTCATTGGATTGATGACGTCCATACTTATGAAGACGTTATCTATAAACTTGAAGACGCTTGATCTTAGTTTATTTCTTAGTACATTTGTTTCAGTTGTAATCCCTTTTGATTTTCATACTACGTTCCGCTATTTTTGGTAAAGTGAGTTTCCGCCTCACTTTACTCCTTTTTGATATCATTGGATATCTGGTATCTTTCCGCACTCTGATTATACTGATTGTTCATTTCTTGTTTTGAACCTTGGTTATAATATTAAAACTTGATTTATTTCCTGTTTATGATTATGTTATTGTATATGGGGGGGGAGGATTTCCGTTGTTGGTTCTTGTGGGGGGGGGGGCCCCCCCCCGCGGGGGGCGGGGGGGGGGGCGGGGGGGGGGGAAGGAAAAAGAAAAAAACAAGAAAAAAAAAAAAAAAAAAAAGAAAAAAAAAAAAAAAAAAAAAAAACAAACCACAAAAGCCTTGCTGGGGCGGGCGGCCGTCGTCGGGGCCCGGGAACAACGAAAAAAAAACCAACAAAAAAATAAAAAAAAAAAAAATCAAGCACGAAGCGGGGGAGGGGGGGGGGAGGGGGAGGGGGAGAGAAAGTGAACGGGAATCCAATCAAAAACCAAAAAAAAAACAAAACAACAACAGTGACCGTGGAGGGGCGGGGGGGGTTAGGTACTTCAACTAAATCATTCTTCTCCGATGCGCAGACTTTCATTAAACACCGACAATGTACTCAAGTAAGGGGTATCATCGTCAATGTCCATGGGCTCGGTCTCTGACTCATAATTTTCAATCAAAAGGGTCCATAAGTCTCTTCTACCACCGCTTTGGGTCTTCGGACCTGAAAGTAACAATGGATCCAGGTTAGGATCAGGGTTAGAATAGGGCTGGATATTACAGTAATACACTAGATTGATCTACCTACCGCATTTATTTTTCAATTATTTTCTCCATACTCTATAATTTGAATTGTTATTGGAATCTTTTTCTGCACTCTAATTATTGATCTTTTTGAGATCCAACCTTGATTGTTTCTTAAATATAATTAATACAATGATTGATCTTTGCTTTTGATTATATTATTGTGCTATGTGGGAGTATGATAGCCTTGAACTAATCTTCGGGGCTGTGGATCACACCTTTGGGTATAGCCATTAGGGTACTGACTGGGAGGATGTGACAGAAAGGATTAGTGATCAAGAAAAGAGAATTTTGAATAGTTAGAAAAATGACAGAAGTTGTGTTATAGAAGACTTACTTGATCGAAGAGTTGACAACCCCTCATCAAAGGCAAAGCCAAGGATCTTGTTGTTGGCAGGCATTTGGGTGAAGGTCCCCCACTCCAACAACAGACTAGAATACCTGGAAACATAGTCAGTCATAGTTATTTTCCAGGGAGGAATATACATGTCCCTATTCATGTTCACACCTTCTTCTAGGCCACATCATTGAGGAGACCGTGCCTCCTCTTTGTGAGCACAATATCATCGTGGGTCAACTCCGCAACATCAATAGGAGCCTTCCCTTGGTTAACTGCACCTTGATGAACCTTCAAAAGGCCCTTGGGGGCCTGAGTGGAAGCTTTGGAGGTCGGATTCTCCGGTTCGGGCTCCTTTCTCCTTGCTTGAACCACTATGTCTTTAGCATCCTCTATGAAATCTAGCCCCGACCTTGACCCGGAAACCCTGTTGTTTGTAGGTCCGACGACCAGAAGTAAAGGAAGAAGTCAACTATGGTCCATCTCAATGGAAGACTTGGTGTTTGGCTTAGAATCCATAGAAGTTGATGACAGTGTTCCATTTATGGACTTGTTCAGGACTGAAAAGGAAATTGCACCCTGATGAAGATGGGATTAGTTGATGGACTTGGAGTATTATTTGACTTGGTTCGAAGGCATTTCTACATGCTAGGTAAGCCACTTGGTGTGTGTGTGTGTGTGTAAAAGCCCTTTAAGTTTGGATTTGATCTGGACCTTCAATTCCCTACCTTGGCCTTGATGTCCTGATTGGTTGACTGGGCCAGTCGACCAACCAATCGACTAATGAGATCTGTTTTGCTGAATTAAGTCTTGGCTGCTCTATTTAAGTCCAATCTCGAGTCTAATTCATCTTTCATGCCTCCAAACTTTCTGGAACGAACCAGAGCTCTCCCCAAGTCATCTCCTTTACACCTTTGGTGGTTTTCTTGTTGGATCTTCATCAATTCTCTTGCTCTTGCATCACAAGGTATGTGATCACCCTCCTCTCTTCTCCATCTTTAGTTTTCTTTAGTTTTTGTTTTCTTTTCTGACTAAGAATAGTGGGGTTGATGTTGCATTTCTGTTGCAACCATCACTCCACTCATTTCTCTGTCTTTCCTAAGGATTTAAGGCTTGATGGATGATCTTAATCAAGATCATCACTTGCTTTTGAAGGAAACCATGTCTTTATCTTCTTTCTCATTTTTTATTAAAAGTTCTTCAATCTTAGATCTATTTTTCTAGAAGTTATGTACATGTTTTCCATAATTTCTCTATTAGATTAGTAATCTATCATTCTTTAGTTTCCCCTCCATGAATTTGCCATGATTTCTACAAGAACCCTGACTGACCTATTTATGGTAAGTTTTATTTCCTATTCTGTGACTTTAGGACTTGATGTTGTTAGGGTTTTGAATTTCTCTTTAGACCAACACACTGTCCTAGTAATCCCCTTCTTGTTTAGTGGTGTTTCGGATCACAAATATCTATTTTTCTGATAAGAAACACCTTTACTGTCTGTCACTGTCACTATTGGTCGACTGATTGGTCGATTGGACCAATCAACCAATCAATCGACCAATCAAGTCAATAGCCTCTGTTTTGGTTTATTTTTGGTTGATTTGATTCCTACCTTTTGGAGTTCTTTCCTAATAAGGTATATATATTGTCTAGGATCCTCTTTCCAAGATTAGGAAAGATCTTCCTTGATTCTCGGGATTCTTTGCGAATTATTTAAGGTAAGGATAGTTATTTCTTTAATTACTTAGGTTGCATGATTTAGTTTCCATATTTGAATCTTTCTAATTTATTTCCATAAATAGATTCTTATATTGATGTACTACTAATGCAACTACTCTAATTACAGTAGCATTACTTGTTTACATTATTTAGTTTATGTATGATTTTACTTGCCAATTATATATGAGTTGGATCATGTTCTTGATTACTTTCCATATGGAGAGTTACTATACTTGTGATATGATTGATTGATGATTGTGACTGATTAGGTATGGTTTGGAAAGGAGAGGTGTCCTTTTGACACTTTTGTCCTTGGACATCAACGGGAATATTATGGGATGTTTCCAGAGATGCCCTTTGACACCTTCTTGAACTGTTGGTTGTCATACCTAGGACTGTCTAGCAGTGTTTGGCTAGGATGTCCCCGTTATATCTGACCCTAGTCGGAGGGGTATTGAGACCAAACGACCGGTGGTAGCAATGGGGATTTGTGGGCGCTCAAGACCGGTAACCAATTCGTGAGGGGACATGCATCACATTGTGGATACTCGAAAGAGGCCATTTATTGGTAGGGTTGCATATGGATAGACTTGGGATCATGGGCGCTCAAGACCGGTAACCAACCCATGAGAGGACATGAGAGCTTCCTGTTTACTATATGTGGATGACCAATAGGGTTGAGGAGTCCGTAGTATGGGACTATGAGGACTCTAGTGTGAAGGATACCGGAAAGGATCGCCTGGGGTGAGGAATGGACGTATCTGGATTTGAGTTGATGTAACTAAGTAGAAGACTTGCACTTGGCTAGGCTTAACCTTGACATGCTCCAATACTTAAACCAAACGAAGATGGGAGAGAGTGGTGACCTTTACCCCAGCCATGGATTGTCCTGGAGGGATGCCGGACCCTTTGCCAACTGAGGATGTGTGTTTGACCTACCCAAAGAAATATGGTGCTATGACTTAAAGCATGTCTGCCAATAGAGACCAGCATACCTAGAGTTAGCTTCATACATTCATTGTTTTTCTCATACCATATTGCATTCATGTTTTGCTTTGAAATCCTGCCATTTATGTTATTATGGATGTAACTGCCTTATTGGGTTTCTTATTGAAACTCACTCCTTTTGTACTATGTCTTTGTTAGATTTCTCTACAGGCTCAGATTATTATGATTGCACATACGAAGAAGCACAGGGAGAGGAGACATATTTCCAAGAAGGTAGGGTTACGACGATTACCTTGAAGATTCCTCGGGTGGTCATGCTCTGTACAATGCTTCGTCCGTCGATAGAATCGAAGCGTCCCTTTGCTATTTTTGAGGATTACACTTATAGAGATGTTCTTTATAAGATTTAAAACGATTTAGTTACTGATGTTACATCTTTTTGGGATTAGTCGTAATCCCTCCCCTTTCCCTTTTTGCCACTTTCTTTCCGCTATTTCGGATTGTGAGTTTCTGCCTCACTTTACCGTTGACTTGACATTTTCTTCTACTTGTTCGCACTCTGATATGATTTAGTCTATTTCCTTCCTTATTTGGATCTCTCATTTATACTTTGCACATTGATTATTTATGTTCTTGATTATGTTATTGCTTATGTGGGAGGATAATTTCCTCGATACTTGATCTTCGAGGCTGTGGATCACACACTCGGGTATGCCAGGTAGGTTACCGGCTAGGTGGATGTGACATCCTCGAATCCTTCGGAAGCTGCTACCTTCACTACCTTTGGATTGTACTTAGGCAGCACTACAAAAACAACAACAGTTCGAGATTAGTATAATAAAAAGCATAAAAAATTTAAAATAATAATATAAAAGAAGAACAGAAAGAAAGGAGAAGAGAAAAGAAGTAATTTCTACAGATAATTGGGAAGGTCACCTCGTAATCCATGGCCAGCCTGTAGATCTCCTAATGCGCCCGAATATACTTTATCAATTGGATGGCATTGTTCTCGTCGGGAGACAAGTGGAGACCCCGATTCACTTGTGTATAGGAATCTTAGCAATTCCAGGCAATCGGGAAGTTCAAATTAGAGGGTGGCTCTCTGTAACAACCCCCGTATTTCTAGCCTGGAATTCGTATTGCAGGTCCGATTACCCAAAGGTCAAGTCAGATTAAGTTGTGGAGTGTTCGAATAGAAGTCCATGATCCATATCCTGAACCCATGGATCTGGATTTTCTTGATGAAGGACCTGCCTTGCTGGGAAGTTGGATCTCTGGTAGAAGGCAAGAGGTGTTTGGAGATGTCTAGAATGAAGGTAAGACCTCACCCATGTGTTTTATAGGGTTAGTTTGAGGTTGGGGATCAACCCCTTAAGCAAAGCACCCTTGTAGAACAATGTGCTAGGGGGCGGTTGCTTAAGGCAGTTGATTGGGCCAATCAACCTCCCCAAGCGACCGCCATAGTCTGCTTGCGGAATTTTGCCTTAATTTGCCCCATGTCCTCTATAAATAGCCAACTCCATGTTTTTAACTCATTATTATATTCGGGATTGTTGCTATGGACGTCTAGGAGGCAATGAACACGTGCTGGAAGGTGAGGAAAGCTTGGTTTGTGATCTGGATCTATTCCCCTCGTCTGTTTGCTGATTTGGTTGACGTAGGTAAAACCCTTTCATTCCTTTCTCTACTTTCAACTTTGGATTGGTGTTGGATCCATCTCCATCATGTTGGAAAATAATAGTCTACCTCAATGTGCTTGGTCTTTTCATGGAATACTGAGTTGCAGGCTACCCCATTGATAAACTAGATCAATCAAATCTGAGTTCTTGAAGTAGAGATCTAATCTATACAAGTTCACTGGTTATAGATGCCACGCCCAATGGGCCATTACTCAACTTTTGTAGTAGAACTTGCAACACTTTTTTTCTTAGTTCTCTAACCAAGTTCCCTCACATAAATATATAGGAATCGGTATTTGACTTTGATCAATATGCCTAGTTAGCATTAGCTTATCCTTCAATAAAGGATAGATCTAATCAAGGGAGAGGATTTGGGTGATAGATCTGTGGTAATTTTAAATTTATGAATTGCTCCTTTGTTATAGACTTGTTAAGTTTGGAATTCAAATTAAGATCATCCCAAACCGGATTGAAATCGGATGATCAAAAGTCTGTATTTGGGGTGGTTGTTCAAGGCGGTCGCTTGACAAGCGACCGGGTTACAGTAGCAATGTGACTTTTGGCTTTTACTTTGTTTGATTCATTTCTCTTATATAATCTTGTAACCCTATGTTTAGGTGTTCTCTGACTTTGCTGAAAGTTTTATAATTGTGATTGGATTGCACTCTATGAAGCTTTTACTTAATTACAGGTAAGGACACACTATCTTGTTTATATGCAATGACATGTATATGATGAATCAGACGTTTCCTATATTATTCATTAATCATGTACATGTTTACTTTAATACTGTTATATACTTGTTGTTTGTGTTATATTTATATACTTTGTTACTTCATGATATTGATTGGACGGTCATGATATGATCTTGTTTGATGTAATATAGTTGTGATGGAAAGGGTATCCAATTGGGTATCTTTGCTTGAGATATCAGAGGGCAGTGGTATGGGACACATGCTCACTGATACCTCTAACACTATCATGATTGTTGGATGACATACCTAGGGAGTCTAGAATTGCATGGCTAGGTACCCTACATGCTATTACCTTTTCGGTAGGGGAATTGAAGCCGAATGACCTGTGACAATGGTGACGTGACTTTGTTTCATCTACAGTGGCTACCAGTCAGTGCAAAGACTTAGTGTCACATCCACCCAGCCGGTACCCTACTTGGCATACCTGAGTGTGTGATCCACAACCCCAAAGAACAAGTATCGAGGAAATGATCCTCCCACATACACAATAACATAATCATGAATGAGATATAATCAATGAAACATTATGTAAGTAAATAGATCAAGATAAGTAGAGAGAATGACAATAAAATCAGAGTGCGGAAAGAATGATACCAATATAACAATCAAAATGTAGAGTGTGCAGAAAATCACTCCACATATCACAGCGGAAATCTAGCTCGAAAACTAAAAAGGAAAGATTACAACTGATTCCCAAAAGAGAAAAAGAAAAGAAATAATCAAACTAAACTAAGGTCTCTTTTGTCTTATAAAGTGTATCTTCATAAACATAAACTAGAGAAACTAAACACAGTCGCTTCCACTACAAGGTAGGGCTAATCCTGGTACGCAACATGATCACACGAGGGATCTTCACCGTAATCTTCGTAACCTCTAGCACCTTGAGAGTAGTATGCATCATCGGCTTGCGCTTCATAGTACTGGCCGTCATACTTGTCAGTACCTGTAGAATAATCTAACAAAGATATTTGCACAAAAAGGAGTGAGTTCAAAAGAACTCAGCAAGGCAAGTTATTCCACAACAACATAAATAACATGATCGCAGAACATAGCAAATGCAATATGATATGAAACAAACAATGCATGTATGAGTCTAACCCTATGTATGCTAGTCTTTATAAGCAGACATGCTTTAAGTCATAGTACCATACTTCTTTGGGTAGGTCTCAAATCACTCCCCCTCAACCATGTTGGTATCATGGGTCTGCTGGTGGTAGTTGGGTCCTACATCCCTCTGGACATTCCATGGCTAGGGTTTAGGTCACCGCTCTCTCACATCACCATTGGTCTAAGTATTGGCGCATGTCAAGGTAAGGCCTACCCAAGTGCAAGTCATCTACATGGTTATATCAAGTCAGAGTTAGATACGTCCATTCCTCGCCTCAGGCGATCCTTTCCGGTATCCTTCTCACTAGAGTAGCGTATCCTATGGCTACAACCAACTTGGACTACAGACTCAGCAACCCTCATCCACAAATAATAAACTGGAAGCTCTCATGTCCTACCACAGGTTGGTTACCGGTCTTGAGCGCCCATGAGCCCAAGTCTACTATTTGCAACCCTACCAATAAATGGCCCCCACAATGTGATTCATGTCCTCTCACGGGTTGGTTACCGGTCTTGAGCGCCCATAAATCCCCATTGCTACCACGGGTTACTCGGTCTCAATACACTTCCAAATCGGGTTTGATATAACGGGGACATCCTAGCCAAACACCGCTAGACAAGCCCTAGGTATGACAACCAATAATCTGGAAAAGCGTCAAAGGGCACCATTGGAAATATCCCATACTATTCTCACTGATGTCCAATGATAGAAATGTCAAAAGGACATTCCCCAATCCCAAATCATACTTAATCAATCACATTCCCAATTCAGCCATAACATACATAACTGATATTCCATCATATAGAAAGATACGTATAAACATGATCAATTGAATATGTAAATGACAAGGATAAGTATTCATAAATAATAGAGAATTACATGAACAAGGTACTACTGTACTTGAAGTACTTACAACGGTAATATCATACTAAAAGAATATAAAAATGGTAGTGAATCTAAGAAATTCCCAAAATAGAAACTAAGATTCACGCAATCTATGTTAATATGGAAATAACTATCCTTATCTTAATTAGCTTCGATGAATATCTGAAGATCAAAGAGAATGGTTCCAAAGTTAGCAAATAAACCCTAAACAAGCATAGATACATCATTAGGAAAAAGGCCTAGAAGATTAGAGGTCAAACGGATCAAATCGGATGAAGAACATAGCTACTGTCACCCATGGTCGATTGGGTGGTAGCTTGGTTCAATCGACCAAGCAATCAACCACATGAACAATACACAGCAGAAATCAAAATTTTGATCAAAAACTCATCTTTTGGGATTCAAAACACTCCGAAATCTCAAAGGAATATTAGGAACAGTAATATAAGACTAACTAGCATAGATTAGACACTAACAATGGTCAAAAACAATACTTACTAATTTGGAAACATGAGTTTCTAATTTGGTAAAAATCATAGTTTTCAATGAAAACAAGCTATGAACTCAAGAGAGGAACTAGAGATGATAAGATCTCATTCTAGTAGAACATAAACAGTAGATCATACATGAATCTAACATGAAAATAGATCTAACATACTAGAGAAATCAAATCAAAAGAATAATCATGGCTTCATAAAGAAATCATAAGAATCATGGCTACGATAAAGTATGAAGATCATTGGAATGAATGGAGATTCATTCCCAACCTTGAATATTGTAAAAGAGGTGTTTGCAAGGATGCAATACCTTCTTCATAATCATAGTACAGAGATTAGATCATGCAAGAGTAAATCAGCAACAAGTATGAGAGATTACCAACCTTGATTGAGGTTCAATGAAAACTTGAAAACTTGCAAGTAGATCTTTTTCAACACCAAGAGAGGCTTTGAGAGGGGTTCTCCACGTTCTCTAAGGGTTTTAGAAACAAAAGAGGCTAAGAAACACATAGTTCTGATATATAGAGCACCAAAAGTCCTAAATAGAGGATCTTCAAAGATTGTGTCATGTTGGTTGATTGGCCCAATCGACCACCCAGTTGACCAAGCATGTTAGCAAGGCCTAAACAGGGAAATGAGGGCCTAAACTTATTCCAAATCCAATGGGCTTCTCCCAACTCAACATATGACTTACCTAGTATAGAGGAATGCCTTCAAATCATGTCCAACTACACTTTAAGTCCATCAACTAATCTCATCTTCATCAAGGTGTAGTTTCATTTCCAAATCTGCCAAAGCTTCCAAGTATGGAACACCATCATCAACTTCCATGGGTTCCAGTCAAACACCATGTCTTCCACTGAGATGGCCCATAGTTGACTTCTTCCTTTACTTTGGGTCTTCGAACCTACAAACAACCTGGTTTCCAGGTCAAGGTTAGGGCTGGATTTCACACTCAGTGATCCACTATTGTTCATGCAATGGTTTGGTTGCATACGTTAGAGTTGGGCTCATGGACGTCCAAGGAGCGGCCCAAGTGTCGTGAGGAGTCATGAGAGCTTTCCACCCCAATAGTATGTGGATGACCATAGGGTTAGGGAGTGGAGTCCAACAGCGGTAGCCAGTTCGTGAGAGTTCTCATTCCTAGGTTGCGAAGGATACGGAACCAAGTTGGTTGGTGCCATAAGGGAAGTATCTAGACTTCATATAGTATGTTACCAGTATGACCTTGCATTGGATTAAAAACCCCAACATGCGCCAATACTCATGCCAATGGCCGTGGTAAGAGAGTGTTAACTTAAGCCCCAGCCATGGATGTCTGATGAGGACTTGACCCCTTGGCCCGGGATCCCAATAGAGGTAATCAGTTCGTGAGGGATCAGAGTGACTAGACCTACCCAGAGGAGGTCTGGTGTTATATCTTAAAGCATGTCAACTATCTAGAGACTTGCATAGTTAGATCTTAGTAGCATTCATACTATTGCATATCATTCATATCATATATGCATTGTTGATTGTGTTGACATATGGATGAGAAATGTGTTATCCTTACTGAGTTCGGCAGAACTCATTCTTTTCTTTATATGTTATACTAACTGCACAGATGGTTTCACGTCATTGGAAATCGAAGATAATTTGTATGACCGAATATTCTCATATGAAGAAGATGTGGCACCGTCAGTGGGAGATGGAGATAGCATGCATGAAGCCTCCTGCAATGTTTGGAGTGCACTTATAACACCCATTGATGGCCGAAGGTGGCAAATTGCCAGACATTTTGAAGATCGTCTGGAGAAGAATTGGAGAACCCCTTTGCTTGCTAATTTAGAAAAACAGTTCTTAGCTTTAGAAAAAAAATCTGGAATGAAGTTAATTTAGTTTATTTTGATTGCTTCTGCTGAACTCGTTATTCTTTTTGAACATTGATTCTTTCTTTGATTCTTTTATTGGAGTATTTGGACTGCTGTAATCCTTTGATTAATTATTTGAACTTGTTCATGCTCTTGATTTATCTATACTTACATTTATTATTATTGATGGGTAAGACCGTGGATCCTGTGATGGATGCACCCACGGGTTGTCGAGCGGGTAACAGAGACCGGTGGGTGGGGTGTGACACTCTCGGCAAAACAGAAACTTGTGCAGCCACCCTTTATGGTTCGAGGGGCAGGTACCATCTGCAAGAAGGCTACCCGACCATCCCAACTCACTCTTGGGACGTTTTGAGAAGAAAACCCAACCCAAGGGGTTGGATTTGCTGAGATAGTAAAAGTGAGAAAACAAAAGAAGGGAGGGGGAAATCCCTAGGTCAAAGAAGAGGCCCAAGAAACCAATGATATGGCACCAACTATTCAGGAGGAGCATCCCAAGGCATATCTCCCAATGGTTAAGAATTTTAGAAAATAAGGGTGAAAAGAAGGAAACCAAACACCACTTTTTAGGGTGTCGGTATAGATTGAAAATTCCTCTGAAGGGTTTGAGTTGACCCTCTCATCAGAATTCGGGACTCGGAGAAGATAAGAGAAGGGAATCTTAAAATGCTGGGATATTTTGTCCACTTCAGCGGGATGAATGTGAGAGATGAAAAAGTTGGGGCTGTTCGAGGGTCTTTTCGACAATCGGGAGCCCCCAGCAACTACAGTTGATAAAGCCTTGCGCTTTCGGCTAGCGACGGGAGAAGGTACATCGTCACTCTCCGTCGGGTTTCCAGGGGACCTAAGAGATGATTCAGCCGAAGGACCGATCCATTGGTCGGTGGCCCTAATGTTTCTGTCACCAGACAGCTCTACAAAAGGCGAAGGACTTGGCTGATTAGCCAAATCGTCACCCTCAACCATCCTATCAATAGAATTGTATTCAGACATTCTTCCACTACCCATGATGTAAAAGAAAATCTAAGGGAACAAATTCTAAAGAAAATGGGGGCAGAGTTCTAGAACCACAGAAGGAGAAAAGGAACCAACAAACGACAATAAGTTCAAAAGAAGGCAAAATAAAGAAGTGGTTGAAGTGGATTTGAAAATGGATTTACTCGCTCAAAAAGCTTGAAGTGGATTTGAAAATGGAAGCACACGAGGAAATGGTTGGAGCTTGCTAGGATCTTTAGATACAGATGAGTTCGAAAGAAGGCAAAATAAAGAAGAAAAGTGAAGACCAAGGAGGGCTTAAATAGGCCAAGGGATGGAGTTCAACGTACGAGATCAATGTAAGATCAACAACTGAGAGAAGATGAGGATTCGAGGTCTGGAATCTAACAAACGACAATAATACAAGATCAATGGTCGAAAACTGAAGATGCTTTGCTTAAAAAAATGTAATGATAATGTCTGTTATTGGGAGCACATGGCAGTGAAGATACGATTTACAATAAGTAAGTGCGGCTCGATGAAATGTACCATTTCTAACAATAAATGCGACGTTTGGAGAGCATTCGGGGAACGGAAAGATGTTTTAAGTTCTATCTACCCATGCTCAAGGATAGCGATCGAGAAAGACATACCAAGCGGTCGGCCACTTCATCTTGATCACTTGGTCTGGGGGGCTCATGATAAGTATAAAATAGTAGCCAACTGGGTTGAACCACGATCAGTTCAATGGCTCTGGTTTGGACTGGTTCAAGAATTGAACCCATAAGTATTGTAAGCATGAAGGAACCCGACGGTTATAGAAAGAGATGTGATCCCATTAAATTCGGGATACACGATCGTGCTCTATATGGAAACAATGACTGACTCTGAGTGAGGGGGGGGGGAAACCCTACGATCGGACGGCAATGAAGGAGAGTTGAGTGAATCCAATGATCGAGAACAAGAGATAAACCCTATATAAACTAAAGGATCACACAAAGCAAAGGTATCTGAATTGTTTCTCTCCATTATCATTTTCAATTAAGCTCTACAATAAGCCAAAGCTCTGTGGAGATTCACTTATTGACTTAACCTTAGGAGGTGGCTTCTCAACCTTGAGTTAGTCCAAGGGTTGATCAACTTTTAGACTGATGCGTCCAAAATCTGCTCAGCCCTTAGATCTCCTGAGAATGACCTGCAAAATAAAGCGTCAGATGTGGCCCGACCGCTAGGATCGGGAATCCACCTCCGAAGGCTAAATCAGTTGATGAACTTAATCACAAACGGCTCTGCTAAAGCACAGAGCTAAGGAATGAATAACAAGAATACGATTCAGATAGTAAGCATCTGAGTGTTTTCGTCCATCCTCTCCTTTGTGGAGAGGTAATGTCTTATATAGAGTGTACCTTCGAATCTTCTTCGTTGGATGTATTTGAGCCTTCTTCGGGTAGTCGTTGGATCTTAACAGATAGATCCGTTGAGTGATAGACTTCTACTAGTTTGGACTAGTAAAGGACTCCTAGGATAACTCGACTGTTATCTGAAGGTTATCCATATGATAGTGATGAGTGACAGCCGCCGGAAACTGCTAGCCGTCATTAGGTTGATTAACCTACTCCAATAGTATCGGATTAGGGCGTGCTTGTGGCTGATTTAGTTTTCTTCCTCAGCAAGCTACCTCATGGACCCGGCTCGCTCGGAAGCGAGTTGATTCCCTTCGTCCCAACCGGAGTCGAGGGTCGAACCAAGAATGAACCAAGTTCGATCATATTTTCTCCGTATCATAGACGTATCAGCCGCTTTCCTCTCCGTAGCTCAATGGTCCATGTAACTTGGATGCCTCGTGCTCCTGTTGCCATTCTTCGCAACAGATTATCTTTTCACCTAAAAAAAAGGTAGAAGAAGAAGAAAGAGGAAATACTGGACCTTTCCTTTAATGAACCCCAACTGCCAACATCATCAATCCTAGCTCAAAGTTTCAACAAAAGAGTATCATAAAATCTTAGTTGGAGATTCGGGATTTCCTTTTAGCTAAATTTACGTGAAAATGCTCACTTCTTAATGACCAACACCTCTTTGTGAAAAAGTCAAGTTTAGACTCCTCCTAGAGGTATAGAATATAATACTCTAACCCAACGTATATAAATTCGGGAGTTTCACAAAATAATAATAATAAATAAATAAAATTACATGAAACCATGGATTGAACTTGTTTGTTTAGTAAAATTCACCCTACTGGCATCCTTCTTATCTCCATTGGAGTTAATGAGGTCTCCCTAATTGATTTGGGAACCTTGGTCAATGCCCTACAACAACAAAAAGGAATTACCATGAGTAGTTAAGAGTAGGCACGCCCAAAGCTCAATGCAACGGCGTTATCATTAGGATTGGGAAACTATTCATGATTACGATTTTTTTATGAGCACAAATTACTCCAAAAGCTTATATTACACATTATCATATAAAATAGTTAAATACTTGTCTACAAAATGAACCAGGTCCAAACGACCCAAATAGAGTTTGAAGACACAAACTGAACCATGATGAAATGGAGCACCTCCACGTTCCCAATGCTTTTTCACCACAAATTTGAATAGAACCCCTGCTAAACCTACCAGAAGTCTTATTTTTAAATTTATTATTACTATTTAGATGTAAATCCCACACAGACTTGTAGTGAAGAAACATTAGAAGAGCAGTATCGGAGAGTAGATCCACACTTAAAAGCCTTCAGAAGGAAGAGAACCTTGGAGCATCTACATGTTTGAAGTGTTTCAAAAGGATTCATTTGTTCTTGGATCTAATATGATTGTCTTTTAATAATACTATGTACCATATGACATGTCCTTCACATGAATTTTATTCACAAGAATGTTTGCTTCACCAGGATTCATGAGATGCTCTAACTTTTCAAGTTCTTTTGAATCAATCAAACCCCGGTTGAATCTTGCGTTGTTCAGCTCCAAAAAGGGATTGTTTGAAAAGAATCTCATTTTTTGAATGAATGCCTAATAAGGGCAGTCGAAAACCAGATGAATTAGGTTTTCAAAGTTGAGAGAGAGAGCAGACACAAACAATCCATACAACATAGAACGGACTAACCCACAACAAAAAGGGAAGAGGTTCTTTTTTTTCTCTTTTTTCTTTTTTGGCCGGGGGTTGTGGGAGAGAGAATTGTAACCCAATTGAAGTATCTTTTCTACGGAGGCTGGAGCGGAAACCTTCGGGCCTTTCTTCTATATTTCCTTTCGAGGTGCGTGGTCTCCAGTGTGAAGATGTTGGCATCCCAGGCGTTTAACATCATATTAGCAAGAGGCACTAAATACAATATAACAAATGATTCTTAAAAACTTGTATCTCAAGTTGGTAATGTCTGCAGCCTTATATGCTTGTATTTCTGCTCTCTGTTGAAGCATCTAGCAGTCTCCGTAAAACCTTGGCATAAGAGCAGCCCCAATGCATCGACCCCTTCTTGCAAAGCACTATCAATCTTGTCAAAAAAAGAAAATACATTTAGAACATATCCTAAAAGGGAATTGACTAACAAATGCACCACAACAAATGATTTTATACAGTGAATAAAACCAAGAGAGTTCATTTGACTGCCTAAGTGCACTTTCACCCGAACGAGAGAACCCCCTTTGGAGTCTAAAAATAGGGAGAAGCATCTATGACGTCACGCACATGAACCAGGACATGTGATGGGGGTGTGCAAAATCTCAATTTTGAGCTGGCACGCACACACTTTCTTACCCATGAAATACTCTGCTTTGAATATATAAGAACTAACCGACCAGCTCGAATTATATTGCAAGGTACGAGGCTAGGCAAGTTGGTTTACTGAAGCAGAACTATAAACCCAACTTTTGTAGTATCAATGCTTCAGAAGATATCTTGCAAGATGTGATTTTTTTTTCTTTTTCCCACAGTTTTCCTGCCCCAGTCACAAGAAAATGTCTTTCTGCACCTAAAATTGCAGGTAAGTTTTGGAATTACCAGTGTGGTTGTAAACTTACTCGTGCACGGGCCCCCACATTTGGTTTCTGGAGCAAAAAGGCCTTTGGATCCATTTGCCCTGGAGGTCTTCCGATACCTAAAGAGGTTCTCAAACAAGTTCAGCAAGAGTGCGAACAAAAAAAGAACAAAGATCAAAAGAAAATGGAGGTTCCAGCTAACCAATTCTGAGCCGACCGAAGTCCCTATTCCCTCGAAAATGATAGATTACACTCTTCAGCCTGGTTAAGAGGAATTCACATTTAAAATTAGCCATACATTTCAGAAAGTAGCGAAGTTATCCACTTTTCAGTAGTAATTTTTCTGAGTAAAATTCCATCCAGGTGTAAACATTTAAGACCCTAAACTCAAAACAAGCTCCATTGGATCTCAAGTAACCTGATTCAAGTTTGAATTGAGATCATGGTCAAGTTATATCAGGTATTGAAAGGGCATACCTGGTGCATGAGGGTCCTACCACTTCGGTGTCTAGGGAGGATCATAACGTATGCAACTTTCCCAACTTGAACCCACAACTACTAGGATGCAATTGGGCAACCTTACCATTGACCCGAGGTACCTCTTCAAATTCTATAAGAAATCTCCATCCTAAATTAACATATTGAAGGAAGAAGAGAGGAGAAGATGAATGGAGGAAGAGGGGAGAGAGCTAGGAGAGGCTCTTCCCTGTAGGCTTTATTTATAATACAGAAGGCAATCTTAGTTTATGAAAACTTTCCTAAATCAGTTACAGAAGAAAAAGAGAGAACAAAAATTAACGGACCTTCCCCAATGTTAAAGCGTGTTGGTCAGGTAGCTTACAGACATCAGTTACCGACCTACTCGCGCATACACCTGTATTCCATGTTTCTCAATTGAAGAAGACTGTCAGGAACCACAGGTCCAACACCACATCCCCTTTCAGTTTGCCTCACTGCAACTGGAACCAAAGGAGCTGCTGAACTATCACTATTCCCCGGCGGACCATCTGGAGGTGCTGCTCAAGTGGAAGTCACTGCCCTTCTGTGAGAACACAAGATTTTGCAGAATTCAACACTCATTTTCCAGCATTCCACCTTGAGGACAAGGTGAAACTCACAGGGGGAGACATTGTTAGGCCCATGGCTCGAGTCTACACCAGGAAAAATCGACACAGGAGCAGTGGACCAGAAAATGTGGGAAATTGGTTTTGCTGTCAGTCACAAGTTTGAACTGTTAGCCAGTTAGAGAGTTAGTTGTTTGTGATGTATTTGTCTGGGGGAAAGAGGGAGTAAGGATCTGAGAGAATTGTATTCGGTTTTGGGGACAAGGATGCTTGCAGGGCAGTGTTACTTGGTTTCTGTAACAATCAGGTTTCTATTTGCTGTAATACCCCATTTTGGACTGAAATATAGCTTTCCTTAATCTAAGTTTAGTGAACATATGTCATTGCTGTAATTGGGTTCCTAACAGGGTCCTTGTGTTCACATCAGCCCTGTCCCTACTACTTCCTCCCCACTGCAAGATGAGCGGCTGAGATTACAAGCAATCCCTCCAAAGGATTGATCCTGTGACACATGACAACCACATTCATTAGGAGATGAATGTTTTCAAAAAGGGGATTATCGATGTGAAAACAAGTACACCCCCCTCCCCCCTAACCGGGTTTCTAAATCCAGATCCAAATGGCCAATCCAAGCTAGCCGACTGCCCTGCAATGATATTTTGGTCATTTTAAGCCCCTTTTTAGGGCTCAATATTGGTATAGATAAAAACCGCTCGATCCAAAGGTCATGGATCTACTTTTGTTTTTCTATTTGGGTTAGTCAATTTTGAATTATGAAGAATCCAAGTCCTTTAAATTTAGTTGTGAATAAGATAAGACTCATTATCCAAAGGGGTTCTTATCTTATGGAGTTTTGTTTAAGTCAAGTGACTTTCCAAGATTTTGATCCCAGAGTTGTGAACTTGTAGTAATTTGATTCCCTTTTGAGTGTGGTACTCTAGAGTTGAGATCCTTATTTATTAGGTTTCCCAACCCAGTTAGAGTCATTTACTTTAGGGTGTAAATAGCCTCTTCTTGCATTGTACTATTCAGTTTTGATGATTAATAAATTTGATTGAGTTGAGGATCAGGGTCTCCTTGTTGGGTAGGCCCTGATTGAGTGAAATTGTTCTAGTTCTTCATCTTCTTCATCAATCCAACAGATTATCAATATTCATCAAAGCATTCCAGCAATAAAGCATTCAATCCCCAAGCAATCAAGCAAGTACAGCAGACTCCCCACCCTTCCCCCTTTCCTGCGTAACCCTAAAACCCCCTCCCCCTTCCACCATAGCCTTCCCTGCCCTCCCCTCTTTCTTAGGCCTAGGAATCCACCCCATCCCCTTCACAATTACCCCTTCCCCTTTCCCTTGCAGTTTCAGCCTAGCCCTACCCCTTCCCTACCCACCATAGCCCTCCCCTTCCCTTTCTTGTTAACTGCAATAGCAGCCACATCCACACCCTGATAACTTCTAATTCCCAGCCCCTTTTAGGTCCTTTTCACCTCCATTAGAGTCACAAAAACCCCTAGGATCAATTCCTACTGTTGCTTCTTTCAATTCAGTCCTGCTCCCCTAACCTTAGAAAACCTGCACTTCATCTTGTACCTTGGGAAGTAGCAGAATTTTTAAATTGCTGAATTCTGGTTCTGTTAAACTCTATTCAATCAATTTACATTCTGAGTGACAGAATATTAATAGAGACCAGTTCTGCAAGTACAGAACCAGCAGGGGTAAGCCTCCATCCACCCTAGCTGAATCCTCTGAAGCCCTAATTTTATGTTCAACCATTATCCACATCCCTATTCGCACTGTAACTGAATTAGAAAGTGTGAAAGCACTCTCTGAAACCCTAGAGTCTTCATCTTTATTTGCTGGAACTTCCTGGGCAACCACAAATATAGGGAAATTAGATTGTTAACCTAACTCTAGATCCTGGTTCACACCAGAAATGCAACCACACTGTTTATACTTGTTCAGCTGAAACATGGCAAAACCGATTGGGGGACCTAAACAATCTCCATGAGCGTGGTTTGACAAGTTTAACTTCATTGTTACTCAATATAGTTTTTCACAATGTTACTTTGACCATTCTATCTTTGTTCGCCGTCAGGATTCCTAAGTGATAACTCTGGTTAAATATGTACATGATATTATTGCATCTAGCAATGATTCCACTAGTATAGCTGAAGTTAAAACCTATCTTTACCAGCATTTTCGAATTAAAGATTTTGGTTTACTTTGGTACCTTTTGGAAATTGAAGCGTACAAAGCAAGAAGGGGATCAATTTGTCTCAAAGGAAGTATATGTCCTAGATTTACTAACTGATATAGGGTTCCTTGCAGTCAAACCTGTAGATACTCCCATGGATCCCAATCAGAAATTTGGCTCTAACAATGAGGAATTTGAAGATCCCATTGGTACAGAAAACTTATAGGCAAACACATACATCTTATGGTTATCAGACCAGACATATTCTTTGTGGTTGTGTTGTAAGCCAGTTGATGCATTATTCCCACAAAAAAAAAAAGCATTTTCATATTTTCACATTTTAAACAGATGTGCATGAAGTATTAATGGGTCAAACCTTGGCACAGTGACCAAATTTCAAAAAATATTTTCAAATTGTCTAAAAAGGTGATGGGAATCAGAATCAGAATTGGAAATTTTTCAATGGAGACTCTCTACATGGTCAGCGGTAGCTGCAGACAGGGTCCAATGGGAAAGTAATTTCGATTCAGTCCGTCCTTGTGGGTCACTCTTAATCAGCTTTATTTATCCTGTGGGCCCATAGCAATTCAAATGCAAGTGTTCAGAACCTGGGATCACATCATTTACATTCTAGCTTCTTTCTGAAACAAGTTAATGCCACTTTGAGCAGACTTGAACCACTATATTCAGTCTTCTTAAGTAATATGCCAATACTTCTGGGATATTAAGGTGAAGACTGAAAATTTTATAAGCCAAGGTCAGCATGGGCTCTGCACCTCAGGCTTGTCTTTGTGATAAACATAATTTAAGCCAGTGCAAGGTAATGAACCCAAAAATGCTTCAAAGTTTAGTTGTGCTCTGCACAGATGCATCCCTAACGTTATTAATATCAAGACAACATCCATGCCCAAGTGACCATAACAATCTGGCCAATTTTGTAATGCTAAGAAATAAATGACTATAATTGAATAATGAGAAAGATAATTCAAAGTTAAGCAAAAGAAACAAGTTGAACAATACCCATTATGACTTCCATGTCCTCCATTTGGTTGTAGACGAAGCACCCCACAGGGCAAATCCATGTCATCGAATAACTAAAAAGTAGACATACAACATGTAAAAAGAAAGATTTTTTTGTAAATTAAATAATAATAATAATGAAAAAAATAAAAAATAAAAAGGCTTAGTGCTATAAGGATGGAATGAGGATAGTACCACTAGCACACGATTTAGTGGTAGCTTAAAATGTGCCGCAAGTGGTCCAGTCTGCAGCCAATCCAAAAAAGTAGAATATTAACATCATATCCACTCCCATATGAATTCTAAAAACATCACCAGATTATCCGGAGACATCTATCACAGATATAAATTTCTCTCTTGTCGAGTACAGTAATGCAACTAGAAGTTGTGGAAGAAACAACCATCTAGAGCATCAAAAGAATACCCAAACTAAACAAGATCACCAAAGCTATTCAAGCTGAGTGATAGCATGGAGACTCTGGGGGGAAAAAATCTGAAATTCTCATGAAAGGTGCTCCAATATGCATTTATGATGCAAGAGAAGCATTCAAGTATACTTAGTTGCTTCCTAATATTTGAATGATTGGGAAGTGAAGGAATGTGAAATGCTTGTATACATTTTTAGAAAAAGAAGAGAAACAAATACCAACTGTTTCTGAGATTTGATTTAAACCAATTTCCCCAAGGATAAAAGCATCTCTATAGGTGCCTAGTCTTAGACAAGATCCTTCCCATAGATATGTTTCAAGATTGAGGAATTACCAAGCAAAAGTGCAACACTTGTGAAGATACTGTGGAGACAACAATGAAACTCATTCTCTTATAGTCTTATCTTTACAAACATTTTGGGCCATACTGTTGGATTTTTCAAAGTCAATTGAGGCAATGCATGATCAATAATGTTTTGTGTCAAATGGTTAATTTGGTGATTTTTCAATCACTTATCCTTCCATGCATACAAACTCCCCCTTGTATTTTCAGCCATCCATATGGTTCTAAATATTTTCAAGAGCTTCTTTTGCATAGTAGATTTTTTAAGACTGTAGCACCTCCAAATGAAAAAATAAAATAAAATAAATCTTGGTCAACTGAAACTTGACATGTGACCACGACCCTGTGCCCTATCTGCCAACAAGATTTGGGCAACCACCTGATTTCCCACGTGTACAGTATTCAGAAAAGACTTCAAACGCATGTATGCAGAAAACTAAGGCCTGACCAAAAAATTCCAAAATATAATAAAGAACAGTGTTATAAGACTAGCCTTAAAGTACAGTCATTCCCATGTCTCAACAACTGACAAGTGAAAACTAAAAAAAATAAAAATAAAGAAAGAGGAAAAGTTCCCTACTAGCACTGTTCCATATCAAAGGCATTGAATTCTGCTACCAACTGCACAAATTATTGGATTAGTTGAAACAACTTGATCAAGAAAAATTATATATATATATCGGTTTTTGGTTTCAACTTGGACAGGAAAAATTAGTATCTGCATTAGTTTTTATTTCATTTTGTTTATATTTGAGAAAACAAGATTATCTTTAAAAGGTTGGCAAAGGTGACCTACAAAGAATATGAATGGGTTGAAACAGCAGGAGAATGCTTGAGAATGCCCAATATACACGCAAAGCAGCCCCTAAATCCAGAATAAAGACCACAAGGCGCACAACCAAAGGTGTTCATAAGGAGACAATCAAATGTGGGTAGTTCAAGAATCTATTGATGTCAACATATCATTGTGCGAACTGTGCATAGCCAAAACTCCAACCCCCCAAAAAAGACAGTAAAAAGCGGCAGGAATCCACCCAATTTAAAAGAAATGGATCACTTGTACAGTAGACACAATGGCAACGAGTCTTTTCTTAATTTTTTGGGTAAGCAAGCAAGCAAGGTGTTATTACATAAAAATGACACTGAAGATTTCGATATCCAATAATCTAATTTATTGCGCTTACGGATTCACCACTCAAATTCATGTATGTCTGCGGCTTAGCAAGGAGAACTGGCACATTGCCAACGAAACCTGAAGAAGGAAACAATAAAACATTCAAAGCAAGTGTGGAATCAGATTTCAAACTAGAGAGTAGAAACTAATGCCACAAAAATGAAAAACATAACGAAACTATAAATACAAAATAAATCAAATGCACCTTGTCCAAAGAGGGCCTTGGATTGAACCTTCTCCATCGAAATACCTTGTGATTTGGCGAATGCGTCGATCATCTCAAACCCTACCTGGTTTCAGAAACACCCATACAGAGACAAAGGAAAAGGATTAGAGAATAATGAGTACTCGAAGAGTGCAATTGGGGTTTCACAGCAATGAGACATACGTTGTGTCTTGTTCCTTGGTACTTCTCACCAGGGTTGCCCAGGCCGATAAAGAGCCAGGGTTGAGGAGATGCAGTGCAAAAGCAACGCCTTGAAACCCTTCCAAGCATCTTCCGCTATTCTTCTGTCGTGGTCCTCTCATGTCACTCTTCTTGCCTCTCAGAAACCTGACCGTCTGAAGGCTCTGAACTTTGAACCGTTAAACGTGAAATTTGGGGATTTGTCAAAATTCGAATGGGCTTAAATTCTTTGTGCTGATGCCTGGCCAGGCCGTGTTTACGCCGTCTTGGACATTTTGGCCACACTTGGTCGCAAAATGTTCTTCAACCAGCTTAATATACATTTCGTATGCCAATGGAGGAGTAGGATGGTTAGGAAACTGCCTTCGCAGAGGAGAGGACATGGGTTCAACTCCTACCGACCGACAGCATATTTAATATCCCTACCCCTATATATAAAAAGTGTCTTTATACCAATAAAAATTATATACATTTTATAAATATCACTTACCACCCTCTTAAGTTAAACAAAGCTCTTCCTAGCAAATATGTCAAACACCTCCCCTCTATTCCTCTTAGTTAGCACTTACCTCCCTTCTTACTTAATAAATATATCAAACACCCCCTTCTATTCCTTGGATAATGTCACTTAGCTCTTTTTTTACCTAATAAATATATCAAACACCTCTTCTTTGTTAATTTTTTCGATTAAATTTAACTTTTACTGTTAAATATTTTTTTTAAACTCCAAACTATCATTGGCTATAAATATTTTTTTTAATTTAAACCCTAAATTACTGTAATCACCTAGCAGTTAAATACTAAATTACCCTCAATTAAAATAATTATTAAAAACCAAAATACTATAGTTAAAAGAAGATTATCTTTTTTTTTTTTTTTGTTACAAAACGGGGTCAAAAGACCCAAAAAACAATACAAATCAAACTAGAGCACAACTCTTGAGACAATCCTCTCTAAGGATATCTGTCATTTCTTGCGGGGGATCATTGAAAAAGACCAGATCATCTCTTCCAATTAGCCGCCTCTTAGACAACCAATCAGCAGCCTTGTTATTTTGACGCCTCACATGACTAAATCTAACATGGCCTCGAGAAGCATATAGGCTTCGAATTTCAGCAACTAATCTTCCCATCGATCCTTGCTCGTTAACTTCTGGTTCCAGTAACCTTATGGCCTTCAGCGAGTCTGATTCTATTTGGAGTGGCCATGCTCCCATATCCAACGCTACCTTTACCCCTTCTTTGATTGCGCGCAGTTCCGCCTCTACTACATGGCATAGAGGAATCTTGATAGCAAATCCTCCTATGAACAGGCTTTCTTGATCCCGAATCACCCCAGCTAATTGAGCGTAGCATTCCTTCACTTTCACAGCAGCATCCGTGTTGCACTTAAACCATCCTCTTCTAGGGCATGTCCACCCTAAAACTTCCAATTCTTTACTTGGATCAAGAACAGGGCTTCGGCATGTTGTCCAAGCTTCCTTATTGGCTCGATAAAATTTTTCGATAATGAGCATACCATTCCCTGGTCTGGAAAAATCTACCTCATGGATATCTCAATTTCGCCATGCCCAAAGAAATTGTAGGGTACACACAAATTGCTCAGGCCAATCGTTGCTCCATTTGGTAGCAAACCCACAGATATTGGCATAGATCCATTCTTGCTTTTCGCACCTAAAAAACCATATTTGATTTCGTGGTTTAACCATACGTTTCCAAATGCTTCTTGCAAAGCAACAATCCCTAAATACATGTAATGCATCTTCCACCTCTGTCATGCAAAGATTGCATTTATCAATATCTTGAAGATGCAAGTGGCACTTTCTAGCATTAGTCATCAACCTATTCTTTACAACTAGCCAAAAGAAACTGCAAAATCGGTTTGGAAGATGAAGTTTCCAAGAAGTATTCCAAAATTTTTCATCGAATATTCCCATATCTACAGCTGGTTCGTTCTTTATCAATGTCTCATATGCAGAGTGTATCGGAAAAATACCTTCAGTGGATGGGATCCAAGACATCACATCAGATCCATTGTTACTAGAGGGAAGTGGGATATCCTTCAGTTTGGTGCAGATTTCTGTAGGGAGGTATCCCTCAATTTTTGTTGTCCATTCCATGCCATTACTTTCCAAGTATTGGTTAACGACTTCCCACTTGCCACCGATCGGGAACTGGAGAAATCACATGGTCTTCCAAATTACCTTCTATATCTAACCAGTAGTCCCTCCAGAAATAAGTGTTCCTTCCATCTCCAATTTTTATTTTGCAAAGCTCAATCAGGAGAGGTTGCTTTAAAGGGATGTTTACGCCTTTTTTATCCATATTTATCTTAAAGAACTGCTAACCAAAGTGAGTTTTGCTTTTTAACCCCCCAAGCGAGTTTCATAATAAAGGCTTCATTCATCACCCGAAGCTTCCTAAAGCCTAAACCGCCTTCCACCTTCGGTCTACAAATCTCATTCTAGCTCACAAGATGTGCCCTTTTTTTCTGATTTGACTCGCCCCATATAAAGGCTCGAGTTAGTTTTTCAACTTCACCAAGGACCCCTTTTGGAATCAAAGCTGTCTGCATCGAGTAGTAAGGTATAGTCATTACAACTGATTTTGCCAAGACAATTCGTCCCGCTAGGGAAAGCGAAGAAGCTTTCCAACTGGAGAGCCGATCTGATACCTTGTTAATAATGTATTGATAACTACCTTTCTTGTCTCTTTTATAGTGAATAGGTACTCCTAGATATCTGCCCAAATCATCTGTCATGGTAAAGCCGCTTCTTTGTGCAATCTCCTTTGCTCTCTGGCTCTCTACATTTTTGGAGAAGAAAATACGGGTTTTCTCTATGCTCACTTTGCTTCCCAATGCATTGCAAAATTTATCCAAGCATTCCTTCACAATGGTAATTTGCTCTAAGGAAGCTTCTGCAAAAAGAACTACATCATCAGCGAACATAAGATGGGAGATTCCCATCCCCCCTTTACGAATGCGACCAGGGATCCACTTCCCTACAGCCAATGCATCTTGGATACAGTGGGTCAATCTCTCATTGCAAAGGACAAATAAATAGGGTGACAAAGGGTCCTCCAGGCGAATTCCTCTAGAAGGTTTAAATTCTTTTGTACCTTCCCCATTCCAGAGAATTCTAAAGGTAGGACTTGTAACACACATTATAATCACATCAACCAGTTTGGATGGTACTCCTGCTTTCAAGAGTGAATCAGCAATAAATTCCCACCGGATTCGATCATATGCCTTTTCCAAGTCGATTTTAACAGCCATCTGATGGATTTTTCCTCCTTTTCGCTTCATGGAGTGAAAAAGTTCTTGTGCAACAATGATATTATCCTGAATATTCCTTCCAGGAACAAAACTGACTTGATTGGGTGCAACAAGGCTAGGCATAAACTCCTTCAATCTGTTAGTTATCAACTTAGTCAGAATTTTGAGGTTGACATTACAGAGAGATATAAGCCGGAATTGTATAATCTTCTCAGGTTTGTCTATTTTGGGAATCAATAATAACAAAGTCTCATTGATCTTAGTCTCTAACTCTCCATTAAAGGCTCTGGCCACATTCCTGCAAACATTTTACCTGTAATATTCCAAGTTTTCTGATAGAAAGCAGCTTGAAATCCATCTGGTCCTGGAGCCTTCCATGGACCAATTTGATGAGTAGCACGATAAATCTCCTCGTCAGTAAGCTCATTACCAAGAATAGATAACCAATCATGGTCTAAAACTGGGAAACTATGATCTGTTTGGAAAGGATCTGAATCATTATTATCCTCAATAAAGAGTCTTGTGAAATAATTGACAACATGATTTTTCAGATCTGCATCCTCAAAAATCCATTGATTATCTTCTCCCTTGAGGCCTTCAATTTTATTTCTCTTCCTTCTGTTTAACGTAGATATGTGAAAATACCTCGTATTCCTATCACCTTGTAAAGTCCAATTTTTCCTCGATTTTTGGGCCCATAGAATTTCCTCTCTCTGCAAAACTTTTTCAAGTTCAACTATAAGTTCCTCTTCCAATCTCCCTAAATAAGGGTTATAGGGTCCTACTTTGCAAGTTTTCTTTGGATTCCCCTAGACGAGCATACAAACTTCTTTTACGACTTCAATGTTCCCGAAAGTTAAACAAAATTATCTTTAATTAAAACCCTACGTTCCCTTTTTTTTTAATTATTAAAAGCGCAACATGTCTTTTTTTTTTTAAATTATCAAATAATTAAAAAAAAAACCTAAAATAGTAGTACGTGTTTAATTTTATCAACATACCTTCTTCTTCTTTTTTTAATTGTATTTTTAATTTTACTTGATAGTAGTATGTGTTTTTTTAATTGTTTGATAAAAAATAAAATAAAATAAAATAAAAAGGGTATGTTGGGCTTTTAATAATTAAAGATAATTTGGGTTTTAACTATGGTGTTTTGGTTTTTAATAATTATTTTAATTGAGGGTAATTTAGTATTTTAACTGCTAGGGTGATTGCGGTAATTTAGGGTTTAAAATAAAAAAAAAAATTAACCAAGGGTAGTTTGGGCTTTTAGAAAAATATTTAACGGTAAAAGTTAACAGAGGGGAGGTATTTGATATTATCCAACTAAGAGGGGGTGTAAGTGCTATTTGTCCAGCTAAGAGGGGAGGTAAGTGATATTTACCAAAAATATTTTCAGCCAAGGGTAGCTTGGGATTTTAGAAAAATATTTAACGATAAAAGTTAAATTTAACCGAAAAATTAACTGAAGGGAGGTACTTGATATATTTGCTAAGTAAGAAGGGAAGTAAGTGACATTATCCAACTAAGAGGGGTCTCAGTGCTATTTGTTCAGCTAAGAGGGGAGGTAAGTGATATTTACCCTATATATTTATGTTTACCAAAAAAAGGTGAAATTTGGAGATTGCAATACGATTGCGACACCTGTTATTATTATTTTTTTATTTTTAGAAACACACATGTTATTAAATAATACAATCATATCATGTTATGCTACTATATATCATGTCATACTATCATATTTTACCCCAAAAAAAAATGTCATATTATCATACATCATACTAGGGTGTGATATCGTACTATTAATACTTATACTATACTATACATTAGAGAAAAAGATTCCTAATAGACCAAAGACAAGCTAACACATAACCTCAGCCCCATGAACCAACATACCAAGCCCAACAGGTGTCTACCCAGTACAGCACCCCTCCAAAGCCCAAATACCCCCACCCCATCCCAACATACACAAACATTGCCTAGCCATTTAAAAAACATTGTGATTGGATAAGTATGATTTGGGATTGGGAAATGTCCTTTTGACATTTCTGTCCTTGGACATCGAAGGGAATAGTATGGGATGTTCTCCGAAGATGCCCATCGACGTTTTCCCGGATTATTGGATGTCATATATAGGACTGTGTTGGCTAGGACATCCTTGTTGTATCAGACCCGAATCGAAAGGGCATTGAGACCGAACGACCCATGGTAGTATGTGGGTTTATGGGCGTTCAAGACCGGTAACCAACCCGTGAGAGGACATAGATCACATTACGGATACTCGTTGAGGCCATTTATTGGTAGGGTTGCAAATAGCTAGACTTGGGCTCACAGGCGCTCAAGACCGGTAACCAACTCGTGAGAGGACGTGAGAGCTTCTCATTTACTATTTTTGGATGACCAATAGGGTTGATGAGTCCATAGTCCGAGCTCGTTGGTGCCATAGGATACGTGACTCTAGTGTGAAGGATACCGAACCGAGTTGGTAGTAGCCATAGGGGAAGTATCCGGATCTGACATGATACGACTGAGTAGATGACTTGCAGTGGGCTAGGCTTTACCGTGACATTCGCCAATACTTATACCAATGGTGATGTGAGAGAGTGGTGACTTTAACCCCAGCCATGGATTGTCCCGAGGGATGCAGGACCCAATTACCAACGTAGAACCCAAGATACCAAGATGGTTGAGGGAAGAGTGATTTGAGACTCACCCAGAGAAGTATGGTGCTATGACTTAAAGTATGTCTACCATAGAGACTAGCATATGTAGAGTTAGAATCATATTTGCATCATCTGTTTCATATTATCTTGTATTATGTTATGTTTTATATCATATGACTTATGTATTATAGAATAACTGCCTTGTTGAGTTCTCTCGAACTCATTCCTTTATGTGCAATTGTTTTGTTAGATTACTCAACAGGTGTTGAAGAATCTGATGGCTCCTTCATTGAGACGGACCTCGATGCCTCTTACTACTCTCAAGGTCTTGGCTACTATGAAGATCATAGTGAGATCCCGAGGGTGGTTACACTCCGTTCCAGGATTAGCTCGACCTTAGTGTGGGAGAGGCCGTGTTTGGTCTCCTATTTTTATACCTATGAGGATATTTTGTATAAGATGGAGGAGACCTTAGTTTAGACTTTTATACTGTTATCTCTTTTTAAGATAACCGATCTACTTTCATCTGTTACCGAGGGAGTGATTTCCGCTCACTCTCTCTTTTTCTGAATTATATGTATACATTGGTATCTTTCATTTCGCACTCTAATCATCTTGTTCTTATCTTATTCATGATTTCATTTTTATATGCTTTGACCTTGATTATTATTGTTCATGATTGTGTTATCACGTACGTGGGAGGCATGGTTGCTCGATACTTGATCCTTGGGACTGTGGATCACATACCCAGGTATGCTAGGTAGGGTACCGGCTAGGTGGATGTAACAGGTATGCCTACATTTAAGACACGCCAAAAGAAAATTTTAAATTTTGGATGGATAGGTAATTTCCACATATGTTTCCACCAATTCGTAAATTGGTAGTCATCAGTCGTGGAACGTTGTTTTACTATTTCCTTAAAAGCCAATTTGACTGAGAATTCTCCATTTGGAGAAATTAAAGAGGACCAAGAGTCTTCTTGATCTGGTTGAATTACAGGGGTGGGGTGAGAAGAGGATGTAGGAATCTCCATGTTCAAGCTTTGCAATTCGTTTGCCACTTCCGCCTATGAAACTCAACCCTATCCTAACCCTGACCCTGACCCAGATCCTTTAATGTTGTAGGTCCGAAGACCCGGAGTGGTGGAAGAAGAGACTTGTGGGCCCTCATAGTGGAAGACTTGGTGTATGATTCAGAGCCCATGGATATTGACAGTGAAGCCCCTTACTTGGATACACTATCAGTGTTCAGTGAGAAACTGCACCTAGAAGAGGGGAAGCTTAGTTGAAGTGTTTGATGCGCTTCCGGTCTTGTTTCGAAGGTATTTCTCTACTCTAGACTTGTTTATTGACTTGTAGGAGAAAACCCAACTCAATTCGGACTCATATAGCCTTTCATTTCCCTGATTCAAGGATGTTGTACATGCTTGGTCGACTGGCCCAGTCGACCAAGCCAGTCGACCAAAGGTTGTACAAATCCGAGAAAAAGATGCTTTTTGGATATTCCTCTCTCTATTAAAATGTTTCTCGTGTTTTGAACCCTATTTCACATTTCTAACTTGCTGAGAACGTGGGGAGAGCTTCCCAAAGCACCTCCTTGGTAGTGGTGAAGATTATTCCCTTCCAATCATTGTCAATCATTGTTCCTTGTCTCCATTAACACCTACAAGGTATGATTCATCACTCTCACTCTCTATCCTACTCTTTTCTTTTCTTTTCTTGATGTTGCAACCTTGGAGTTGATGCTACAACCTTGCAACCATCACTCCAAGTGTTCACTCTTAGCTAATCATTGATCTCATTCCATTTCCATTGATGCTATGCTCTCATTTCAATCCTTGCATATGCATTGCCTTGATTCTCTTCTTAATTTCATGCATTCTTGTCCCAAACTGAAGTATATAGTGTGTTATGTCTATGTTTATTGCTAGCGTATGATTCAATCCAATTCCTATCAGTTCCCCTAGCTAATTCATTCACTTCCAATGCAATTTTATTTTATTTCAATTCATGCTATGATTCTTGTACTTAGAACATAGGGTTTCAATTTGGGGGTTTCTAATTGGGCCATTAGATTGTGTTAATTACTTGATTTATAGTGTTCTTATATTGTTACAATGAATCCCTCCAAGTTTCGGATCGATTCGAGCCCTAGAAGATCGATTTTGGGCCAAAAATCACTATTCAGCCCCAACACTGAACCAGTCGACCAATCAGTCAACCAATTGATTATTGAATTGTGTACTTTGCCGATTTGATCCGTTCGACCTCCGATTTTCCCGATTTCTTTTCTAATCTTTCGTTTATGTTTGTCTAGGATCTTAATATCATATTTGGATCATTTTTTTGTGGCCTTTGGATTATCATCATCGCGGCTTAAGGTAAGGACGGTTATACCCATATGACATAGACTATGTGATTATTACACTGATGTTGGCAACTTAGTAGGCTTAGCTTATTAGTTGTTTTTAGACATCATATGACTATTGTAGTTACCTTATGAAAGTAGCACCATGTTTATTTACTTTGCTTATCATGTCTATTCATTCTTGTCACTTACTTATACACTTAATCATATCATGTTATGACGTATCTTTCAATATGATGATGTATCATGTATGTCTGATATGATGAACTGAGAATGTGATTGGATAAGTATGATTTGGGATTGGGGATTGTCCTTTTGACATTTATGTCCTTGGACATCGGAGTGAATAGTATGGGATGTTCTCCGAAGATGCCCATCGATGCTTTCCCGAATTATTGGATGACATACATAGGACTTGTCTAGATGTGTTGGCTAGCACATCCCCGTTGTATCAGATCCGAATTGGAAGGGCACTGAGACCGAACGACCTGTGGTAGTAGTATGGTCTGATGGGCGCTCAAGACCGGTAACCACCCCGTAAGAGGACATAAATCATATTACGGATACCCGAAAGGGGCCATTTATTGGTAGGGTTGCAAATAGCTAGACTTGGGCTCACGGTCGCTCGAGACTAGTGGGTTATATCCGTGAGAGGACGTGAGAGCTTCCCTTCTACTATTTGTGGATGACCAATAGGGTTGGTGAGTCCGATGAGTAATATCCATGATTCTAGTGTGAAGGATACCAGAAAGGATCCCGGGATGGGAGGAATGGACGTATCTGGATCTGACATGATATGACTAAGTAGATGCATTGGGCTAGGCTTCACCTTGACATGCGCCACTACTTAGACCAATGGTGATGTGAGAGAGTGGTGACTTAAACCCCAGCCATGGATTTGTTCTGAGGGATGCAGGACCCATTACCAACCGGTGATTAAGTGATTGAGACTTACCTAAAAAAGTATGGTGCTATGACTTAAAGCATATCTACCATAGAGACTAGCATATGCAGAGTTAGTATCATACTTGTATCATGTGTTTCATATCATCTTGCATCATGTTATGACTTGTAATGTATGGTTTATGTATTATGGATTAACTGCCTTGCTGAGTTCTTTTGAACCCATTCCTTTCTACGCAATTGTTTTGTTAGACTTCCCTGCAGGTACCGAAGAAGCTGATGGCTCATACTTCAAGGCAGACCAAGATCCCGCATACTACACTGAAGGTCTTGGCCATTATAAAGTTACTGTGAAGGTGCCGAGGGTGATTACCCTTCGTACCAAGATTAGCCGGACTTTGGTGTGGGAGAGGCCATGCTTAGTTTCCTTCGTGTACACCTACGAGGACATCTTGTACAAGACTGAGGAGACCTTGGCTTAGGCCATTTTATGGTTATTATTTGGAACTTGGATATGTAACTTAACTTTCATTGATATACTATTAGATGATGGTTCTGTAACTTAACATTGATTGACTACTTTTCCGCTGCCACTGAGGGAGTGACTTCCGCTCACTCTCTCTCTCTTTTGGAATATATTTATACATCTGGTATCATCTTTATTCCGAACTCTGATTATTTGTTCTTATCTTACTCATGACTTATTTTATTATATGTTTTTACCTTGATTATTATTGTTCATGATTGTGTTATCACGTATGTGGGAGGCTTGGTTGCTCGATACTTGATCTTGGGGACTGTGGATCACATACCCGGGTATGCCTGGTAAGGTACCGGCTGGGTGGATGTGACACCGCCACTGTTGCATGTCGTGGCCACCTTGTAAAGTCTTGAATTGTGGTAGTCTCACTTGTTTGAGGTCTAGCCCATGGGTCAAACCAGAAAGAGCTTTTATTCCCATTGCTGACGTTGCAAGATACCATGTTTCGTAGCTGGGGGAGAATACTGCCAATGCTGTTCCAAATCCATGACCCTTTCCTTGTATATACCTTTGGATAAAAAAATGCTTCTTCCCTTGAAGTATCTGGCTTTCAGGACTTGTACCCATAGTGCTTCTGGATTAGAGAGAATGTGCCACCCTTAATCTTCCATTTTTTTGAAACCCAGTCCTCCTAAAGATCATGGTTGGCACATCTTCCCCCACGAGATAAGATTCAATTGTTTGCTTTTGTTGGGTTGACCATTCCAGAATCTTTGACAAAGTGCATCAATTTTTTTGCAAGTTGTCTTTGGAAATCTAAAGCATTGCATCTGATACAGAGCCATAGATTGAATTGATGATTGCATCAAAACGCCTCTACTTGCGAACGAAAAATTTGATGCCTTCCATGTTGCAAGTTTTGTGGTCATTCGGTCAATGACCAATTGCAAACTAGATTCACCTAACTAACTGATGCGTGACAGTTATATCGCTACTCCCGACTAAACCTCCTCTTGTTCTTTGGACGATGAGTCCTGCAAAAAGAGTAAGACGCAAGCCAGCTCGAGTACCGGGCAACCGCCTCCGATGGCTTAGTCAAACAGTGAATAGGCTAAGGTCTCATGCAAGAACTACACAAGACTATGTTTAGAATGTATTGGATGCTTACCAGAGGGGCGTGTCTTTGTTTTTATACTGTAAGTGTTACATTTTCTGTATTTGGTAAGTTTACCCAATGAAGGTTGTTGTTTCTCCTGGGATTATGCATCCTTGTCATTGGTCCCGCCCGATCGGCTGCTGAGTTGACCTTCCCTATTGAGAGTGGTTGCCATATAAGTCCAGTGTATGTAACGCATTTATTAGGCAGGTCGGTAACTGTCTCGACTACAAGACATGTTAGGCCCCGATCGGGTCTGACCTAGTCGTGTAGGAAACTCCCGTATCACTAACCTATTGCATTAAGATCAATTTTATGACCATTCAAATTAGAAATTTAGAGATTCATTGGTGCCACAACTTAGTAGTTCCTCATTATAATCATCACCTCTTGTTGGGTCCCTTGGATAAAAGATTTATACGAGATTGTCATCAGCAAATAAAGGAGACACAACATAACAGATGATGCTCTACCATTTTCCATATGACTATGTATAGTGTCAAAATCACGTTACAGACTTGGTGTATCTTCAAGCCAACCTAAACTACAAGTAAACATCTACTAACATTTGAAATGATGGATATAGGGATTGTTAGCATTTATTAAATTTAATATACCCAAGGGCAAAAGTGGAAACTCCTTTTTGGGCGATTACAAAAATATAGGGTTATATTATAATCACCACATCACTTGTAACACAATTGAATTACGGCATTCGTGAGTTTCTGGAAAAACGGCTCTCTCTCTCCCTCTCTCTCTCTCTCTCTCTCTCTCTCTCTCTCTCTCTCTCTCTCTCTCTCTCTCTCTCTCGAAACGCAGAACACAGGAAGGTTTTCTGAAGTTCTTCCTCTCCTCCTTTTTGGATCTCGATCTTTTACCATTCATCCTCAACAGCATTTGGGTTGTGGAGTATATTCCATTTCCGCGTGATTGTGGAAATTAACCAGTGACTTTTTCATGGAGGAACGAGAACGTGGACTCCAAATTTACTTCCGATGCAGATCTTTCTATATTGGGAAAAGTGAATCCAAGTAAGGATAATCTCCCTTCTATTTATAGAATAGAAAGATAACCTACATTGGCATCAGAGTTAGGTTCCCACGGTTCTTAGTTCCTCCCAAATTGTTTGTTTTCTTGAAAGGATCCAATGGGAGGATTAAGGGTTTGATAGAAACCCACAATGAGAGGATCGAGGGTTTGATAGAAACCCTAAATTTTTTGTTGGGATCCAAGTGGAAGGATCCTTGTAAATTCCCTTTTGTAAATACATGCATGAATTGATAATCCATGAGAATGAATTTGTTTAATGTTTATTGGATTTTTCATGCGCTTTTGGGTGATTTTTTGGGGAAAAAATAGAATTTTCCATTATGACGGAACTTGATTCGTACAAGGTTACAGATGCCGTTAGGTCAATAGAGGACTAGATGGATGTTCGTTCGATCACAGTGGACCAAACGGAAACTCCATCTAGTCAGACAGAGATCCGTTTGGTTAGTGGCAGACAGACGTTCGTCTGATCATAGAGGACTAGACGGAATTTCCATCTGGTGAGATGTTATTCTGTCTGGCCAGATGGCTATCCATTTGGGCAGACAACAGTCTGTTTAGGGAGACAGACTTCCAGACGGTGATCCGTATCAAAATCTGTCTAGGAGTCCATCTGGTTCAGAATGTGTTTCTGATTTTCTAGACACCAGTGGCTTGACACTCTGAGTGATGTTTGGGCATTAAAAGCCTAATGGGGCTAAGTGGGAGCTATTGGGGTAGAAGCATTCTGTGTGAACCACCTTATAGCATGAACATGATTTTGTTTTACTTTTGTAATTAGTAAACAATTTTGATTTGGGTTATTTAATCATGCTGCTAGCGCAGAATGAAACTAGTATAATAATTCTATGTGGATTTGCATGAGAATTTGATTGGATGTTAGTTAGCATTTCTTTTGGTTCAAATGCTTATCCTATAGGTTGACCATGCTAGTGTGAATTGTTGCGGCTTATGTTTTATGCTAGAAAAGTATAACTCATTCTTGCATATGTGTTGTCTCTAATTTAAATGGCTGCTACCAAGAGTATTGTTGCTAACCTCACCAAAGGAGATAACCTGAATGAAAGGAATTATGACCTCTGGCATTGAAAGGTGCAATATCTCCTGGAAGAGCAGGACATGCTGGAAACCATAAACTAGACCGTGTCCTCACCTAAAGAAGGTACCACTGCACAACATCTTAGAGACCTTAAGATTTACAATTCCTGTAAGGGGAAGGACAGGATAGCTAGGATTACTATCCTCAACTCTATGAGGGATGATTGATGCTTCGATTTAAGAAGCATAGGACTTTGTGGGAGGCAGTGAAGTTCCAATATTAAGAGACTTCCACCACTAGAGGCTGCCAGCTCGGACTCACTTTTAATGGTTACAAGATGCGCCAGGCTCACACCATGAGGCAATACATAACCATCATGTCCAACATTATAAGTGAGTTGAGTGCATGTGGGCGCCAAAAGACTGATGAGGAACAAGTCTCTACAATCATCAGGTCACTGTCAAAGACTTGGGAGCACATAAAGATCTTCTTGACTCATGCTGGTGATGTTAAGACTTTTGATCAAGCTGCCAAGCACCTTAAGCTGGAGGAGGATCGAATGTTGGCTGATGCCCCTCCTACCGAAGTATTTGCTACTGAAGCAAGCACCAGTAAGGGTGCAAGCTCTAAGCGCAAGAGGGAAAAAGCTCAACCTCAACGTTCCAGGAAAAAGTAACAAAGGTGGGAACAGAAACAAGAGTGGCCCCAAGCATTCAAGGGGGACCATTGCTGGTAAAAAGAAATCATCTTTGATTTGCTTTAATTCTTGAAAGCCTGGTCACTTTGCTCGTGATTGCACTGAGTAGGAGGTATGTACTTTGTGTTATACCTCATCTTGTTATGTAACAAGTTCTTTTATGCTTGCTGAATTAAGTCATTTGTGGATTGTTGATTCAAATGCGACATAACACATAACAAGGGAATGCTCGAGCTTCATGGAATATAGTCATATCCAAAGAGGAAGTAGAAGAATAACTATGGGGAATAGCTTAAGTGGAGGTTCATGGCATTGGCACATGCAAATTAGTTTTGCGAGGTGGCCGAATGTTGTTACTCCATGATGTGCTTAATCTTCCAGACATTCGCGGAATCTTGTTTCTGTTATTTTCTTATGAAACATGGTTTTAGAGTTGTATTTGAGAACAATTCTTTGGTTTTGAATCTAGGTGATACAGTTTATGGTTGTGGTTTTCTTCAGGATGGTTTTATTGTATTAGATACAATTGATTATTTACCTAATTCTAGTAGTGTTTTTGTTTGCCAAAATACTATGTGTATTGATTCTATTGTGTGGCATGCTAGACTAGGGCATATTGGCTTAGATATGATGAACAGGTTGGCAAGAGAAAGCTTCTTCGGCCAAGGTTCACTATCTGATTTGCCAACCTATGAATCATGTCTAGTAGGGAAACCAGCTAGAAAACCATTCAAAAAGGCTTTGAGGGCCTCTCTTCCTCTAGAACTTATCCATTCAGACGTTTGTGGACCCATGAATGTGCATACTAGAAAAGGACAAGCTTATTTTATCACATTTATAAATGACTATACACGGTATGGTCATATTTATCTAATTTCTCATAAGTCAGAAGCTCTAGAATGTTTTAAAAAGTTCATGAGCTTAGTTGAGAATCAGTTAGCTAAAAGAATTAAAACTCTTAGAACGGATAGAGGTCGAGAATATCTCTCCGATATGTTCAAAGGGTTGTGTGATGAAAAGGGGATATCTAGGCAACTTACTATTCCAGGGACTCCACAGCAAAATGGGGTTGCTGAGAGGAGGAATAGAACCTTGCTAGACATGGTGAGATCCATGATGGCGCAGACAAATCTACCCATCTCTTATTAGGGAGATGTTTTGCTGACTACAGTCTATATCCTCAACAGGGTTCCAACCAAATCGGTTCATTCTTCACCATATGAGTTTTGGACTGGAAGGAAGCCAGATTTGAGTCACATGCGCACATGGGGTTGTGCAGCGTATGTTCACTCTACCTCTCACCAATATGGGAAGCTTGGACCCAGAGGAAGAAAGTGTATCTTTGTGAGATATTCTGAACACTTAAAGGGCCATGTATTTATTGGGCTAGATGAGAGTGAGAGGAGAACGGAAATTGAGTCTAGGCATGCAACATTCTTGAAAAATGATTTTCCATCTCTTGCAAGAGTTAGCAAAGAATCATCGGAATTCTTTGAAATACAAGATAGTGATCTTGTCATTCTAAGGATTCAAATTCTGGATAATGAACCTGGAGTTCATCCAGAAGATCCTAGTAGGAGTGGGAGTGTAGATATGATAGCTCCCTCACTGGGTGAGCAATCTAACATGCACCTGCACCATAGTGAGTGCGGGTTAGTTCCTCATCAACGTTTCGACATAAAGGATGAAGCCTACATGGTAGCTCCTGAAGAAATTGACTGTGAGGTGACTAAGATGATTCCAGTAGTGAGCATGAACCGAAGAGCTTGTAGGAAGCTCTTGCGGGAACAAGCTCAAAGGAATGGTTGAAGGCAATTGAGGAAGAGTTGGAGTCGATGAGAGTTAACCATGTCTTGGACTTGGTTGACTTACCGCCAAGCTGAAAGGCAATTGGGAACAAGTGGGTCTTAAGATCAAGAGAAAGGCGGATGGATCTATTAGGAGATTCAAGGCTTGTTTAGTGGCAAAAGGCTACACCCAAAGAGAGGGCGCTGATTATGAGGAAACTTTTTCCCCTGTGGTTAGGTTTGCCTCCATCCGCCTCATATTAGCCATGTACTCAGATGGACTTGGAGCTTTACTAAATGGATGTAAAGACTGCTCTTCTTAATGGAGAACATGAGGAAGATATCTATATGGATCAACCTCAAGGCTTTGAAGCTAAGGGACTAGAGCGCAAAGTGTGCAAGCTCAAGAAGTCCATATATGGCTTAAAGAGCATCTAGACAATGGAATGTGCGCTTCCACCAAGCTATAATGGAAAATGGTTTTTTCATACTTGAGGAAGACCACTATATTTATACCAAGAGATCCGATGGTAATTATGTCATTCTGACACTGTATGTAGATGACATACTCGTGGCTAGCAGTAGCAAGGAGTTATTGGAAACCATTAAGAAATGGTTCCTCCATATTTGATATGTAAGACATGGGTGAAACGAGTTATGTGCTTGGTGTCAAGATTGTCAGAAATAGGCAAAAGAGATTACTAAGTTTATACCAAGAGACCTATATTGACAATGTCTTGAAGAGATACCAGATGCAAAACTGCAAACCAATAGATATACTCCAGTGGAGAAGGGTTTTCATTTGAGCCTTGATATGGGTCCTAAGACTCCAGAGGAGAAAACCACGATGGAAAGAGTTCCATATTCCAGTGCAGTGGGTAGCCTTATATACGCTATGATGTGTACTAGGTCGGTTTTTTGTTATGCAGTGGGTTTGGTTAGTAGGTACCAATCAAACCCATACATAGAGCACTGGAAAGCAGTTAGGAGGATATTAAGATATCTCAGAGGAACGAGTAACTACATGTTGTGTTACCAAGGATCGGATTTGCGATTGGTTGGCTATAGCGATGCCGACTGGGCTGGAGACATTGATGAGCGCAAATCAACCTCTGGATATGCTTTCTTGCTAAATGGTAGGGTCATTTCCTGGTGTAGCAAGAAGCAGACTTGTATATCACTCTCAACCATGGAAGCAGAGTATGTGGCATGCTCAGATGTTGTTGTAAAATCCAGCTTTTACCTAACCTTGACCCGACCCGGTCATTGTTATGTTTGTAGGTCCAAAGACCCGAAGTGGTGGTAGGAGGGACTTATGGGCCCTACTGGTTGATGACATAATGTCGGGATTCCAGTTTATGGACATTGATGATGCTGCTCCTTCCTTGAGCACATTACCAGTGTTAAGTTAGAATCTGCGCATTGATGAAGAGCGAGACAGTTGAAATAGCAAACGGACTCCTGTGCATAATCCGAAGGTACTCCCTGAAACTAGACCTCTTGAGTGAACTGTAGGAGAAAACCCCATGCAATTTGACCTTGTATAGCCCTCCAAGTCCGCACCTAAAGTTGCTGAACTATTCTGTAAAAATTCTGCAGAGTTTGTTTTGGTCGATACTATTGGTCGATACCATCGACCAAAGGTATCGACCAACAAGTCTCATTGAGCCCAGATTTAAAGATTCTTAGAATATTCTTTTCTATTTATTTATTCCTCGAGACTCGGAGCCCTATCCTCGCGTCTTTAACATCCGGGAACGTGAGAGAGCCTCCCAAGAACTCCTCCTTGGTAGTGGTGAAGCATCTTCTTCATCAATCATTGCCAACCACTTATTCTTACTTTCTTGTTCCACTTTAAAGGTATGACTCTCTCTCCTAATCACTTTCTCACTCATCTTTTCTCTATTTGACTGTTAGGACCATGGTCAAGGTGCTGCAACCTTGCATACACCTTGCCATGAACCTTCTAAACCCCATACAATGATGTTTTCACCGATATGACTATGATTGATTCACCTCATGATCATTGACTACACATTTCCATGATTTATTGCTTACCAACTTGCTTTATTTACCAAAACTGAGATGAAGCTCGTGATTTACTTAATCTATACCTTGCATATGTGCTCCATGTTACTTCTAAACGATTCCCTACCTAATCCCCCATGTTTTCCCCTAATTTGCATTGAGTTATAGCCAATGCTATGATCTACAACCCTTAACCTTAATATGTCAATTTGGGGATTTCCAAATGGACCATTGGATTATGAAAGTTTCTTGATAATTAGTGTCCCCATGTTGTGCTTAGACTATCCTCCAAGTTTCATGTCAATCCGAGACCAGGGAAGACCAAATCCGGGCAAGAATCCGAAAAGCCAGCTTGTTGTCTGGAATTGATTTGGTCGATACTATTGGTCGATACTATCGACCAAATGTATCAACCAATAGAGTTCTTTGTCAACAACTTTTGCCCGAGCTCGATTCGTTTGATCTCCGATTGTTCCGATTTCTTCTCTAACCTTTCATATATGCTTGTTTAGGACTTTAAGACTATTTGGGCCATTGCTTGTGATCTTGGACCATTCTCTTCTCCGATTCAAGGTAAGGATAGTTATCGATGTAATTACCTAGGATATGGAAATCTTGACTTGGTATTCCTAACCTAGTAAATATAGTTTCTATTTCATATTCTTATCATGTTAGACTTGCTACATATGTCTTTTAACAGTAGCTTTGTGTTTACATTATATTACTTCAATGTTGTATCATGTTTATCAATTTCAATATATGATGACTTATGTCAATGTCATGAATCGAATGTTTATTATGACGTTGTATCTTGTGAACTGATATGATGAACTTGGGCATGTGATTGCTTAAGTATAACTTGGGATTGAGGGGTACCCTACTGGTGCTTCTGTCCTTGGACATCGGAGGGAATAGTATAGGATGTTCTCCGAAGGTGTCCATTGACGCTTTCCCGGGTTATTGAATGACATGCATAGGATTTGTCTAGATGTATGGCTAGGATGTCCCTATCATATCAGACCCGATTCGGAAGGGCATTGAGACCGAACAACCCGTGGTAGTAGTGTGGATTTGTGGGCGCTCAAGACCGGTATCCACTCCGTGAGAGGACATAAATTGCATTACGGTTACTCGAAAGGGGCCATTTATTGGTAGGGTTACAAATGGCTAGACTTGGGCTCACGGGCACTCAAGACCGGTGAAATGATCCGTGAGAGGGACGTGAGAGCTTCCCGTTTACCATTTGTGGATGACCAATAGGGTTGATGAGTCCGGTGAGTAATATCCGTGACTCTAGTGTGAAGGATACCGGAAAGGATCCCGAGAGGGGAGGAATGGAAGTATCTGGAACTGGCATGATATGATTAAGTAGATGACTTGCATTGGGCTAGGCTATACCCTGACATGCGCCAATACTTAGACCAAACGGTGATGTGGGCGGTGACCGAAACCCCCAACCATGGATTTGTCCGAGAGGGATGCATGACCCAATTCCCCCCCCCGGTGATAAGTGACTGAGACTACCTAAAGAAGTATGGTGCTATGACTTAAAGCATGTCTACCATAGATGACCAGCATACTTAGAATAAAGTCATATTGCATTATATGCCTCATATCATCTGCATCATTTTATGATTATCTTGTGGTTTATGTGTGGTGGGATAACTTCCTTGCTGAGTTCTTTTGAACTCATTCCTTTTCTGTTGCAATATTTTGTTAGGCTATTCTACAGGTGATTACTCTGATGGCACCCTCCCTGAGGCGGACCCGGATACCTCATACTACCATCGGGAGGCTGGCTACGTTGAAGACTTCGGTGACCATACCGAAGAAGATTACCAGGCGTACCAGGGTTAGCCCCGGAGTCGTATGGGAGCAGTCATGTTGGGTCTCCATGATCCTCAATTTTGAAGAAGATATATTTATTATGGAGGAGACTTATGAGTAGTTGCCCCTTCTTTTGTGACAGTATACTTAGAGAAATTGTAATAACTTTAACTTACCTTTATAACTTGAGACGTGTACTTAACTAAATTTTGACCTCACTTCCGTTTGGTGAAGGAGTGGATTCCGCCCACTGCCTTCTTAATTTATCTAATTTGATATTTATTTCCGCACTCTGATTATGTCTGACTCCTTATTTCTGAATTCCATGATCATTCATTGTTAGTTTATGATTATTATCTGTTCATGATTGTATTATCGTCGATGTGGATTATGTGGTCCCTGAACTATGGATCTTCGGGGCTGTGGATCACATCTCTGGTATGCCAGATAGGTTACCGGCTGGGTGGATGTGACAGTTGTATAGGAGATTGTTTGGTTGAGGAGGTTCTTAAGATATACTGGATTTGTGTTGACATCCAAAGAGCCTGCCCTTGTCTTTTGTGATAGTACGGCAGCTCTTAGTTATGTCAAGGACCCCAAGTATCATGAAAGACCAAACATATACAAGTGAGATATCATTTTGTTAGAGAAATTGTAGCAAGGAAGAAAGTTGTACTTAAGCACATATCTACTAGTCAGATGGTAGCTGACCCTCTTACCAAACTTATAGCCAAGGATGTTTTTATTTCTTATGTAAAGTCCTTGGGCTTGCGTATATTGGGACTTATTTTTGTACTGAAACTTTCTTATTATTGAGTAATATGAGTTCATTCTAGCATTTGTTTTTCCACTTTCTATGTGATTGTGTTCTTCTAGCATAAAACGTGATATGTCAATAGGCATGAGAATGGCTCTCACTCACATGATTCACCACTGGCACTTTGGAGGCAAGCAAAGATGAGACAGATTGTGAATTACCTTGTGTAGGTCGATTCATAATCATGTTGTCACCTTGATTTGGAATCAATATGAGTTTCTCTATTATGAAGAGAATCGACATGAATGTTCCCACTATTCATGTTGCCTATAGAAGCCATGTGCAAGTACTTTATGTGACACTGGGGTAGCGACAATAAAGAAAATCGGGTTAGGCGCAAGAGGTGCGACTAGACTAAGACCTATATGGTGTTGGGAGAGACATACATTCTATTGTGTATAGAATGCTCCACCATAGCACATATATCATACTATGTGTGCTTAGCAATCATTGGAAATTAGAGGATGGATCCCTGCTCCTTTCACTGTGTGAGTCCTAGACTTTATGGTCCATTAGTGTCCTTAATAACTTTTGACGATGTCATGAAACGAGGGGTTGATGTGGCTACTTTAGGGGTGCTACCTATGGTCATGATTGATTCGACCTAAAGGGGCATTACCGGGAAAGGAGTCAATCCTAAGTGTAGTGATGGTCTGGGGCGAAAGGAAAGGTTTGATTCAACTGCACCTTAAGAATGTTTGATGGCGCCAGCTATATTAGTTACAATAGTAAACATTCTAAGGACAAGAAGGTGATCTCTTAGAGGGATCAAGATACTTTTTGTCTAGTGAGTTTGAATAAACCTAGGATACTGTGGTATACTAATAATGTTTACTTGATGTGTTTCTTTAAGTGATGCAACCATTCTGGCCTTCTGGGAAGGTTTCTAGTTTGGGGCACATGAGTGCAGGTATATCATCGGTCACATGACCCATTTGCTAGTATGATTTGTGAATGTTGGTGTCTGGGACACAAGTGGTCTATGTATCTAGGATACATAGTTGAGAGATCAAAATGTGTATATCTGGGATATACATGTGTGTCTGGGACACATTGTGATAGAGAGGTCAAATGTGTATATCTAGAATATACATGTGTGTCTGGGACACTATGATAAAGAGATTGACACTTGCCCTTGTGCAAGTGGGAGATGTTAGCATTTATTAAATTTAATATGCCCAAGGGCAAAAGTAGACACTTGCCTTTCTGCGGGATTGTGGAAATTAACCGGTGACTTTTTCGTGGAGGAACGAGAATGTGAATTCCAAATTTACTTCCACTGCAGATCTTTCTATATTGGGAAAAGCGAATCCAGGTAAGGATAATCTCCCTTCTTTTTATAGAATAGAAAGATAACCTACAGGGATTATAATATCATGTAACAAAAATGGGCAAAATAAGAAGTTGAATACTGTAGTGAAGAAGTTACCCAAAAATCGTAGTTCATCTTCTCACTCTCAAAGTTCAAAACATTACACCATTAATGTTATCACTATACAACATAAGGTCAAAAGTCAAAAGCATTGAGACATCTCAATTTCATAGGAAATAAAGATGAGATATATGTGTGGTAGAGAAAGTCATTTTTTCCAACCCAGCTCAACCAGTATTCTCCACATATTTAGCAAGTTTCAGTGACTCAGACCATAAAAAAACAATTGTTTATGTTGGGAATTTTGAGCATGCCCAAGGGCAATTATGGAAATGCATAATTGGGAAATTGCAATATATGAGAATATATTGGTAATCACTGTTCCACTCTCATAATACACATACACTGGAATCATTGGACTCTCTCCCTCCAAGAATCGCAAGAAAGAAAAGAAGGAAAACAAAGGTTTTTGAGGACCTTCTTCTTCCTTGATAGATCTCGTTTTTGACCATTAATCCACAATGGTTTTTGGGTTGTGGATCATATTCCCTATCCTCATGATTGGGAATCTACAGTGACGAAGAGTGTGGAGAAACAACTATGTGGGATCTATTTTTTTATTTACACCGCACTTTGTTTGGAATAAGCATATCTAGGTAAGATCTTTATTTTCTAAATTACATGTTGATTATTGTGATTTGCTTGAATCATCATATTGCTTTTCCCATATATATTGAACACATTATGAAGCCAACATTGGAATCAGAGCCATGGTTCCCACATTTTCTTTTTGTTTCTCTCCAATATGGTTGATAATCCATGGATCCAATGATACTATAGCTCCTAGGCACTCAAAGTTGGCCTCCCCAAAATGATATTATAGGCTAGGGATATAATGAACAACCATAAATATGGTAGGCAATGTCACTTGCTGTGGGGATATGCCAAGTGTAAGGTCAAGTTGGATATTACCTTCCACGATGGTGGAGCTCCCATCAAATCCATAGAGGAGGGTTCCATTAGGTGTCAAAGCTTCTTCGTCTATCTTTAGGTGTTGGAGCGCCTCCAATGAAAGAATGTCTGGTGACAAGCCTATGTCCACACATACGCTATATACTATATGGTTTGCCAACCTGACCTTGATGACTATGGCATCATCATGAGGAGTGTGTACGTCCACTAGCTCCTTCTCTGAGAAAGTTATGAGCTCACAATTTCTAAAATAGGATTTTTTTTTTTAAGGCCTCCATAGTGCCTATGAATCAAGTGTCCCTCTTAGCCTGTAGGACCAACTTGGGTGTGGGCCTCCTAAAAATAGTGTTGATTTTTGGAAGCTCTTCATCCTTGGCAATCGCCACAACTTTTCTTGGAATGTCATCCCTTTCTCTCATTGGAGTCCTGCTTTGCCACCGAATGGGTGATCTATCTCCGGTTCGTCCAGACTTGACAAACTGGTCCAAGTGGCCCTTGGCAATTAACTTCTCGATCTCGACTTTAAGCATCCGACAATCATTAGTGTGATGCCCCTAGTCTTTGTGATAATGACAATACTTTGACACGTAGGTCTGATTCTCTACCTTGGCATTTAACTTTCCAAGTTTCTTGAGCAAACTGGTATATTGGATCTGCATGAGAATGGAAAATCATGACTTGTTCAAGTGAGTGAAGGCTTCCTTGTCTTCATCGCCCACTCTGTTGTTTCTGCACTACAGAATTTTTCTTTATTCTTTCTTCATGTATTTTTGGAGTTCTCTTCTCAGTCATTCTGCCGGTAAGACTTTCCTTCATTTCTATAGCCGCTTCAATTTGCCTTTAAGGCTTCTTCTACAGTGACCATTTTGTAACTCAAATCCAACAATTCAGCTAGGGTCTTCGGCTTTTTCTCCATGATGGAGGCCACTAACCTTTCAAGGTAGTTCTTGTTCTTTTAAAGGCGATGAAGGAAACTTCATCCTCAAGATCCTTAATTAGGATAAATATTTCATTAAAACACACAATGAAATCTCAAATGGACTCAGAGCAGCCTTGCTTTAAAGCCAAACAGTTGTCTTTCAATCTTGTCTTTCTTGATTCCTCTCTTGATTCAGGCAGCAAAGGCATAGGACAGCTCAGTTAAGTTGTAAATAGAATGTCTAGGCAAACCACAGAACCAAGTTGTAGCAGGACCCATCAAGGAGGTAGGGAAGCATTTGCACTTGATAGCATCCCCACAACCACACATAGTCATTGTTGAGTTAAAATGACTGATATGTGCCATGGGATATGCAGTCCCATTATACAGGGAGAAGGTTGGAGTTTTGAACCCTATAGGTTATGGTGTAGCCATAATTTCAAGAATGAATGGATCCTGAGCCAATACCTTACGCATCTCATCTGGGATCCTCTAGTCAAGCTGGCACAAGCGCGCGTTCATAGCTTCAATTTGACTGTAAAGGTTCTTGTCCCTTCGACCGAGATGCTTATGGGTTTTGCCATCTATATTCATCAAAGCACTTGAGTCAGCACCATGCTTCTTTTACACCCTCTTGTGATCTTTTTGGGGATGACAACCTCCTGTAGAGGCTTCTAGGAACAAATGTCTAGTGCCTTACACTCCCAGCCTATCAAAAACAAAGCGGTGATCCCCTCCATTGTGACCCCTTCTTTGTTTCTCTTCCTCTAAAACTCTCGCAGAGTCAATGGGGGAGTAAAGCTACTCCAACTCCCTGGACCCAATCTTGCTAGTCAACGGGGGAGGGTGGCACTATCTCTAACCTAAGGACAGGAGAGTGAATTTGACATTGCTCACAGTGTACGTAATCTGGTGCATCTTTTACCATGGTTGGCCAATAAATTCCTATCCTTAAGATCTTGATTGCTAAAGCTTTAGCTCCCATATGAAATCCATATATTCCTTGATGTACCTCAACCAAAGCATATTGAGCTCCTGCAGGGCCCACGCATTTCAGTAGAGGTCCCTTAACTAATCTTTTGTATAACTCCCCTTCAATCAGAGTGAACTTAGCTCCACCTAACAGTTATAGCATGTTCATTGTCTTCGAGAAGGTGATCATCTCTAAGGTAAGAAACCAAGGGATCCATCCACGATGGCTCCACTTCGCCGATGTTCATCAGTTCCCATTCATCAATGCTTGGGTCATAGAGGGTTTCTTGGTATACTGACACTTCAATGTATTCATACCCTACATATGCTAACTTGGCTAATACATCCACCTTCTCATTATCTTCCCATGGAATTTGAGTGACACTGAAGCTTTGAAAGTAAGTCCTCAATTCCATAACATTAGTCAAGTATTGAGACATTCTTTCTTCTTTTGCCTCATATGTCCCTCCACTAGGTTCACCACAAGTTGTGATCATTGTAGATCTCCATATGCTTTACACATGATGATTTAGCCAAGTGCAGATGTAACAACCCCCGTATTTCTAACCCGGGATCCGTATTGCAGGTCCAAGAACCCAAAGGTCTAGTCGGGTAAATTTGTGGAGTGTCCAGATAGAAGTCCATGATCCATACCCTGAACCCATGGATCTGGATTCTCTTGTTAAAGAGCCTGCCTTGCTTGGTAGTTGGACTTCTAGAAGGCAAGTGATGTCTGGAAATCTCCGGAATGAAGGTAAGACCTCCCCCATGTGTTCATCAAGGTTAGGTTGTACTTGAACATCAACCCCTTGAGCAAAGCACCCTTGTATAGAAATATACTAGGGGACGATTGCTAGTGGCGGTTGATTAGACCAAGCGACCACCTGGTCTTGGTTGTGGGGTTTTGCCCTATTTTGCCCCCAGACTTTTATAAATAGCAACCCTCGTTTATTTTACGAATATTATATTCAGGATTGCTATTTTTGGAGGTTAGGCGGCTGTGGAGACATGCTGGAAGGTGATCTGAAGTGTTGTTAGTGTTCCAAAAGCTTCTACTATCTTTTATAGCTGATCTGGTTGAGGTAAGTGATTCCCTATTCACTCATACTCTGGCTTTGGCTATGATAAAAGTATATTAGTTTTCCTCTTTGGTTGTTCATGATCCTTCTATTACAATACCTACCTTTTTAATGATCTTGGTGAGATCAGATCCAAAAACGAAACCCTGCTTTCATGAAAATGGCTGATCTAATCAAGAGAAAGGATTCTAGATAACCAAATTGATGTCAATTGTTAGGTTTCGTATTACCCTTGGTTGTAGGAGTATTAGATTTGAAATTCGGACTACGATCATCCAAAAATTAGATTGAAAACGGATGATCTGAAGCCTAAGTTTCGGATTGAAACTCACTGTTTTTTGGGCGGTCACTAGTGGCGGTCGCTCAAACCAAGCGACCGGCTGGTTTCCAATGACCAAGTGACTTTTGGATGGTCTAATTTGATTCATTTGACTTACATGTTATTGTAACCCCGTTTATAGGTGTCCTCTGTTTCCAATAAAAGTCTTATAATTGTTTCTGGTTTGCAATCTAGAGGAATTCTACTTATTTACAGGTAAGGACATACAATCCTATATATATGTAATGACTTGAACATGCTAGTCCAGTGTTTGTTATTACTATTCTTTCATTTCATATGCTACTGTAACCTTGTTTAGCATACTGATCTTGATATATGCTTGTTGTTTCTATTGTATTTACATATACTTTGTCAATTATGAATGTGATATGATGATGGTTGATGGTTTGTGATTATGATGGAAGAGGTATTCCATTGGGATATCTTGGCTTGAGATATCAGAAGGTTGTGGTATGGGACACATGCTCGTTGATGTCTCTAGCACTGTCATAACTACTAGATGACATACCTAGGTAGAGTCTAGAGTTGCATGGCTAGGTACCCCACATGCTACTACCCTTTCGGTAGGGGAATTGAAGTCGGATGACCCGTGACGACAGTGATGTGACTATAGTCCACTGTTGGTCATACAATGGTAGGGTTGCATATGTTAGGGTTGGGCTCATGGACGTCCAACGAACGGACTGAGTGTCATGAGGATTCATGAGAGCATTCCACCCCAACAATATGTGGATGACCATAGGGTTATGGAATGGAGTCCAATAGCGGTAGCAAGTCCGTGAGGGTTCTCATTCTTAGGTTGTGAAGGATATTGAACCGAGTTGGATCGTGCCATAGGGGATGTATCTGGACTTCATGTAGTACGTTACCATTATGACTTGCATTGGATTAGAAACCCCGACATGCGCCAGTACTCATGCCAATGGTCGTGGTGAGAGAGTGTTGAGTTAATCCCAACGATGGTTTGAGAGCCAGGTGTGGACTTTCCATTTTACCCAGGATCCCTACAGAGGTAACCAGTTCTTGCAGGATCAGAGTGACTAGACCTACCCAGAGGAGGGCTGGTGTTATATCTTAAAGCATGTCAACTATTAGAGACTTACACAGTTAGATCTTAGCGGTATTCATACTTTGCACTCATACATATCATATATGCATTTCTGATGGTTTGACATATGGATGGGAATCATTGTTGTTCTTACTGAGTTCTCCAGAACTCAATTCCTTTATTTGTCTATGTTTTATTAGCTTGTACAGATGGAGGATATACGCCGGAAGATGGATTGGTTTCCCATGAAGGAACCTTCTTGTATGAAGAAGATGTGGCACCGGCAATGGGAAATGGAGATAGCCTGTGTGGGAGCTCCTACGAGTGCATGGAATGCGCTTATAGCACCCATTGATGGGTGGAGGAGACAGGTTGCAAGGCAATTTTCCTATCGTATGGAGAAGAACTGGAGGACCCCTTTTCTTGAAATACATGAGAAACATTACCTAGCTTTTGAGAAAGAAACTGGAAAGAAAATCATTTAATTCTTTTTGATTGCTTCCACTGAACTTGTATTCATTTTGATCATTTTTTCTTTCCTTGATTATTTATTGGGGTATTTGGACTCCTATAATCCTTTTATTTAATTATTGAACTTATTCTTGCTTATGATTGTCTTTACTTGCATTTATTATTATTGATAGACTAAAACCGTGGATCCTATGACGGATCACTCCCATGGGTTGTCTGGCGGGTAACCGAGACTAGCGGGTGGGGTGTGACAGAGGTGGTATCAGAGCCATGGTTTTACAAAGTCAATAATAGTTAATACAAGTGTAAGATGAGGAATCTGAGTCATAGATCCAAAAGTGACTCAAAAGAACTAGGGTGAATAATAGGAAAATCTTTCGTTAGAAACAGACTAAGAAAGTAAGTGAATTTTCTTTTGCATAATTTACTATAAGTCAAGTGAAACATATCCTCACATTTTAATTATCAAGTAAGTGTATAAGAGACAATAATGAAAATGCAACAAGCACAATTGTACTTCATTAATAAGAAAAAGGTTTACATAATTTGGAGCATGCTTTACGCTTTAAGATAGGGAATAAACATGTGCTGAATAAAAACTACAATAAACATATCTAAATCCTAAGTCAGTCTGTACTAAATCAAAAAGGACAAAAAACCTAAGTTTAACTACTGCTATTGTGATATCCAGCCCAAACCTAGACCAGGACACCCTATTTGTTTTGGGTGAAGAAAGACTTGTTTGATATTAGACCTTAAAGATGGACCTTGATTTCAATGTTATTATCTTTGAAAGCCTTAAGAAGTCATGCCAGACCTTTCCCTTAGGGTAGACCTGTAATATCTGGCCTTATCCTAACCTTGACCCGGCCCGGAATCTATTATGTTTGTAGGTCCGAAGACCCAAAGTGGGGGAAAAGAGACTTGTAGACCCTTTTGGTTGATAATTTGGTGTCGGAACCCAAGCCCTTGGACATTGACGATGATGCCCTTCACTTGAGAGCATTGTCAATGTTAGTTTTGAATCTGCGCACCGAAGAGGGGTGAATTAGTTGAAATACCAAATGAACTCCTGTGCTCAATCCGAATATATTTCCCAAAACTACACTTCTTGATGGACTTGTAGGAGAAAACCCCACTTAATTTGACCCCATATAGCCCCCCAAATCCCTGTCCGAAGTTGCCGAACTATGTCTGGCAAATCCTGCTTGTGCATCGAAGAAGGTGAGCTTATTTGGTGGACCTAATGAATTCCCATGCTTGATCCAAAGGTATTTCTGGAAACTAGACTTCTTTATTGACTTGTAGGAGAAAACCTCACTCAATTTGACCCCTTATAACCCTCCGAATCTCTGTTTGAAGTTGCTGAACTATTTCTGGATTTTCTGCTGAAACCTGTAACCTGTTTTGGTCGATCCTTTTGGTCGATACCATCAACCAAGACCATTGACCAAAGTTACCCAGAATTGAGAAAAATATGCTTTTTGGATATTCCTTCATCTATTTAAGTGACAATATTTTACTCATTTCAACACCTGAGAACATGGGAAGGCTCCTCTTAGGCTCCTCTTTGGCTTGGGTGATGATCTTCTACAATAATCATTGTCTCTTTTCTCCAACTATCATCTTCCAAGGTATGATTCTCTCTCTTGCTCTCTATTCTACTCACTTCCCTTCTTCTTTTACTGATGAGACCATGACCAAGGTGCTGCAACCTTGCAAACACCTTGCCATGAACGTCTCTTCCCATTTATACTTGTTTTTCCTTCATTCTTGCTATGCCTCACTTGCATCTTAATCCTTGCATATGCATTACCATGATTCTTTGTTTAAAAACTTGATTTCTTATACTAAACTGAGATGTGGAGTATGATTAGTCTAATCTATGGCTTGCAAATGATTGTAATCATGTTCCTAACCTATTCCCCAACTAATTCTCTAGCTTCTCTTTCAATTCCATCAATTTCTCATGAATGCTAGGATTCTTGTCTTTAAAACATAGGACCTCAATTTGGGGGTTTTCATTTGGACCATTGGATTGTGATAATACTTGCTAGGTAGTATTCTTACATTTTTATGAATCATCCCTCCAAGTTTCGGATCGATCCGAACCCCGGAAGACCCATTTCGAACCAAAATCCCCAAAACCCATTATGCAGCCCCGAAGACAATTTTGGTCGATCCTTTTGGTCGATACCATCGACCAAGGACCACGACCAAACTTGTTGCTGACAGCAACCTTGCTCCGTTTTGATCCGTTCGACCTCCAATTTTCCCGATTTCTTTTCTAACCTTTCATTTATGTTTGTCTAGGGTCTTATTACCATCTTTGGATCATTCTTTTGAGATTATTGGATTATCATCATCGTGACTTAAGGTAAGGACGGTTGTTACCATAACTACATAGATTATGTGATTCTTGCTTCTATGTTAGAGACTTAGTAGATTTGCCTTCTTTATTGTATTTCCTACAGTATATGACTGTTATAAGTACTTCAAGTACAGTAGTGCCATGTTTACATATTCTTTTGTTATCATGATTATGTATTCTTAATAAATTCACATGTAACTGATCATGTTATGGTATGTATCTTTCTATATGATGAAATGTCATTTATGTATGATATGATGGAATTGAGAATGTGATTGAATAGGTATGATTTGGGATTGGGGAGTGCCCTACTAGTACTTCTGTCCTTGGACATCGGAGGGAATAGTATGGGATGTTCTCCGAAGATGCCCATTGATTTTTTCCTTGATCATTGGATGACATACATAGGACTTGTCTAGATGTATGGCTAGGATGTCCTTGTCGTATCAAACCCGAATCGGAAGGGCATTGAGACAGAACAATTCGTGGTAGTGTATGGTTTGATGGGCGCCTAGGCCGGTAACCAATCCGGTAGGGGACATAAACCATACTACGGATACCCGAAAGGGGCCATTTATTGGTAGGGTTGCAAATGGCTAGACTTGGGCTCACAGGCGCTCAAGACCGGTAACCAACCCGTGAGAGGACGTGAGAGCTTCCCGTTTACTATTTGTGGATGACCAATAGGGTTGATGAGTCCGTAATCTGAGATTACGCTGACTCTAGGGTGAAGGATACCGGAAAAGATCATCGGGGGCGAGGAATGGACGTATCTGGAATTGACTTGATACGACTGAGTAGATGACTTGCATTGGGCTAGGCTTTACTGTGACATGCGCCAATACTTAAACCAAACAGTGATGTGAGAGAGAGGTGACCGATTCCCCTACCATGGTTTTTGAGATGACTTTACCGAACTTCCCTGGCAGACCCAAGATATCTTGTATGATTGAGGGGGAGTTACTGACAACCCAAAGAAGTATGGTGCTATGACTTAAAGCATGTCTACCATAGAGACTAGTATACATAGAGTTAGAATCATAATTGCATCATGTGTTTCATATCATATTGCATCATGCTATGTTTTGTATCATGTATCTATGTTATTGTGGAATAACCTGCCTTGCTGAGTTCTTTTGAACTCACTCCTTTTTGCAACATTTTTGTTAGAGTCTACTGCAGGTACCACCACTGTTGACTATTATGGTCAACACTCTGAAGACCAAGTTGATGACCCATACCCTACTGGTCACAGTGTACAAGTTGATAAAGACCAGTAGTCCAAGATTGGGACTTATCTGGAGCAGTTCGGCCTTTGCACTTGTGTGCTAGTGTTGGGATATCGTCCTATTTTCTTTTTAACCTTTTAGTTAATTTGTTGAGACCATAGTTTAGTCTGTTCCCTTGTCATGTTGGGAACCGGTGGTAAACCCTTAATTTTAGTCGATCTACCTTCCGCTTTTATTATAAGATGGGTTTCCTCCCTCTTTTTCACACTTTGACTATTTGTCCTATTTGTATCATTTCCGCACTCTGATATTAATTGTGAAACCTTCTGAGATCTTTTCTAGACTTTTATTATTAAATGATTTGAATACAAAGAATTGTTCTTGCTTTTGATTATATTATTGTGCTAAGTGGCTATGATCGTTCCTAAACTTGATCGGCAGGACCGTGATTCACTCCCCGGGTAATCCAGATAGGGTACCCCCTTGGTGGATTTAGGGCGGGATGTGACAGCTATGGTGGTGGTGGTGGTGCTAGTCTCATCTGGCAGAGAATGTCAAGACACTCTGCTATTTGGGGCCCCTCATCTCTGTCTGCCCCTGCTTGAACTGGTCCATCCGAGTGAACAGACCCCTAGCCCAAGGTCGTGCGACCTCTGAAGTATCCTGAGTCCTGGATGTACCCCCTACCTCGAACTGAGATGGTGGTGGTGAGTCTGCATGATCAGTATCATCAGCCTCTACATCCATGTCCTCCGGCTCGGCTAGCATCTCTAGTGAATTTGGTCCTCCCAATAAGTGCATCTGAGCGACCAATCTATAACCGATCATACCGCCATGACCAACCAGAATAGCCTCCTCTCCCTGAAGTCAACCCTGAAGTGCTCGAAGATCCGTGTCAGTAGTCGCCCGTGTGAAATCCAGCCCAAACCTAGCTAGGACACCCTATCTATTTTGGGTGAAGAAAGGTTAGTTTAATGTTACATCTTGAAGTTGGACCTTGATTTCAGTGTTCTATCTCCTTCTTCTCTCTTTTCTTCTTCTTATGTTCTATCTTGATGCTTTGATTATGGAGAAGGTGTTACACTACTATAACTACCTATTATCTAATCTCCTTATGTCTTAGAGTGAACCCCCAATCACTCTATGCATTCCTGGAAACCACATGGTGAATCTCCTCAATTCTTCACTAATTTTGATTGAATTTTGGACAGCATGATCATTCTACTGTAGCTTCTTTTCTCATTAATGTTTAACATGTTTGATCTTAGCCTTTATTGCTGTTCCAATGTGTTTCATCTCCTTGAATCAATTCCCCTTTCTTTCTAGCCATTTTATCCTTCTATGTTGACCATTGATATAAGCATTCTAGTAAGTTTCTATTTTTGATTCCTCTCATTCTAGGATTAGTATTCTTTTGATTTTCTATTTAGTTATTCTTGCCTTTGATATGTTCTTGATATTCCATTAGAGAGAAGCCTTGTTCTCTCTAATTCTTCCCTTGAATCCATGGTGAGTTTGCTATGAGAACCATGTTGTTTCCAATTTAGAAACTCATGTTTCTAATTTATAAAGTACTGATTTTTGGACCATGGATGATGTCAAATTCATGCTAGAAAGTCTTAGTATGTTTGTGTGAAGTTCCCTTTCGAATTTCGGATCAATCGGACTTCAAACGAAGAAGTTATGACCAAAACAGTGCAATCTGTACCTTGCTGTCTCCATTGGTCGACTGATTGGTCGACTGGGCCAGTAGACCAATCCAATCGACCAATGAGATCTGTTTTCCAGATTTAGGTCTTTCTTGCTCTATTTAAGTCCAATCTCGGGATTAGTTCATCTCCTCTGCCTCCTAAGCCTCTGGAACGAGTTAGAACTCCATTCTAATCAATTTCCTTGCAACCTTGGTTGATCCCTCGCAAGAACTCAAGTAATCTTCTTCCTCTTACATCAAAAAGTATGTCTACACTCTCTTCTTCTTCTCCATCTCTGTTTTTCTTTCCTTTTTGGGCTGACATAGTAGAGAAGATGCTGCATTCTCTGTTGCAAACATCTCTCTACTCATCCCTCATGATCTTCCTAAGGATTAATGGCTGATGCAATGTTCTTAATCATGATCATTGCAAGCTTTTGAAGGAATCATGATCTAAATCATGATCTTGTCTTTGTTCATATTTTAATTCAAATTCTGATCTTCTGAGATCTGTTTTATTGATCATATTAGTAGTCAATCGCTGTGTTTTCTTTACAAGAGTTGTAACCTATCAATCTCTAGTTCTTTCTTCTTGATCATACCATGCTTTCTCCAAGAACCATGACTAATACATTTATGGTAAGTTTTGTTTCCATATTTAGATTCATGTTCTTCAGTCTTATATCTATTTTTCTTGAAGATCTATGCATGCTTTTCATGATTTCTTTATCACAATCAATGATCCATCATCCTATTGTTCTTGTCCATGATTTTTACTATGAATTCTTCAAGAACCATGATTGATCTAATTATGGTAACTTTTGTTTCCTAATTTGTAACTTGAAGACTTGATTTGATTAGTGTTTTGAAGTCCTCTATATACTAGGATACTTTCATAGTAGTTTCCCCCTTGTTTGGTACCCTTTTGAGCCACCAAATTCGGTTCTATATTCTACAAACTCTGATTTTGAAGGCCACTGTCTCTATTGATCGACTCATTGGTCGACTGAGGCAGTAGACCAAGTCAATCGACCAATGAGGACAGTAACTCCATATTTGGTCTATTTTGGATGTTTTGATATCTTTCCTTCTAGGTTTCTTTCCTAATATGATATATATGCTTGTTTAGGACCTTCTTGCCAAGTTTGGGAAGATTCTCCTTGATCCTTGGAGATTTTCTTCAAGTTATATAAGGTAAGGATGGTTACTTCTATAATAGCATAGATTGTGTGATTTTAGTTTCTATATTAGAATCTTTCGGATTTATTACCATAGTTAGATTCTTTTATGAATATATTACTGCTGTATTTACTTCAATTACAGTTGTATTATTTACTTGCTTTCTTTAGTTTATGAATGTCTTTAATTGTTAACTGTATATGAGATGGATCTTATTATAGTATACTTTCTATATACTGCAAATGTACATGATATGATTGATTTGCGATTGTGATTGATTAAGTATGGTTTGGGAAGGAGAGGTGTCCTTTTGACACTTCTGTCCTTGGACATCGAAGGGAACAGTATCGGATGTTCTCCGAAGATGCCCATTGACACCTTCCTGAATTATTGATTTTCATACCTAGGATTGTCTAGTAGTGTTTGGCTAGGATGTCCCGTTATGTCAGACCCTAATCGGAGGGGCATTGAGACCGAACGACCCGTGGTAGCAATGAGGATTTGTGGGCGCTCAAGACCGGTAACCAACCCGTGAGAGGACAGGAATCACATTGTGGGGGCCATTTATTGGTAGGGTTGCATATGGATAGACTTGGGCTCACGAGCGCTCAAGATCGGTAACCAACCCGTGAGGGGACGTGAGAGCTTCCCGTTTACCATATGTGGATAACCAGTAGGGTTGATGAGTCCGTAGTCAGAGACTATGAGGACTCTAGTGTGAAGGATACCGGAAAGGATCGCCAGGGGCGAGGAATGGACGTATCTGGATCTGACTTGATATAACTAAGTAGAAGACTTGCATTTGGCTAGGCTTAACCCTGACATGCGCCAATACTTATACCAAATGGTGATGTGAGAGAGCGGTGACTTAAACCCCAGCCATGGAATGTCCCGAGGGATGCCGGACCCACTACCAAAAGGCGTTGTGTGATGAGACCTTCCCAAAGAAGTATGGTGCTATGACTTAAAGCATGTCTGCCAATAGAGACCAGCATACATAGAGTTAGATTCATACATTCATTGTTTGTCTCATACCATATTGCATTTATGTTTGTTACGAAATCCTGCCATTTATGTTATTATGGATTTAATCGCCCTTCTTTGGGTTTCTTTGAAACTCACTCCTTTTGTACCATATCTTTTGTTAGACTTCTCTGCCGGTTTGGAATACGATGACGGTCCATATAAGGAAGAGCAAGGTGAAGAAGATGAAGACTGAAGATGAAGAAGAGCAGACTGAAGATGTGGATTAGATTTCTCTTGTTTCTTCTAGACTTATCTTTTACTTTACTTGTATTAGCTTAGAGCTTTACTTAAATTTCGATCTACCTTCCGCATATGTTGTGGAGTATATTTCCGCTATACTCTACAGTTGTCTTTTGATTTGGTATCATGTTTTCGCACTCTGATATTCTTAGTGATTCTTTTGAGATCTTTTCTTGAATTTTATTATTAACTTATTAGAATACAATGATTTGTTCTTGCTTTTGATTATGTTATTGTGCTAAATGGATATGATCGTTCCTAAACTTGATCTTTAGGGCTGTGGATCACACTCTCGGGTATGCCAGTTAGGGTACCGGCTGGGAGGATGTGACAGCCCGTATCCAAGGTTCGCTCCCCTCGGATGTGTCACTCAATAGATCATGGCATTCTGAATGATGAATGCCAAGTCTATCTGATAGCGGGTGTACACAGAGAAGGTCATCAGGGCCTGCATGAGTGAGATCTCACTCTGGTGTCCTACCTTTGGCAGCAGGTTCCGTGCGATGATCCGTGAGATGATCCGGCATGAGGGATGTAGCTCAGTCACTGACTCTACCCTGCTGCACTCCCCCATGCATATGCTAGAGTAGATGAGAGCTCTCTCCTCCCAGAAGATGACATCATCTGACTCTGCCCCCGTCTCAAACCATCTCCCGTCACTATGGATGTATGGAACGTCAAGGATGTGAGCTAGCTCCTCAGTGGTGAAGCGTATGTTTGTAGTCTTCACTCGGCTCTCTATAATGAGCCTAGTGTCGTGCTCTCCCACTCACTCTCTATGGAAGGTCAGGTTGCTGTAGAATAACCTGACTAGTTTCAGATAGGCATCCTCGTTCAAGAACAGTGTACCTCTCCAACCCACTACCGCAAACCTATCCTCGATCTGGAACTGCTCTAGCTCTGAAGTCACCACTAGTTGTCCAAACTCGATCTAGCGATGACTAAAGTGGCCAAAGAACAGCTCCTATGCCTCTAGAGATCTGAAGTAGTCTGGATGGACTGGGTCATGTGCGTCACCCCGACCACGACCTCGGCCACGAATGGGTACTCTCCTACCTCCGCGAGCAGCCATCTAGAGTAAAAAATCTATTTTTGGGTAAAAAGAAAGCAAAATGAGAGTTAGGACATGTCCAGTAACTACCTGCAAGTGTAAAAATGCATAGTGAATAGTAAATCTATGTCTAGACTTGTTTTGGGAAATAAAAGGAATGTTTTGCACCAAAGAAAACCTAGAAATAGATGCACATTGTAGTTTCTCACATGCAAACCATAGAAATGAAGGGTTTTGTGGAAGATTACCTATGTAGTGTGAATAGATTGTGTGGGAAGTAGATCCGAAGCCAACGGAGTCTCCAAAATACTTTTCTTAGCCTAAGCACGAAATCCCCAGAGCCCAAAATCTGTTTTGAGAAGTGTAGAAGTGCAAATGGGACCCAAAACCGTATATGTAGCGTTTCTGTAGCGCAAATTTTGGGGCAGGCGATTGATCCAAGCGACCGACTTGAGCTACCAGCCCAGTTGCTGTTGCACATAAAACTTGATTTTTGGCCCTGTTTTGATTCTTTTTGGACTTTGTGCTTAATGTTGCCTCTGTTTATGAGTGCTAGCCTTGTTGTGGTGCATGTTTGTTTAAAGAATCTTTTTTGGACTTGATCTTACAACGTTGCTAATTTCTGAAGTTCTTTTCGCAGAATGGTTCAGTTAAGGAATCGCGTTGTAGTTAATGGTCAAGAAGGTGAAATTGGTGGTGAGGATCAGGCTCGTGTTGAGATTCCTACCGGAAGCACGGGAACTGAAGTCCCGAGTGTTGAAATTCCTCCTAGTGGAAACCCAACTCCTCCAAATCCACCTCAAGTAGTCTTTATACAGAATGTGATGAACATTCGGGAAACATGTTGCATCAACAAGCAGAATCCGTTCACTGCTATGATGCAAGGTTTCGCGACTACTCAAAGTAGAATGCCCAAGGAGCTCTTAATCCCCTTGGAGCTGGTACTTTGCAACTGGTGCTTTTGTGGACGGTTTTGCCCTTGGACCTCATGCAAGATTGATGGAGCATTTCTTAAAGCTCCAGATCCCTGCTTTCACTGGTATTTCGTCGGATACATTGTTCCCTAACAAGTGGATCCGAGAGATGGAAAAAGCTTTTCGCAACCTCTGTTGTAATGAAGCTCAGAAGATTCTGTGTGCGGAACAGAGACGCAACATGAAGCTGATGCGAGGTGGAATGCTACCAGACCTATTTTGGAAGCTTCGCACCCAGTTCTTACTTGGGAAATTTTCAAGGAAGCCTTTTGCAAGAATTACTTTCCTGAGTCTGTGAGAGATGCTAAAGAAGCTGAGTTCATGGCACTCACACAGGGACGTAGTATTGTTCGGAGTCCACGTAAGAAGTTTGAAGAGTTGTTCTTCTTTGCCCTTGCAGCGTTTAAAGGTGATCGTGAAAAGGCAAAGAAATTCTTCGAAGGTTTGAGGTCGTCTCTGAAGACATATCTGGCGATTCATCCAATTGTGGACTATGCTGAGAAGGTTCAGAATGCGAAGAAAGAGGAGGATAATGAAAGAGAGAATTATCAGCTCCAGTATTCTGTTGCGAACCGGAAGCATTTGGTGGACCGTAACCAGAGATTCTCTAGGCCTACTCCATACTTTGCACCTTCATTTCAGCCTAGAGGTGCTAGTCCCAGCTTTAGCTCTGCCTCGAGTTCTGGTTCTAGCAGTGGACCGGTGCGTCCTATTGCAGGAAGTCAGGGTACTGGACCGATTTATGCTAACCCTCGTCCAATGGTTAATAACCAGAGATCTGCATTCGTTCTTCAGCAGCTCCTATTGGTAGTAGGGACTTGACTTGCTTTAACTGTGGGAAGGCGGGTCATTATTCCCGTAACTACACTCAGAAGCTGAATCCTCAGATGTCAGCTTTGAAGTCTGCTTCGAATGTTCCTTCTGGGAAAGTGTTCAGTGTTGTTGGTTCAGAATCTGAGACAGATCACGATGTGGTGACAGGTATTATCCTAGTATCATCCACCTCTGCTTCGTATTATTTGATACTGGTGCATCTCATTCATTCATTGCATCTTCCTTTGTGAGTTGTATTCCTGTTACACTTGCGAAGTTGGAAAGAGGACTAGTTATTAGTACTCCTACCAAATCTGTTAGATTAGATGAAGTGGTTGAGTCTTGTCTAGTTGATATTGCTGGTAGAATTTTAGAAGCCCGATTGATCAAGTTGGATATGTCTGATTTTGATGTGATACTTGGAATGGATTGGTTGTCTAAGTATGGCGCAGTCATCCTTTGTTCTGAAAGGAAAGTACTGTTTCATCCTAAGGATGATAGTCCGTTTGAGTATCAAGGAAATCAAGGAAGTTGAGCAAGAAGATTGTGGCTGGGACTGTTAAAGTCAGGCAATGGACCAAAGATGTTGGACTTCTTTCCTCTTATGTGGATGTCTCGGAAGATGTGAAACAATTGTCTGATATTGATGTTGTTAGGGACTTTCCTAATGTTTTCCCTGATGATTTGTCTGGTTTCCCCCATAGAGGGAGTTAGAGTTTTCAATCGATCTAATTCTTGGAGCAGCCCCTATTTCGAAAGCTTCGTATCGGATAGCTCCGACTGAGTTGAAGGAACTTCAGACCCAGTTGAATGATTTGACAAGCAAAGGGTTTATCCAGTCCAGTGTTTCGCCTTGGGGAGCCCCGGTGTTATTCGTGAAGAAGGACGGTAGTATGTGGATGTGCAAAGACTATTGGAAATTGAACAAGTTGATGATCAAGAATAAATATCCTCTTCCTAGGATTGTTGACTTGTTTGACCAGTTGAAAGGTGCCGCTGTTTTCTCAAAGATCGATTTGAGATCTGGGTATCAACAGTTGAGAGTGAAGTCCAGTGATGTCTGCAGGACTACATTTAGGACTAGATATGGGCATTACGAATTCCGAGTCTTGCCTTTTGGTCTTACTAATGCATCAGTAGCATTCATGGATCTGATGAACCGAGTATTTCAGGATGTTTTGGATAAATTTATCATTGTATTAATTGATAACATTCTGATTTATTCAAAGAGCAAGGAAGAGCATGTTGAGCACTTGAGTTTTGCCCTACAGCATTTGAGAGAGAAGAAGTTGTTTGCTAAGTTCAGTAAATGTGAATTTTGGTTACCTAAAGTTATGTTCTTAGGTCACATTGTTTCTGCTAATTGTATCAAGGTTGACCCTGCGAAGGTTCAAGTTGTAGCCGATTGGGACCGACCTAAGTAAGTCACCGAGATTCGAAGTTTTCTTGGTATGGCGGGATATTATAGGCGCTTTATTGAGAATTTCTCTAGACTATCAACCCCTATGATGAAGCTTCCCAGAAAAGGAATCAAGTTTGAGTGGAACAAAGCCTGTGAAGAGAGTTTTCAAGAACTCAAGAAGAGGTTGACTAACGCTCCGGTGTTAATGATACCAGATGACTTTGGAGGTTTGACAATGTATACCGATGCCTCTAAAGTTGGTTTGGGTTGCGTTCTGATACAACATGGGAAGGTTGTAGCTTATGCTTCTAGGTAGTTGAAGAACTAAGAACATAACTACCCTACTCATGATTTGGAATTGGCATCTGTGGTTTTTGCTCGAAGATCTTGGCGTCACTATCTTTATGGTGAAAAGATATCGATTTTCACTGACCACAAGAGTCTCAAGTATTTCTTTACTCAAAAGGAGTTGAATATGAGACAAAGAAGATGGCTAGAACTGGTGAAGGACTATGATTGTGATATTCAATATCATCCAGGAAAAGCTAATGTGGTTGCTGATGCTTTGAGTAGAAAGAGTAATCGAGAAAGTGTAGATCTAGCATCTCTCAGTAAGCCCTTATTGTTCTCCATTGTCAAATTTGGACTTGAGATTTTGTCAAAAGATTCCAATGCTATTTTGGCAGCTGTGTCAGTTCGACTGAGTTTGAGGGACCGAATTGTTGCTCTGCAGTCGACTGATCCGGAATTGAAGAAGAAGACCTGATCACTTCAAAGACTAAGGAAGTAGAAGATTTCTCCCTAGCCTTTGATGGTGCTTTTGTTTTCAGAGATAGAATTTGTGTTCCTGCAATAGAAGACCTCAGAAAATAAATCTTGACTGATGCTCATCAGTCCATCTTTACTATCCATCCCGGAAGTGTGAAGATGTACCATGATATGAAAGGGTATTTTTGGTGGTCCGGCATGAAGAATGATGTGGAAGACTTCATTGCTAAGTGTGGGACTTGTCAATGTGTGAAAGTTGTCCAGCAGCCTTCGTCTAGCCTTTTGCATCCTCTTCTTGTGCCCAGATGGAAGTGGGAGGACATTGCCATGGATTTTGTCACAAGTCTACCCCGAACCAGCAAAGGGAATGACTCAGTGTGGGTGGTAGTGGACCGACTAACCAAATCGGCTCACTTCATTCTGATGAAGATCACCTATACTATGGATAAGTTGGCCCAACTTTATGTTGATAATGTGGTGAGACTGCATGGTGTTCCTGTTAGTATTGTGTCTGATAGAGACCCAAGGTTTACCTCGCGTTTCTGAATAGTCTGCAGAAAGCCCTAGGTACTCAGTTGAATTTGAGTATTGCTCATCATCCTTAGACCAATGGACAATCTGAAAGGACCATACAAATTTTGGAAGATATGCTTCGAGCGTGCGTCATTGATATGAGTGGTAACTAGGATGATCACCTAGCCTTGGTGGAATTTGCTTATAATAATAGTTATCAGTCTTCTATTGGAATGGCCCCATTTAAAGCTTTGTATGGAAAGACTTGCAGAACTCCTCTGTATTAGGATGAAGTTGGGGAAAGGCGTGTTCTTGGCCCTGATCTAATCGAAACCACCTGTACTATGGTGGATATGATTAGAGAAAGGATCAAAAACTGCCAGTCTCGACAGAAGTCTTATGCAAATAAAAAAAAGATCAGATCTTGAGTTTCAAGTTGGTGAGCGTGCATTTTTGAAAGTTTCGCCGATTAAGGGAGTCATGCGTTTCAATATCAAAGGAAAGCTCAGCCCTAGGTATATTGGTCCCTTTGATATTATTAAGAAGGTTGGACCAGTAGCTTATCGGTTGGCTCTGCCTCCGTTTCTTGCTGGTGTGCATGATGTTTTCCATGTATCTATGCTAAGGCAGTGCTTGGCAAGCGCAGAGCAGTTGCTCCAGTATGAACCGGAAGGTTTGAGTGCGGATTTGACGTATGATGAAGAACCGGGTGAGATTTTGGATCGAAAGGATAAGCAGTTGAGAAACTAGACTATACCTTTGGTAAAGATCAGGTGGAAGAATCATTCTTTTAAGGAAGCATCTTGGGAAAAAGAAGATGAGATGCGGACCAAGTTTCCTCATCTTTTCGGACTTACAGGTACATTGTAATTTCGGGGATGAAATTTCTTTTAAGGAGGGAGGGATGTAACAACCCCCGTATTTCTAACTCAGGATCCGTATTGCAGGTCCGAGAACCTGAAGGTCTAGTCGGGTAAATTTGTGGAGTGTCCGGATAGAAGTCCATGATCCATACCCTGAACCCATGGATCTGGATTCTCTTGTTGAAGAGCCTGCCTTGCTTGGTAGCTGGACTTCTAGAAGGCAAGTGATGTCTGGAGATCTCCGGAATGAAGGTAAGACCTCCCCTATGTGTTCATTAGGGTTAGGTTGTACTTAGACATCAACCCCTTGAGCAAAGCACCCTTGTATAGCAATATACTAAGGGGCAGTTGCTAGTGGCGGTTGATTAGACCAAGCGACCGCCCCAAGCGACCGCCTGATCTTGGTTGCGGGGTTTTGCCCTATTTTTCCCCCGGACTTCTATAAATAGCAACCCTCGTTTATTTTATGAATATTATATTCTGGATTGCTGTTTTTGGAGGTTAGGTGGCTGTGGAGACGTGCCGGAAGGTGATCTGAAGTGTTGTTAGTGTTCCAAAAGCTTCCCACCTGTCTTTTATAGCTGATCTGGTTGAGGTAAGTGATTCCCCTGTTCACTCATACGCTGCCTTTGGCTATGACAAAAGTAGATTAGTTTTCCTCTTTGGTTGTTCATGATCCTTCTATTACAATACCTACCTTTTTAATGATCTTGGTGAGATCAGATCCGAAAACAAAACCCTGCTTTCGTGAAAAGGGCTAATCTAATCAAGAGAAAGGATTCTGGATAACCAAATTGATGTCAATTGTTAGGTTCGTATTACCCTTGGTTGTAGGAGTATTAGATTTGAAATTCGGACTATGATCATCCAAAAATCAGATTGAAAACGGATGATCTGAAGCCTGAGTTTCGGATTGAAACTCACTGTTTTTTAGGCGGTCACTAGTGGCGGTCGCTCAAACCAAGCGACCGGCTGGTTTCCAATGACCAAGTGACTTTTGGATTTGGTATGATTTGATTCATTCAACTTACATGTTATTGTAACCTTGTTTATAGGTGTCCTCTGTTTCCAATAAAAGTCTTATAATTGTTTTTGGTTTGCAATCCAGAGAATCCTACTTATTTACACGTAAGGACATACAATCCTATCTTTATGTAATGACTTGAACATGCTAGTCCAGTGTCTGTTATTACTGTTCTTTCATTTCATATGTTGTTATAACCTTGTTTAGCATGTTGATCTTGATATATGCTTGCTGTTTGTATTGTATTTACATATACTTTGTCAATTATGAATGTGATATGATGATGGTTGATGGTTTGTGGTTCTGATGGAAGGGGTATTCCATTGGGATATCTTGGCTTGAGATATCAAAGGGTTGTGGTATGGGACACATGCTCGCTGATGTCTCCAACACTGTCATAACTACTAGATGACATACCTAGGTAGAGTCTAGAGTTGCATGGCTAGGTACCCCACATGCTACTACCCTTTCGGTAGGGGAGTTGAAGCCGGATGACCCGTGACGACAGTGATGTGACTCTAGTCCATTGTTGGTCATACAATGGTAGGGTTGCATATGTTAGGGTTCGGCTCATGGACATCCAAGGAAAGGACCAGGTGTCGTGAGGAGTCATGAGAGCATTCCGCCCCAACAATATGTGGATGACCATAGGGTTATGGAATGGAGTCCAATAGCGGTAGCCAGTCCGTGAGGGTTCTCATTCCTAGGTTGCGAAGGATACTGAACCGAGTTGGTTGGTGCCATAGGGGATGTATCTAGACTTCATGTAGTATGTTACCATTATGACTTGCATTGGATTAGAAACCCCGACATGCGCCAGTACTCATGCCAATGGTCGTGGTGAGAGAGTGTTGACTTAACCCCAACCATGGTTTGAGAGCCAGGTGTGGACTTTCCGTTTTACCCAGGATCCCTACAAAGGTAACCAGTTGTTGCAGGATCAGAGTGACTAGACCTACCCAGAGGAGGGATGTTGTTATATTTTAAAGCATGTCAACTGTTAGAGACTTGCATAGTTAGATCTTAGTGGTATTCATACTTTGCACTCATACATATCATATATGCATTTCTGATGGTTTGACATATGGATGGGAATCATTGTTGTTCTTATTGAGTTCTCTAGAACTCAATTCCTTTATTTGTCTATGTTTTATTAGCCTGTACAGATGGAGGATATACGCCGGAAGATGGATTGGTTTCCCATAAGGAACCTTCTCGTATGAAGAAGATGTGGCACCGGCAATGGGAAATGGAGATAGCATGTGTGGGAGCTCCTGCGAGTGCATGGAATGTGCTTATAGCACCCATTGTTGGGCGGAGGAGACAGGTTGCCAAGTAGTTTGCCTATCATATGTAGAAGAACTGGAGGACCCCTTTTCTTGAAATACATGAGAAACGTTACCTAGCTTTAGAGAAAGAAACTGAAAAGAAAATCATTTAATTCTTTTTGATTGCTTCCACTAAACTCGTATTCATTTTGATCATTTATTCTTTCCTTGATTATTTTATTGGGGTATTTGGACTCCTATAATCCTTTTATTTAATTATTGAACTTATTCTTGCTCATGATTGTCTTTACTTGCATTTATTATTATTAATAGACTAAAACCATGGATCCTGTGACAAATCACTCCCACGGGTTGTTGGGCAGGTAACCGAGACCGGCGGGTGGGGTGTGACAACAGCCCTGCCACCAGAGCTTCGTACTCGGCGACATTGCTAGTTTCTGACAATGTGAAGCATAGGGCATAGTTGATAGTAAATCCATTTGGGCTTAGTAAAACTACACCAACTCCACTTCTAGCTGAGTTACTTGCTCCATCAACAAAAAGAGTGTCCAAACTTCCTTTGTTTGCTCTTGCTCCAATCCCCATCCAATTGAGGACTCTACTAGGAAATATGCTAAAGCTTGGCCTTCCATTGTTGTTCTTGGCTTGAAGTTAATTTGGTGTTTGCTCAGCTCAACTATCGAAGATACCAGTCTCTAAGCTAGATCTAGATGGTGTAGGACATTTTTCAGGGGTGCATTGGTTAAAACTGTCATCAGGTGAGCTTGGAAGTATAGTCTAAGTTTTCTTATTGAAACCATCAAAGCCAAAGCATGTGTTTCTATCTCAGGGTATCGGGTTTTAGCTTCAAGTAGTTTTCTTATTGAAACCATCAAAGCCAAAGCCTGTGTTTCTATCTTAGGGTATTTGGTTTTAGCTTCAAGTAGCACATGACTTACATAATAAATGGGCTTTTGGATGGCCCCTTCTTCTTGAATTAAAATGGTGCTTACAATGTTGGGTGTAGTCGCCAAGTATAAGAAGAGTTCTTTTCCAGGAGTTGGACAAGTGAGAAGAGGTGACGAACTTAATTTTCCTTGAGTTTGTCAAAGGCCTTCTAACAATCCTCACTCCATCGTATTCCCTTTGTAATGCTAAAAGACTTTAGAGCCTTAAAGAAAGGCAAACACTTATCTTGGAACTGGAGATGAAGCAATTGAGTGCAACCACTCTCCTAGTGAGGCATTGAACCTCTTTGACAATTTTCGGCGACTACATCTCAAGGATGGCCTTAATCTTTTCCAGATTTGCCTATATGCTTCTTTTCGAGACTAGAATCTAGGAACTTCCGGAAGAGACCCAGAAAGCACACTTGTAAGGGTTGAGACGCATCTTATGTGCTTGAAGAACCTTGAAGAATTTTGCAAGGTCATTGCTATAATTCCCTTGACTCAGACTCTTAACCAACACATCATCGACATAGACTTCCATGTTGCACCCAATTTGCTTACAAAAACTCTTGTTCACTACCCTTTGTTATGTGGCTCCAGCGTTTTCAAGCCGAACAGCATGACCGTGTAGTAATAACTTTCTCTGTTGGTCATAAGATGTGAACTTGTCCTTTGACTTCATCAAAATATGGTTGTACCTAGAGCAGGCATTCATAAAATTGAGAACCTCATGCCCACTTATGGCATCGATCAGCAAATCGATCTTAGTAAGTGGATAGTAATCTTTGGGACATGCCTTATTAAGATCGGTATAATTTGTGCGCATTCTTCACTTCTCGTTAGCCTTCTTCACCATAGAGACATTGGCCAACCAAGTCAGACACTCAATAGGTTGAATGAAACCAAATTTTTTCAGTTTCTTAACCTCCATCTAGATTGCTAATGCTTCTCAATTGAGAAGTTCAGCCTTTTTTGAATAACCAGTCTAGTGCCTTTGTTGATCCAGAGACTATGCTCAGCTATATGTTGGTTAATTCCCAACATGTCCTTTGCTGACCAAGCAAAAACATCTGAATTTAGTTTAAAAAATGCTATGAGCTTCTATTTGAATTCTTCACTTAGTTCAGAATCTATCATGGTTCCTTGAGAAGGGATCTCCCCACTAAGCTATACTCGTTACAACTCTTCCATAGGTTCTTCTCAGTGGACTAATTCCTCATCTCGATCATCTCGGACTTCCACAATATATTTTAAACTACCAGTTGGAACATATGGTTGCTTCTTGATGAAGTTCAGGTAGCAATTACGAGGTTGAATTTGATTTGTCTTACACATTCCAACCCCTTCTTCAATTGGGAATTTCATCATCATGTCAGAATGATACTACAATTCCCAAGCACTCAAAGTTGGCCTCCCCAAAATGATATTATAGGCTAAAATGACAACCATAAATATGGTAGGCAATGTCACTTGCTATGGGTAAGTGCCAATTGTAAGGTCAAGTTGGATATTACCTCCACGGTGGTGGAGCTCCCAGCAAATCCATAGATGAGGGTTCCATTAGGTGTCAAAGCTTCTTCGTCTATCTTTAGGTGTTGGAACGCCTCCAATGAAAGAATGTCTCGCGACAAGCCTGTGTCCACAAACACACTATATACTATATGGTTTGCCAATCTGACCTTGATGACTATGGCATCATCATAAGGAGTGTGTACGTCCACTAGCTCCTTCTATGAGAAAGTTATGGGCTCACAATTTCTGAACTAGGAGTTTTTTTAGGCCTCCACAGCGCCTATGAATCAGGTGTCCCTCTTAGCCTATAGGACCAACTTGGGTGTGGGCCTCCTGAAAATAGTGTTGATTTTTGGAAGCTCTTCATCCTTGGCAATCGCAATAGCTTTTCCTAGAACATCATCCCTTTCTCTCATTGGAGTTCTGCTTTGCCACCGAATGGGTGATCTATCTCCGACTCGCCAAACTTGACGAACTGGTCCAAGTGGCCCTCGACAATTAACTTCTCGATCTTGACTTTAAGCATCTGACAATTATTAGTGTGATGCCCCTAGTCTTTGTGATAATGACAATACTTTGACACATAGATCCGATTCTCTACCTTGGCATTTAACTTCCCAAGTTTCTTGAGCAAACCGGTATATTGGATCTGCATGAGAATGGAAAATCATGACTTGTTCAAGGAAGTGAAGGCTTCTTTGTCTTCATCATCCACTTTGCAGTTTCTCCACTCCAATATGTTTCTCTATTCTTTCTTGACCTATTTTTGGAGTTTTCTTCTCAGTCATTCTGCCGGTAAGATTTTCCTTGACTTCTATAGCCACTTCTATTTGCCTCTAAGGCCTCTTCTACAGTGGCCATTTTGTAACTCAAATCCAGCAATTCAGCTAGGGTCTTCGGCTTTTTCTCCACGATGGAGGCCACTAATCAATGGTTACTGTTCTTTTAAAGGCAGTGAAGGCAACTTTATCCTTAAGATCCTTGATCAAAATAGGTATTTCATTAAAGCACACAATGAAATCTCAAATGGACTCAGAGCGGCCTTGCCTTAAAGCCAAACGGTTGTCTTTCAATCTTGTCTTTCTTGATTCAGGCAGCAAAGGTATAGCCCAGCTCAGTTAAGTTGTAAATGGAATGTCTGGGCAAACGAGAGAACCAAGTTGTAGCAGGACCCGTCAAGGAGGCAGGGAAGTGTCTGCACTTGATAGCATCCCCACAACCACACAGTCATTGTCGAGTTAAAATGACTGATATGTGCCGTGGGATATGCAATCCCATTATACAGGGAGAAGGTTGGAGTTTTGAACCCTATAGGTAATGGTGTAGCCATAATTTCAAGAATGAATGGATCCTGAGCCAATACCTCAAGCTGGCACAAGTGCGCATTCATAGCTTCAATTTGACGGTAAAGGCTCTTGCCCCTTCGACCGAGATGCTTATGGGTTTTGCCATCTATATTCATCAAAGCACTTGAGTTAGCACCATGCTTCTTTTCCACCCTCTTGTGATCTTTTTGGGGATGTCGACCTCCTGTAGAGGCTTCTGGGAACAAATGTCTAGTGCCTTACACTCCCAACCTATCAAAAACAAAGCGGTGATCCCCTCTATTGTGACCCCTTCTCAGTTTCTATTCCTCTCAAACTCTCGCAGAGTCAATGGGGAGTAAAGCTACTCCAACTCCCTGGACCACATTTTGCTGGTCAACGGGGGAGGGTGCCACTCTCTCTGAAAGAGCTATTGTAGGGCCACGTGGGGGCATGAGTTGACTCCACCAGGACACTATTGTTTGGAAATTACCCATCATTCTTCTTTCCAAGACCTGCAGTTGGGCAAAATCATATACTGGTCGAGGACCTCCCTTATATGGGAAGGCTTACATTCAAGTTAGTCCCATGCTCTTGGACTTGAGCTTCGCGTGGTGGGAGCATAGATGTGTCTTTAGATGGGCCATCTTTCCAATTGTACACCTTCTGCTTCCTCCCACGTTTGCGGTTTTGAGACTTGGAACCATTATTCTTTGAATTATCTCCTGCCATCTTTACTCAGAGATACTATGCACATGAAAGAGTCTCTTCTGGAAAGTGTCTTTCCCAGAGACAGTGCCAAATGTTGCACCAAATTCTTCCTATTCCAGTTCAGTTGTGGGATGTATTGAACCAGGGATTTAAAAGAGAAGAAACACGTGAGAAGCAAGCCACCTCAAAGGACGAAAAGTCAACTCTAATGGTGAAGTTAGATTCTGAAGAACACAGATACTTCACAGAGATGAGTTAAAGCCCGCAGAGATGAAGATCTTGGGTATGTGCAGGAGTTAACATTGTCTTACCAAACGAGAGTCTAAGTGACTATTTTTATAATTGGAGAATGTCATGGAGGCGACTAATGGTAGCTGTTGGATGGCCAGATATGATTCCCAATGATCCTCATTGAAGGAGCCAATGCGAAAGCCTCCTTTAGGCATGCTTGACAAGCCTCCATGACATTCTCCAATTATAAAAATAGTCACTTAGACTCTCATTTGGTAAGACAATATTAACTCCTGCACATACCCAAGGCGACTAATGGTAGCTGTTGGATGGCCAGATATGATTCCCAATGATCCTCATTGAAGGAGCCAATGTGAAAGCCTCCTTTAGGCATGCTTGACAAGGTTCATTTTGCTCTCTGCAAAAATTATCACTAGACGTGACATGTCTTGTTCCGATCTCTCAACAAGCAGGTGGAAAGAAATACCTAGAGGAATTTTGATATGTTGGCATATCTCCTAATAGGTGCAAACCACTTACTCCATAGGTATGGTGCATCAAATGTTGACTTTAATGCTCTTTCACACATACAGCTATAGAAGAAGTGTCACGTATTTGATAACAATCTTGCCGACAATTGAAGGCCAAAAAGTCTACTAAGAGGCATGTTCCGACAAACTACTGTCATCAAGTGATTAATTGGTGATTATGATCCTAGAAGTGCCATGACTAGCAACAACCAACAAGTCACTAATCGAAAGAACCAGGCAGCTTGGTCAAACCCAGTTGACCCGGTTCACGCAGTTCACTCAGGTTCGGAAGTCCTAAGAACCATTCGGGGAGTAGCTGAGCTTGCTTTCTCAACGGTAACCCAACATCCATGGCATCCATGGCCGACCTTACGCCAACACAGCAGTAGCTGTTAACCCATGACCTCATAAACCAACCCCTCTTTCTCTTATCTCAGTCCTTAATCCAACGAAATTGATGGCTACTGTAATGGATTAGTCCAATCAACTGAAACACTATCCATTTCCTTTTTCAGTTTTGTTTTCTTCGTCTGTTCTGGGTTTATTTGATTTTTATCAACATTCCTTGTTCTAGATTCTGGAGTTCGATTCTCTCCCGGTAGGCATTAATGGAAGAAAACGATAGCCAAGCTTGTTCTGTTCAATATGATTGGATCTACTTGGGTTCAGACATAACAGGTTTGATACTCTCTTACCTTCCTATCCGATCCATAGGGCCAGAGCAGTTTGCCAACGGAGTATTGATTTTAGGCTCCGTTGTGTATTGATTTCAGTCGCCGGAGACATGTTAATCTCCAGCAAGGGTGAGGAGTTGCGTAGTTTGAGGGTTTTATTTCGTAAATTTACAAACTTCTAAAACCTTGAATGTAAAAATAAAATGTCATATTTACAATTAAATCCCTACTTTTTAATTCTTTACCGTTGGATTAACATTAATACACGTGTCAAGATCTTGATAATCCGCAGCAGGCTGCTCCCGCTGCCGCAAATAAAAATCCCTTAGTCATATGGTTGCCACATGGCTTCCCAGATCCGAACACATGCAAGGTAAGATCCACATGTTCAAAATGAAAAGTGAGGGTTTACTTGTAAATATCTTTCTTCAGATCCCTCGTTGTCAATCTTGAAGCTGACCATGAATGACTTTAGGGAAAAACAGACGCGGCACTAGTTTCAGATGTGACAACGATATTAGACCAAACATTAGTTTGAGTACTGCCAACGAGGACACAGACAAGTTTATTCGAGCGAGTTAAAACTTGTTGTTTTCTTGCTTTTTAGGTTTCTTCTTCTTAATCATTTTGTTTGAGGATGAGGGAATTACTAAGGGGAACCATGTATTGCAAAGTGAACAGTCCATCGAGGCCTAAATTCTGCAATCTTCTCTTTTGAACAAGGCTTTCTAAAGGTTTTCATGAAGGGAAAAGTGAAAGTCAAATTGCATTGAAACCCTAGGTCTGACATCTAAGTGAATATTAGGTCTTTAAATTTGTCTTCAATCTCTTCAAGTTGGATACCATTTCGGTTGAATTTGGAAATTTTAGATTTATTAGTCAAACCTCCAAGAAGAAAATTCTTACTTTAGGGGTACTGTTTTGTTCAATTAGAGGCAAAGGCGGAGTGGAGCGCCTGTAGGTGATGAAGAATATGAGTTAAAAAAAAGATGAAGTAGGACAGGAAGAGGAGGAAGGGGAATTGGAGGAAAGAGTTGATAATAAAGTTGCAATGAGTCAAGATCTTCCACCCAAAAGATTCATAGCACATGGTCAATTTAAGAATAAAATATTCTTTTAAATAAAGGAGAGAGAATATATGAATTACTCCATATTCAAAATTTGCCTAAAAAAGAGAATTTTATTTTTCAATTGAATTCAAGTCATTAATCTAATCATGTGGTTTAAAAAATTCTCTCCATTAGGATATCTGGACTCGGAACTTTAAGATGTAACATGTTAAGATATTATCTTTTTACCCTACACAATACTTTAAAGCCACGTGCCAGTAAGTAAAATCGCTCAACACCCAGTGAGCCAACCACACCCAGTGAGCCAACTAATGAAATATTAAATTTCGATTTTAAAAACGATATGACTCCCCAAGTCCATACTAACTTGGGTGACAAACAAGTCATGATTGAGTTGGTCATTTTTCACCTTGGCCCAGGTTACTTGATTCTTGATCTGGTTTTCCAAATGTTTGAGTTAGACTCGGATAAATCCGTTGAGTCAAAACCTAATTTTCCAATACCTACAGACCCAATAAAAATTGATCAAAAGTGGCTACAAAAAATTTAAGGAAAAAAATAAGAAGCAACTTTTGAAGATGCAGTACTAGATAAACATATAATAACAGTATAAGGTGAGCTGAATTTATTTCAAACAGTGACTACTGGTGCCTCATATTTGTAGATGGAGTATCCTTTTTCTACAGAATCAAGAAGGTTAAATTGAACCACCACCGCAGAATAAGACAACCAAATCAACTGCTAGTTTGCCTGTTGATCCTGCAAGACAAAGTGAAATACAGATTAGACTCAACAACCAAATATTAAAAGAGGAAGAAGGGAGAAGCAAGGTAAACTCCACTTGCTCACTAGCTATGACCATCTGCAAAATTGACCAGAAAGTAAAATAATGGGCTACACCATCTAGCACACAAATATATATGGTAAGTATTATATAGGTTGCCCTCCAGAACAGTAAAAGGCAGAGTTCCCAAGGAAATGCCCAGGCTCTTTCTCATGTCTGGGCAACAGCATCCTTTGTTGACATCAAACCAATTTATATCAATAATATTTACTTTTTATTTTTTATTTTTACTTTTTTGCTGTTTTTTAAGGGTATTTTCATTTGGACCACCTAAGGTTTGGTCCAAGTCATTTTCAATCCAAAGAAAATGACATTTTGCATTCGTCTGCCTAACAATATCCAATAACCAATTAAGAATATATGACCAAAATACCCTTATACTTTTTCGATTTCCTTTGTTCAACTAGTAGCATATCTAATTAGAAACTTACTCCAACACCAAATCATTGTATCTCATACCTCCGTTCAAGATTGGGGTAAGTTGGAGAAAAGAAATTGAATGTCATAGAAATGACGGTGTGTCCTTAATTGATACTTTTAGAGACCATAAGGATGTGAAATCCAACCCTAACTTTGATCCGGAAACCCTGTTGCTTGTAGGTCCGAAGACCCGAAGTGAAGGAAGAAGGCAACTATGGGCCATCTCAGTGGAAGACATGCTGTTTGACCCAAAACCCATGGAGATTGATGATGGTGTTCCATACTTGGAAACTTTGGCAGTGTTAGAAAAAAAAATGCACCTTGATGATGAAGAGCTTAGTTATGGACTTAAAGCCTAGTTGGACATGATTTAAAAGCATTCCTCTATGCTAGGTAAGTCATTTGTTGAGTTGGGAGAAGCCCATTAGATTTTGAAAAGTTTGGGCCTTGAAGTCCCTGTTTTGGCCTTGTCGTCAGGCTTGGTCAACAGGGCCAATCGACCAGCTCTGACAGAATCTGTGAAGATCTTCTATTTAGGGTTTTGATGCTCTATTTAATAGGACTTCGTGTCTCTTAGCCTTTTTTGTTTCTAAAACGTCTAGAGAACGTGGAAAGCCTCTCCCAAAGCCTCTCCTTGGTGTTTCTGAAGGACTCTTGTAAGATCTCAAGTTCTTCATCACTTGTTCATCATTAAGGTTAGTAATCTCTTATACTTCTCATTGATTTACTCTTGTATCGATCTAACTCTATTGCTGTGATTATGAAGATGGTATTGCAACCTTGCAAACACCTCTTCTACAATCTCTAAAGTTGAGAATGAATCTCCATTCATTCCAATGATGCTATGATCTCCATACTTGATTTTTAGAAGAGATCATAATATTCTTCATGAAAGCATGATTTAATCTTATTGTTTTGAATTCTCTAGCATGATAAATCCATTTCCATGTTAGTATTCATCTATGATCTACTGTTGATATTCATCTAGAGTGAATCCTTGTCCTCTATAGTTTCTCTTTTGAATCCATGGTTTGTTTTCATTGAAAACTATGTTTTTGATCAAATTAGTAAGTATTGTTTTTTACCATTGTTGGTGTCCAATCTATGCTAGTTAGTCTTAGATTACTATTCCTAATGTTCCTTTGAATTTTCGGAGTGTTTTGAATCCCGGAAGATGAGTTTCGAATCAAAATTCTGAATTTTGATAAATACTGTTCACCTGGTCGATTGGACCAAGCTGTCAGGGCTGACAGCATGGGTTTTCTTTGTCCGATTTGATCCGTTTGACCTCTAATCTTCTAGGGCTTTTTCCTAATGTTGTATTTATCATTGTTTAGGGTTTATTTGCTAACTTTGGACTTGATCTCTTGTTCCAACTGAATTTCTTCGAAGCTAATTAAGGTAAGGACAGTTGTTTCCATATTAACATAGATTGTGTGAATCTTAGTTTCTAATTTGGGAATTTCATGGATTCACTGCTGTTCTTATATTGTTTTTATTATAATATTACTGTTGTAAGTACCTCAAGTACATATTCATGTAAGTTTCTTATTCAATTAATCATGTTTATATGTTCATCTTTCTATATGTTGGAATGTCTATTGTGTATGTTTTGACTGAATTGAGAATGTGATTGTTTAGGTATTGATTTGGGATTGGGGAATGTCATTTTGACGTTTTTGTCCTTGGACATCAGTGGAAGTGGTATGGGACATTTCCTATGGTGCCCTTTGACTCTTTCCCGGATTATTGGTTGTTATACCTAGGGCTTGTCTAGCGGTGTTTGGCTAAGATGTCCCTGTTATATCAGACCCAATTCGGAAGGGTATTGAGACCGAGTAACCTGTGGCAACAATGTGGGTTTGTGGGCGCTAAAGACCGGTAACCAACCCGTGAGAGGACATGGATCACATTGTGAGGGACCATTCATTGGTAGGGTCGCAAGTAGTAGACTTGGGCTCATGGGCACTCAAGACCGGTGTGCAATCCGTGAGAGGACATGAGAGCTTCCCATTTATTATTTGTGGATGACCAATAGGGTTGATGAGTCCGTAGTCCAAGTTGGTTGTAGCCATAGGATACGCTAACTCTAGTCAGAAGGATACCGGAAAGGATCTCGAGAGGGGAGGAATGGAAGTATCTAACTCTGACTTGATATAACTAAGTAGATGATTTGGAATGGGCTAGGTTTTACCTTGACATACGCCAATACTCAGACCAAATGGTGGTGTGAGAGAGTGTTGACCTAAACCCCAGCCAAAGATTGTTTGAGAGGGATGCAGGACCAACTACCACCAGAGAACCCAAGATACTGAGATGGTTGAGGAATAGTGATTTGGGACCTACCTAGAGGAGTATGGTGCTATAATTTAAAGCATGTCTGCCAATAAAGACCAGCATACATAGAGTTAGATTCATACATGCATTGTCTATTTCATATCATCTTACATCTGTTATGTTCTGCTATCATGTTATTTGTGTTGTTATGGAATAACTTGCCTTGCTGAGTTCTTTTGATCTCACTCATTTTTGCAAATATCTTTGTTAGACTATCCTACATGTACTGACGACTATGAAGGCCAGTACTATGAAGCACAAACCAATGACGCAAACTACTCCCAAGTTGGTGGCTACGGTGACTGCGAAAGTGAAGAACTCATGGGTGACGACGTATCGCGTCAAGATTAGTCGTACTCGTGTGCTTGTTACGAGCTACCTGGATTCTGAAACTTATACCTTTAGAAGTTGTATTTATAAGTTAGAAGAGACCTTAATTTATTTTGATTACTTCTTTTCTTTTCCTTTCATTTTGGGAATCGGTTGTAATCTTTCTTTTGACTTTCAATCTACTATTTCGTTGTGTTATATGGAGTGATTTTCCGCGCACTCTACATGTGATTATTCTATTTGATTATTATATTGGTATCATTCTTTCCGCACTCTGATTTTATTGTTACTCTCTTAAATCTTATCTTGATCTCTCTAATTATTGTGGTTTAACATTTGATTTTGTCTTGTTCATGATTACGTTATTGTAAATGTGGGAGGTTGGTTTCCTTGAACACTGGATCTTCAGAGCTGTAGATCACACACTCGGGTATGCCAGGTAGGGTACCGGCTGGGTGGATGTGACTAAGGGTGGCAAATGCAAAAAATGACTAGGATCAAACATCAGAGTTTCAAATAAAAATTATCCTTCTTTTAATTAATGCACTTGTATTATATATCCTACACTTAAATTATGCTAAAAGCACCGATAGCCTAGAGGTCTTTTGTGGTATCTTTTCTGTTGTTTACTAGGGTTAATCTGCGACGTTATTATTGTACTTTCTGCCTCCTTTGTGAAGAATAGTCTTCTTCTTTTTTCCATTGTTTGAATTACAATAAATCGATGCCTTGTGATTTAGAGTTCATCAACCTAATTGCAAGCCCTTTGTTAAAGCTTATGATACTATGTTTTTCCTTCTTCTTTGTTATGATTCTGTTTCAAATAGACCCATCGAGGGAGGTAATTGTAAGGAAATGACGGGGTGAAATGTTTTAGTGGGAATCAAGTCACGGTAGTACCTATTTGAGGGTAAAATGGGCATAACAATGGGATAGTAGCCCTAGCTATAAATGTAAGTGTAGCAAGTAATTGAGGATAATGAAAGAATGATTTTCCAATTCCTATCTCTCTCTCACATCTGTGTTTGTCTTCTTCCCCAACCCCCTGTTTCTTCTAAGTTGTTGCTCTCTCCCTCTAAATTTCTTCTTTTCTCTAAGCTCAAGATACAGGTTCGTATCATTGGTCCGACCTGCCGAATTGAAAGCATGGAGAGTGGAGCATCAAGCAGGGAGAGCAGAGTTTCGTGAGATCACAAAGACGATATTTACCCTCATATCTTCGATAAGTAGGAAGCTTGATCAATTTCTCACAAAAAGGGGTATAGCTCCCTTACCTGAACCATTTCCACAACCATCACCACCAAGAATGTTATTTAGTGTGACAGGGTTGCTGGCGTTCGAGGTGGAGCAGTCAAAAGACAAATCGCAGAATAACTGCCTTGTCTCGGATGGGGTATAGGGTGATTTAAGCAATGCACAAGGTGAGTTGAGCAATGGTTTAAGTAGTAGTGATTCGAGCATTGTACATAGCGAGTCGAGCAGGAGTGCAGTGAACAACATTACCGTGGTGGCGGATCACAGAGTGTGCTTTGAGGAAGGAAAGAAATTGCAATCGGTCGCCAAACAACATGAGATTCAAAAACCAAAAGGAGAAGTCACCGGAAAAATCAATCCAAGGTACACCGATGACCATCGCACATTTCTCCTTGTCACAGGGGTTCTTCGGAAGCGATTTACTCAAGGGACCATCAAGATGGACTCCCTATTTAGTGATTTCAATATGACGACAGATGCAAATCTAAGAATGACGTTGATCGTCTCCAAGGTCGGAATCAAGACTCACAATGAAGGACGGGACAAACGACACAGAGACAAAGAAATTGAAGGTTGGGCAACACTCCCTCCGGCGAAACCTCCATGGCCAAAGGTAGAAATCGCAGTGGGAAGAGGCGAACGATGGGGACACCAACTAGATAAGCTGCAAGCTGCAGCGAAACCCCCATTACAGAGAAAAGAAGCGATCGCTAGAAGGAGGAAACGGTGGCATCCTCATATGAAGCAACTTCCGCGATGGAGTCTGAAGATAAGCACCACCCACTCTCTGTTACCTTCTTTAGTTAGAGAGGTCAAGAATCAGATCATGGCAGCAGATGTAATTGGGTCACGATTTGCATTTGGATTGCTGAAGAGGAGAGGAAAGGAATAGGGCTCAGACCAATGGCTCAAATTCAAACGTGTTTCGGTTTGGTTAGACCCCTGACCATGGGTCAATCTTTGTGGTTAGCTCAGAGAATTAAAGGAGAGAGGCAGTCTTTAGAAGTCCATCTAACAAAGACAAACTGCAGCTCAGGACCTAAGTCACGGGCTGAAGCTTCACGATTCAAGTTATGGGCGCTTCACAAATTGTAATTCCAAGCCCTTCATGCCAATTGGGTTAGTTGTTACTCAACTAGGGGCCCAGTGTTTACAGCTTCACATACGGGGATTAAGATGGGCGAAAAGAACCAGCCCAAGAAGTAAGAGTTGGGAAGCAGGGGCCCAGAGCGCACACGACTATTTTACTAAGCCTACTAAGAAGGGGCATTTGCGGAAATTAATTGTTTATTCTTCTTCCTCACTCATCATTGTGCGCAAGGATGTGCCACTACACCAAGGGAAGCCGCAAATGGTGTCGCCGGTGGAGACCTCAGCGCCAATGGCTGAGAAGTGGCTTCTTGCCTCTGCCAGACCAGTTCGCCCTGGTGAATCTTCTATGGTACATAGACACTTGACTTGGCAGCACTGGTTTCGAATTATTCTCACAGTTAGTACTCAATGGGCAGCTTTCATGGGCAAGGAACAGCAATCTTCAAAATATTATGAGATCCCTGCCGGTAAAGTTATTCTTACATTCCACGGAGGCCCAGGTTTGCGTTCTCAGAAGGTGGACGTCTTTCGATCGCAACCCTCCTGCCCAAAACTTTCTCAGTCATTTTTGCCATCTCAATCTCTCCTTCTAGCAGCTCAACTATACTGGTATTCCCTGCACTCTCGCCACCTCAATCTCGTCTTCAAATGCTGGGTATAAAACTAAGGTTTTGGTATCTTGGGAGCTCAAAAAGACGGCCGGTAAGGATCAAGGTCCAGCAGACTTTTCCTAGCCATGGTTGCCAAAAAGTTCGGAAGCAAGGGATCAAATTAGTGTGGGTTCTTCACCTTTCTATATGGTGCTTTCAATGGGTTCTAGTTGTCAACGTATTTTGTTTGTGCTGTTGAAGTACTTTGGGAATTCTTGCCATGGGCAAAACATCTGATGCTATCAAGCAGTTGGTAGACTTCGCACTAGCAATGGCTCTATTGCTTGTCAATGATGCAAGTGGGACATGTGATCAAGAAAGGGAGATGGTTGCTTTGCTAATTCAAGTGGGTGACACATTAAAATTTCTTCCTGGTTCCAAGGTTCCTGCAATTGGTGTGTTTGTGTGGGTCCCAAGATATGTTGCTGTGAGTATGGTAATTGGAAAATCTGATCCTGTATCCTTGGTTACTGGTGACCCCATGAATTTTCGTGAAGCTCTACATGCACAAGCCATGGCCTGCTTGGCTACACTTTTGAGGTGTTGTTTGCTTTATCCTTCAATGGCGCTTACGTCGGTTGTTTCAATATTGAATTGGGGGATGTTACATCTGAACCTTTAGGACAAGGTTCACATAAGGAGTCGGCAATGTTAAGATCCTGTTTAAAATAGACCCATCGAGAGAGGTAATTGTAAGGAAATGATGGGGTGAAATGTTATAGTGGGAATCAGGTCATGGTTAGTACTTATTAGAGGGTAGAATGAGCATAACAATGGGATAGCAGCGCTAGCTATAAATGTAAGTGTGGCAAGTAAATGAGGGTAACGAAGAATGATTTTCCAATTCCTAACTCTCTCTCTCTCACATCTGTGTTCGTCTTCTTCCCCAATCCCCTGTTTCTTCTAAGCTGCTGCTCTCTCCCTCTAAATTTCTTCTTTTCTCTGAGCTCAAGATACGGGTTCGTATCATTCTTCTTCTTCTTCGTCCTCTATTTCATCTCTTTTTTCTGATCCTTGGCTAGTTAGAGGTCTTGGATTCTAACATGGTACTAGAGCCTCTGTAACTAGCCTAGGACAATCCCAGAATCTCCTATGATCTGCTAATACTATGTAAGTTCTAACCTTCTTTCACACATACGAAGGATAAAATTAGTGATATTTGATGACCCTGACTACCCAGAGAATATTCCATTCAGATCAAGCCTGCTGCTGGCACTTTCTGCACAAGTTGGATGCTAGTTTTTAAGATTAAGAATTCCGCTGTTTCTTTCTGAGCAAATCTTCCCAGAATTTTTGGATACTTCTTGTTTATTTTGTTTTTGTTTTTGGGGGGCGGGGGTGGGGGTTGGAGGGGGGTCAGAGGTGAACTTTTGAAAGGGCAGTAATAGTAAATAGAGAGTATTCCTCCCAAAAAAGAAAATTAGTAAATAGAGTAAGTACAAGAGAGAAAAATTCTCCTTAAAAATTAGAAGTAGGCTTTATCAATTAGCATCATTCTTGAATACTAAAATAGAAGTTAACTTTTAGAAACTTAGGAAACTATAAGATAGAAGCTAAAATAAAATCTAACAGCCTTCAGTCTTCTAAAGCTGTAGATGCAAGTGGGACCCACCATATCTTCTAACGATATTCTCATTAACATCCAAGAAAGGGCTGTGACATTGTTCCTGTTCATGTAAACAGTGTTTTGTGGCCTCTTTTTGGCCTTTCCAGAATACTTGCTAGACTGGTTTAACTTGGGCAAGTTGATCTTAATGATGTCGGTTCGATTCAGCCCAAGCTCTACATCATAGCCTAGTCCCAACTAAATAAGGATGTGATGCAATGACAACAAGTTTAACATTGCATATCAATTGGGGGTCCAGCCTTAGTTTAAGCACATAAATTAAATATTTGACAAACAAAAGACAAATGCTACAAGTGGGTCCAATTGACAAGCCAATTTGATCAGCAAATGTCAGCATCATTGTTCAAGAACTTGAGGCCCAACTTGCTACCCCAGAAAACCGAGTTGCGGTGTAATTCCAACACGTTGGTGCTTTTTCTGTTTCTTTTTTCTTTTTTCTGGTCCAACTCAAATGGCCATCTCAGGGGGGTTTTGACGGGAGATACAGCCTCTTGTTAGGACCCTGGGAAAATGCCATGTGGAGGACAGTGAGGGTGCAGTCGTCACAGTTAATGGGTTATAAAAGGGAGGAAAGATGTTAGAAGAGGTCCTCGGTTATTCTATGCAAGGTTTGGGCAGCCATTGGCTGAGGGCAGCATTGTTGTGAATGCAGTGGGGGGTGGCTGGGCACCATCAAAACCAGGTTATCTTTTAATTTTTTTGCTGTAACTCATATCGATATAAACCAGGTCTAGGGTTAAGGGTATTGAGGTAATTTCCCTAGAATTTTGAGTTGCCTACAAAATCCAGCAAATAGGAAGGCTGAAACAGGAGGTTTTAGGGTCTTCTAAGCTTCTAAAACCTGCTGTAATAGATGTTTCAGATCTGAAATTTTGAACCAACAGTCAAAATTAGGGTTAGGGTGGGTTCGACTAGGGTTAGGGAAGGAGGGGTCTTGCTGTCCTGCAGTTCAGAACGGTTTGTGTTGCTGTTCTGCAGTTTCAGAGCTCAATTACAGTGGTTCAAGGGCTGGGGTATGCCTGAAATTTATAAATTTAGGGTTTCTCAGAAGTCTAAAATTCTGCAGAACTTATCAAGGAGAAAGATGAAGTGCAGGATCTTTCTAGGTCAAGGAAACTAGGCTGTTTTGCAGAAATAACTTTAGGACGTCAATCTAGGGCTATGTGTGACCCTATGGGAAGAGAAAAGAGACTTAAAGGGGTTGGGGAAGATGGATTAAAGGGGTAGGGGCTGCTGCCATGCAGGAGGGAAGGGAAAAGGGAGAAGCTACGGTTGCTAGGCAGAGGGGTAGGGCTTTGCTGAAACAGAAGGGAGAGGTAGAGGGGGTAGGTGCAATGAGATTTGGGTGGGTTTCAAGGTCTGGGCAAGAGGGGATAGGGTAAAGAAGTCTACGGTGGAAGACGGAGGGAATTCTACAGCCACGCAAGGAGGAAGGGTGGGGGGAAGTTGTTGTAACTGAGTCTTACTAGGCTGCTGTGATTGAGTGCTTGAATGCATTGGTGAATGCTTGTAGACTGCTGGATTGGTGAAGAAGATGAAGAAACCTGAAGAATTCTACTCAAGCAGGGGCCCTCAACTAGAAACCTTGATCCTCGACATAATCAACTTTATTAATCATCAAAACTGAAAATTATAGTGGACTAAGGGGTTGTATGGAAATGATTTTGTGCCAATTTCCCAATTTGGCACAGAATCACTTTTTATGCTTTTGTGCCGAATTGGGCAAATTGGGCATAGAATCTGAACTTAAATCTTGTATGGTTGGGCACAGATGGGCACATTTCTCTGGAAAAATTAGCACGGAATCTTGTATGATATGTACAAAATTGGGGTACAAAATGGGCACTTTTTTTTAATAAAATAATTAAAAAAGGTAAATACACATCAGTTGATACACAGTACTACTGAGTTAAAATCAGGTGAGATTATAATGTTTCAAGTGATTAGTGGCAGTCTCGCTATTGCTGCCAATTGATTTCCAATTGCCTTCCTTTGCTCCTTCATTTGTCTTGTTTCATTTTAGGTGTTTTCAAGGGGAACATAAGGATCCAATATGACTTCTTCAAGTATCCAATGCAGGTCTCCGTACTCTTAAAACTATATAGATTAACATAGTAGGGGGGGGGGAAATCAAACATAAGCATTCAATTAATGATAAGTGTTTAGTAGATGCAGAAAAAATTCATGGTTAAACAAAGCAGAGAAAGGTATAACTCCATTTTATATCCAATATAAACCCATTACAACAATCGATAAGCAATTTCAGGGGGATTTAATTCTAATCAATACCAATGCCGGCAATTTGTTGGATTTGATTCTAATCAATAACAAATTTTCTAACGAATAAAATCCATAGTGAAACTCAATCCAATTCTAAGCGGCTGTTACTACTGCCCGGAAATAGAAAACCAGAAAAAAGAAAAAGAAGAATGAAGCATAGAGATTACACAAAAGAGAAAAGTGGAAACAACTTGGGAAACAAGATGAATGTGCAAGTTGGGTTGTTATCAAGCATGTGCAAGGCATGTAGGGGTGATTGTTTGTCTACAAATAATTGTAAGGGTTTCTCTATTTAAATTCAATCATGTAATGAGAGAACGGAAGAAAAATATCAAATTCCTTTCTTCTTCTTTCCTCTCTGCTCTTCTCTTTCGTTCCTTCTGTCTGCAACTCTCAAAATCGCATCATAACAGTCACACACAAGTTGAAAGACCTGGTCCAGTTGGTTGGTTTGCAGCTGGTTCAGTCCAGCCCAGGTTCTACATCAATCATTTCCTAGTTGCTGGACTCCACTGACCTCCCACAGAGATAATTCAGCATAAACTCAAAATGTCCTTTGGCTAAGCAAAGATAATTCAGCAAAACCTCAAATGCCTGTCTTTTGGCTTAGTTTCTCAAATTGTTGAACTAAAGAACTAGAACATTTTGCATCTGTCTGTCCTCCTTTTGGTGTTCAAATGAAAGAAAAAACAATTAAATTCCACTAAGCATTGTGTGAGAAATCACAATTTCTTAAATGAGAGATTTTCTTAACTCACAAATCTTTACTTTTTCATGGTTTCATAAAATCAAAATAAGATGCCCATGTATAAGGTTTTCAAACAAACAAACTAACTGGAGAAAAAGGAAATTACAGTTCTTCAAGAACCTCCTCAGCTAGGAGGAGTTAGATTCTCCATTAAGTATTAAATGGCAGTTCTTTCACAGCAAATTCACTTCGTAAGTAATTTTATTTCAGAAATTTTGTAGGAGCTCAGCCACGGATCATAGAACATGCTAGAGTAAAATGGACCGAACAGAATAACTAATTCAAGCACCTCCATTCATTCTCTTCAACCATGAAACTACAACTTCTGAGTTGCAGGGAAAGTACCTTAATAGAGTTGTAGGATTTGAACAATGGTGCTTTTGATGAACAATGCCTCTTCATTGTAGTTTCAGATTTGAACGAGAGATGCAGCAGAGACAGATTCTTGAGCGAAATAACGTTTGAGCAAGAGATGCTAACGTGATTCCTAACACTTTCGAGTGATTTTAAGAGAGATCGAGTGAGATTGAGAGAGACTCATTGAGCTTTTGGAGTGAGATTCTTCAGTGAAGGTTGTGCGAATGGGAGAAGAAAGACCTGTTAGGGCTTTTGAAGCTTTATATTGTGATTTTCCAACTTTGCCCTCAAACGGTGTTGTTCCTTCCAACTTGTTGGCATAGAAATTGTGTGCCAAACACCCGGTTCAGCACTCTTTTGCTAAACCAGCACACTTATTTTGGACTAGTTTACCATACAAGATTTCGCCAACTTCTATGCCAAAATGGGCAAATGGCACAGAATAAGTGTGCCAGAAGCGTTGCCATACAACCCCTCATAGGCTACTTATAGCCTTCAAAAAGACTCTAACTTGGATTGGGATTCCCTAATGGAGAAGGATCCCACCCCTTGACCAAAAACCCTTAGATCAGAATCTAATTAATTAGAAGATTTGGACTCTAGGTGGAGTTCCTTTATAGATTAGGATCCCACCTCATTACATGGACTCTTTGAATTAGAGTCTACTACTAAAAGACAACTCTTAATCAAAAGCAAACTCCTAAAAGATAAGAACCCTTCTTGTAAAAGAGTCTCATCTTATGCACCACTTTGAACAAGTCAAACACAACTGAAGAAATTAAAATGGACTGTAACTCCCAAACTACTAACCCAAATAAAAAAACTAAAAATAGATTCATAACCCTTGGATCGAGGAGATTCCAGCTAGACCCATATTAAGCCCTAAATACCCCTGAATTGGATTTGGCCAACAAGCTTAGGTGGTTCTTGGGCTTACTATAGGGTTCGGCTGAGGGGTTCAATCTGTGTTCACATCACATATTCAAGTGATTCCATATTAGTCTTGATAGGAGGGTTCCTATCACATTATGTTAGGACCCTGGGGGAATGCCATGTGGAGGAGAGTGAGGGTGCAGTAGTCAGAGTTAATGGGTTATAAAAGGGAGGAAAGATGTGAGGAGAGGTCATCGGTTATTCTATGCAAGGATTGGCTGCCATTGGCTGAGGGCAGCATTTTTGTGAATGCTCTAGGTGGTGACTGGCACCATCAAAACCAGGATTATCTTTTAATTTCTTGATGCAAACCAGGATCTCGGGCTAAGGGTATAAAGGTAATTTCCATTGATTTAGGTTTGCCCAGGAAATCCCAGTGAAGGGGGAGGTTGAAACAAGAAGTTTTAGGTTATTCCAAGGCTCAAAACCCTGCTGCACTTGGTAATTCAGATCTGAAATTTATCAAACTCAGGGTTTTGAAAATTCTACAGAAATCTCAAAGAAGAAGATGAATTGCAGAAATTTTCCAAGTTAAAGAAAATGGGAGTGATTGGGAAAGAAAATGTAGAAGTATGTTCCACAGTTTGGTGAGATCCTAGAGGAAGGTGAAAGGGGCCTAAAGGGGGCTGGAATCAAGGTTTAATAGGGGGAGGGATTTTCTGTATCGTAGGGAAGAAGGGGGGAAGGGGGAAAGGGGAGGCTGAGATTGCTTGGAGAGGGGCTAGGGTTTGACTGAAATTGAAGGGGAAGGGGAAGGGGAAGAGGGTATATGCGATGGGGTTGGGAAGGTTTTCTAGGCTTACACAGGAGGGGAAGGGGGCAGGGAAGCTACAATGGTGAGGGAAGGGGCTCTAAGGTTGCGCAGGAAAGGGGGAAGGGGTGTAGAAGTTGCTTTACTTGTAGATGGAGGTTGTTGTGCTAGATTGCTTTGATGACTGAAAGCTTGATTACAATGGAGGATGGATGATTATAATACTCTCTATAGACAACCATCGGATCCCCCTCAAAAGAACCCTGCCAACCACTCAAGCAATAAACACTCAATATTCGTTATTCATCAAAACTGAAAATTACATTGCATGAATAGGCTACTTATAGCCTTAAAACGAAAAGACTCTAACTGGGGTTGGGAATCCTTAATAGATAAGGATCCCAACTCTTGATCAAAACACTCAGAATGCAATCAAATTACTACAAACTTCAACCCTTATATTGGAATCTTTCTAAGCACACTTTAACTTAACTTTAAAATAAAATAATAATAATAATAATAATAATAAATAAATAAATAAATCCTAATTCTTAAAAAACATATGCTAATTAAGATAATTTAGCACTCAAACAACTTCAAATCAAAGTAGAACTCTCTAAACAAACTCACCCCTAAAAGATAAAACCCCCTTAAATAAGGAATCTTATCTTATCCACAACTAACTAACTTGTAATGGACTTGAACTATTCATAACTCAAAATTTACTAGCCCAAATAAAAAATAAAAAATAGATCATAATCCTTGGATTGAGGGAATTCAATTTAGACCCACATTTGAGCGCTAAAAATGCCGGAAAATGATCAAAATGCCCTTGAGGGAAAATTGACCAACTTTGTATTGGCTTCTTTGGGCTCAATTATGAGGTGGTCCATGTTCACATCATTTCTTTGCTATAATTCATATTCAAGTGATTCCATATTAGTCTAGATAGGAGGATTCCTGTCAAATTGGTATCAGAGCATGTTCCAATCCGAGGAAGATAGATGGAGACTGAATTGTCCATTTTCCAGCGAAGGTGATGCACAAGAATGGATTGTAGAGGTAATACACTTCTGTTGGGCAAACCAGATTGAGTAATGACTATTGACTGGGTGTGGCTCTCCAACAACTAGAAGGGTATGCATTGGAGTGGGTTTACTGGAGAAAATGGTCGAAATTCGATTGGAAAAGTTTCAAGGAAGCCTTGCAACTTGATTTTTGGCGAAAGTAAGATGTCAAATCTCAGAGTGGAGTCGAGCACTACCCAAACGAAGAGGGAAGGAAGGGCCGCGAAGGTCATTACAATCATGGTTCACAGAATTGATCAAACGTTAGAGGTTTCCAAAAACCAATTCTGCAACCTTTGTGTTGCAAAAGGGTATTCGAGCCTAGCCAGTGGCAAAGCATCGCAGAGAGGAGTGGGTGAGGAAAGAACTCCAGCAGAACCCCTCGAGATGATGCGTGGTCTAGAACGAGAGGAGAAGGATGAGGAGAAAACACCTAAACAAGAGGCTAGTAAGAGTGCATCTGGAAAAGGAGTAGGAGAAGCAAAGAGGAAAGGGTAAAAGGATAGAAACCGACGATTATTGGGTAAACAAAACAGATTTTTGGCACCATCAATTTTGTGTACTAGGAAATCTGGAACCGGAAGAGTTGGAGGTTGAGATTCCATTCAAGTTTGCAAGAAGAAGTGACGCCGCCCTAGAGTGGAGATTGGGTGGCCACGCGAGTGCTAGCAAAGCCTCCTTAGTTGAAGATGGCAGCGAAAGTCAAAAGTGATGGTCGATGAAAGCACCGACAAGGGCGTAAACACATTGTGACGTGGGGGCAGCTACTAAGAGATTCCAAAACTTGTTTTAACCATCTTCATCTGACCACCAATCAAGGGGAAGGAGTTGCAGCATTGGGGGCGCTAAGGGTATAAACCAAAAAGACAAATATCACTGGAGAATAAAGGGAGACAAAGAGAGTAGACCAATTGGCGAGTGGACCACTGGACCCAAACCAGTCTAAACAGTTTGCAAATTTATGAAAGCAAAGAAGTGGGCCATGAGAAGCCCAGTTAAGTAAAAGTACTTGCAGCCCACTTACCGGGCCTATGGGTTGATGAAACGACACTCAAAGCAAGGGCGGGTCCGATAAGTGTTGTAATTCTAGGCCCAGCTTAGCAATTGAGTTAGTTAATGGCAAATAGGGGCCCAAAAACAAAATGACCCATTCTCTAAACCTAATGAACAGGGGCATTTCAGGAAATTGATTGCTATTTCAGGAAATTGATTGCTCCTTCTTCTTTTCACATCGTCTTGAGCAGCTATGCAAACCCAAACCAAGAGGGGTTGAGAATGGTGGCAAAGGAGCTCGCTTTAACTCCAGCGTTGGCGGAGTGGCTCTTTGCCATCGAGAGAGACATCAAAGGGAGGATTGGGGGCAGTGGCTTCACTAACTGGGGATTCAACACTTTCCCTTGCGAGCGGCCAGTTGTGGAATGAGGTTTTGATCATGCATGAATGGGAGATCAATCTCCACCAAGGCCGCCATTTGAGCTGTTCGAACTGGGACTGGGTACGATAAAGTTGGCCTTTAAGATGAGGCAAAAAGCTCCAGCAGAATTACGTCAAAGGCAAAGTGTTCAAATTTGGAAGTTCAGCAACATTGAGTCCCAACCTGAATCTCAGTTCAAATTTAATATGGAAACCTGGGTACAGATAGTTGAATAGAGGTGGGTTATGAAGTGGACTTATGCCTGTGCATAGTATTGTCCAGAGAATAAATATGATAAGGGACAGCCCTTGGAGCACTTAGCAGTTGAAGCGGAATCTGGGATTCTGGATTAAAACGACTTCATCAACGTGTGGAGAAGGAACTACAAGATTACCTAGTTGTGAATTTTCTTTGGGGGTTTTACCTCAGATTAATCTCAAGGAGTTGTATTTGTGTTTACTGTGGCAAACACTTGGACATTGTGTCCTAAAGACAGGATTTCTGAGTGAGTATCTTCCTGAACTCACGCCATTAATGGTTGATTCTATGCAGGATGGCACTGCTGTTCCTACATGTGTGGTGGCTACTCTTAATTTTTTTTTCTTTCCACCAGCTGAAGCCTCTAAGCTTTTTCTCCATATGGGCTGCTTCAAGTATTTTGCATACCAAATCTGCTGGGTTTCAAGGAGTCTTGTTCTCAAAGACACAGAACGGGCATGGTTATGTGGCAAACATCTGAAGACCAAGCTTCTCATCTAACTTCACCTTAGGACAAGGTGAAATTCAGGAGGGCACGAATGCTAGGACCCTGGGGTCGTGCCACATGGAAGAGAGCGAGGGTGCAGTTGTCACAGTTAATGGGTTATAAGAGGGAGGAAAGATCTGAGGAGAGGTCATTGGTTATTCTATGTAAGGTTTGGGCAGCCATTGAGCATTGTTGTGAATGCTGTAGAGGGTGCCTAGCACCATCAAAACCAAGTTTATCTTTAAATTCTTTGTGATAATTTATATTCAAGTGATTCCACAATGTGAATATTTTAGGTATCTAGGCACGTCATAAATTTTTACAACAAATAACATGGTATAAATAAACATTCTAATCGAACATTCAGAAAATTAACATCATTGCATTTTCTGTCAATAATCATTATGTCCTGGAATGCATTTTAAATTTTTCACACCCAAAATACAAAATTGAGAAAAATTGCTACTTAATGGACCCCATACATTCAAAATCTCCAAACAGACCAGTGAAAGTGGTGTCTAATGATATTTCTCGGAAATGTCATTCTCCCATACATCCCAATCGAAGATGCCAAGAAAAGATGCTATTTGAATAGACTTAATACTCCGCAATCTAAATTAACTATGGTAATCTACTATGCCCGATAAATTTGAAGGCCATCCGTACATATCAAAAAGGCTAAAATGAAGTAAGGCTAAAAGTAGAGAAGGGGGTAGTGATTTCTATTACTTTGCCCAGGTGTCTGCCTGCTCTTTGCTACAGTGACAGAATAGCTGCTAAGCCTGTCAAAATCTGACTCAATGAATGAAGCATTTTGGAAACCATAATAAAGGGCTTCTCATTGCCTTCTAACTGAAGAATGCAAAGCTAGCAGCACAACCTAAGGAATGGCTTACACAAAATGACATACCAAGCTGCAAGGGAGCTCTCTATAGCGATATCTAAATAAGAGTACCTCTTAATGAGTCACACGGATCAAAGAGAGAAATTGGAGGAAAACACCCACTTCTTCAACCAACCATTCCTTGGTTCGGTGCCATTTTCGTTTACTCAAGCTTAAGATATGCAATGTGGAAACCCAATTTTGTAAAGAAATCAAAACATTGTTTGATGCCAGGGAAACGTAAAATGCCCGAAGATCTTATTGAATCAAGATACAAATGTAAACAACGTACGGCTATAATACTCGTAATCTCATGACAAAATCAAATATCAATTTCTGAACTAAGAAAGACACAATAAACAAGAAAAGGAACGCATACCTCGATCAATTGATTATAGGAATTTAATGGCCGCCATGCTCTTTGGCGTGCTGCTGGTGTTCAAGGTGACGACGTTCTTCCGGGAGAGCGACGAGGTACGAGAAGATCATGCCACCGAAGCAGACATGATAAAGAGGATCGATCGAGTCAGTCATGATGTACTTGCGGTGATAATTATCCAAGCCTTTATTGATCGATTGCTTCACATAATCGATCGAGAACATTGGCTTCAGATGATTAGGCAGATCCTTCACTTTGAGTCCTCTGATCTCGTTGTAGAAGTTCCTAAACGCCATTGAAGCTAAGAGGGAGGGAAAAAACGTGAGAGTTCAACCCTTGACCTTTCTCCTTCTGTTTCTCCTCTAGCGATCGCAGGAGAATCTTGTATATTTCAGATTTTACATTCTACCGTAACCGGAAAACCTGGGTTTTCCGATCCGGCTCGGTTTTTTTCAAAACCTGGTGACTCGTTCTGGTCAGACCGAGTCATTTTTTTTCTTAAAAACATATACAATAGAAAGTTATAAAACGTAATATCTTTTTATTTCTTTTTTGGAACAAAGGTAGGTTCATTGATTAGCAATCATAGAGTCGATGTCACATCCACCCTGCCGGTACTCTAACTGTGATATTCGAGCGTGTGTTCCACTGTGAAATCCAGCCCTATCCTAGCCAACCCTGACCCGAAAACCCGGTTGTTTATAGGTCCGAAGACCCGAAGTAAAAGAAGAAGCCAACTATGGGCCATCTCAATAGAAGATATGAAGTTTGACTCTGAACCCATGGATGTTGATGTTGGTGTTCCAATCTTGGAAGTCTGTGTAGATTTGGAAAGAAAGCTGCACCTGACTGAAGATGAGATTAGTTACAGGACTTAGAGTATTATCTGACTTGGTTCGAAGGCATTTCTACACACTAGGTATGTCACTTGATGTGTGTGCAAAAGCCCTTGAGGTTTAGTGACCATTTGATCCTCCATTTCCCTGTTTGGACTATATTAACCTGATTGGTCGACTGATTGGTCGACTAGGGCAATCCACCAAGCATTCGACCAATGGTGTGTTAAATCCAAGAAACTCCAATTTTAGGGTTTTTCACTCTCTATTTAAACACACTTCGTGTTTCTTAGTATCCTCTACCTCCAAAACACTCTGAGAACGTGGGAAGACTCGTTTGAAACTCTCTTCGGTGATTTCGAAGATTCCTTTGCTAGATCTGAAGCCTCTCATCTTCGATCTGTCAGTCTAAGGTTAGTATCTCTTCTGTATTGTAATTTATTCTTTCTTCGATCTTGTTCTTGATTGAGATTGGGAAGAAGATGATGCATTCTTGCAACCATCTCTTCCATGATCTCATTCTGTCTTTAGGGTATATGATCAGCATAGAGATCTCAACCCTAACTCTGAAAATTCTTCTTTAAACCCTAATCCTTTCCATGGATCTGATTTCTTAGCCGACCGAATCTAATTTTCATGACGTACTTGTACTTGATTCTGATTACTTTTTGTCTTTTCTGTGAGTTCCATAGTATATTTTTATCGAATTCTAGGGTTTTCACCCAAGTGGGGAAAACCATGATTTTAAATTGAAGGTAATGCTTTTTATCATTATTAGTGCCCGATCTTTACTCCCTTAGTGTTAGAATACTATCCTATAGTTTTCCTCCAAGTTTCGTGAAGTTCCGAACCCTGTAGATTGAGTTTCGGATCAGAATTCCCGTATTTTGCTTCGTATTGACTCTGTTGGTTGATTGATTGGTCGATTGGGTCAGTAGACCAATCAATCGACCAATGAAGTCAGTAGCTTTGTTTTTCGCTCAGTTTGATTCGTTTGCTCTCTGATCTTTTAGGCATCTTTCCTAATGCTATATCTATGATTGTTAGGGGTTTAATTGCTAAGTTTGGAGCCTCTCTCTTTGATCTTTGGATTATCTTCGACGATAATCAAGGTAAGGACAATTATTTCATAATAACATAGATCGCGTACTCTTTGGTTTCTACTTTAAGAAACTATGAGTTTATTTACTGTTCTTGTATTTTATACTTCTGATGTACTACTGTAAGTACAGTAGCACTTCAATTATGTCTTCTTTTTCATTATTCAAGATTATATAAAATGCTTATTAATGCATATGGTTTAATAATTGGATTATGCTTTTACATTCTCTTTGTATGATGAGTTGTTGATTTTGTATGTCATGACTGATCTGAGAATATGTTTGATTAGGTATGGTTTGGGATTGAGAGGTGTCATTTTGACACTTTTGTCCTTGGACATCGGAGGAAATAGTATGGGATGTTCTCCGAAGATGCCCATCGACGCTTTCCCGAATCATTGGTTGTCATACCTAGGGTTGTCTAGCAATGTTTGGCTAGGATGTTCCCATTATATCAGACCCGATTTGGAAGGGTATTGAGACCGAACGACCCGTGACAGCAATGGGATTCATGGGCACTCAAGACCGGTGAGTTATATCCGTGAGAGGATGGGAATCACATTGTGGGGGCCATTTATGGGTAGGGTTGCATATGGATAGACTTGGGCTCATGGGCGCTCAAGACCGGTGAGTTATATCCGTGAGAGGACATGAGAGCTTACCGTTTACTATATGTGGATGACCTATAGGGTTGATGAGTCCGTAGTCCGAGAGGAAATACGCTGACTCTAGTGTTAAGGATACCGGAAAGGATCCCGAGAGGGGAGGAATCGACGTATCTGGATCTGAGTTGATGTAACTAAGTAGATGACTTGCATTGGGCTAGGCTTAACCCTGACATGCACCAGTACTTAGACCAATGGTGATGTGAGAAAGCGATGACTTAACCCCCAGTTGTGAAACCCAGCCCTAACCTTGACCCGAAAACCCTGTTGTTTGTAGGTCCGACAACCCGAAGTAAGGCAAGAAGTCAACTATGGGCCATCTCAGTGGAAGACTTGGTGTTTGGCTTAGAATCCATGAGTGTTGATGACAATGTTCCATTTATGGAAACTGCTCCCTGATGAAGATGGAATTAGTTGATGGACTTGGAGTACTCTCTGACTTGGTTCGAAGGCATTTCTACATACTAGGTAAGCCACTTGGTGTGTGTGCAAAACCCCTTCATGTTTGGACTTGATCTGAGCCTTCATTTCCCTGTTTTGGACTTGCTGTTCTGATTGGTCGACTCATTGGTCGACTAGGCCAGTCGACCAATCAATCGACCAATGAGATCTGTTTTGCTGATTAGGTCTTTGCTTGCTCTATTTAAGTCCAATCTCGAGTCTACTTCGTATTTTCTGCCTCCAAACTCCTTGGAACGAACCAGAGCCCTCTTCAAGTCATCTCCTCTGCATCCTTGGTGATTTTCTTGACGGATCTTCACCAAATCTCGTGCATTTACACAAAAAGGTATGTGATCATCCTCCTTGCTTCTTCATCTTTGATTCTCCATTGTTTTTCTTTCCTTTTATGTTTGAGAACAGTAGAGATGATGTTGCATCTCTGTTGCAACCATCACTCTACTCATCTTCTCTTTTTTCCTAAGGATTTAAAGCTTGATGGATGATCTTCATCAAGATCATCACTCACTTTTGAAGAAAATCATGTATGCATCTTCTTTCCTTTTTTAGATTCAATGTTCTTCAATCTTAGATCTATTTTTCTTGAAGATCTATACATGCTTTTCATGAGTTCTTTATCAGATTAGTAATCCATCATCCTATAGTTTCTCGTCCATGATTTTGCCATGATTTCTTCAAGAACCATGATTGATCTAATTATGGTAAGTTTTTGTTTCCTATTTTGTGACATGAAGACTTGATATTATTAGGGTTTTGAAGTCCTCTATAGACCAATATACTATCCTTGCATATTCCCCCTTGATTGGTGTCTTTTTGAAGCACAAAATTCGGATCTTGAATCAGAAATCTCTGATTTTATCAGTCACTGACTCTGTTGGTCGACTGAGTCAGTAGACCAATCAATCGACCAATGAGGACAGCAACCTCATATTTGGTCTGTTTTGGATGATTTGATCTCTTTCCTTTTAGGTATCTTTCCTAATATGATATATATACTTGTTTAGGACTTTCTTTCCAAGTTTAGACAAGATCTTCTTTGATCCCCAAGATCCTTTGCGAAGTAATTAAGGTAAGGATAATTTCAAGATTGCATGATATAGTTTCCATATTTGAATCTCTTTGATTTGTTTCCATAATTAGATTATTATATTGATATTCTAGTGATGCAACTACTCTAATTACAGTAGCATTACTTGTTTATGTTAGTTAGTTCATGTATGATTTACTTGCCAATTATATACAAGTTGGATGTTGTTATTGATTTCTTTCCATATAAGAAGTCACTATATTTGTGATATGATTGATTTATGGTTGTGAATGATTAGGTATGGTTTGGAAAGGGGAGGTGTCCTTTTGACACTTCTGTCCTTGGACATTAAGGGGAATATTATGGGATGTTTGCAGAATGCCCCTTGACACCTTCCTAAACTATTGGTTGTCATACCTAGGGATGTATAGAAGTGTTTGGCTAGGATGTCCCATTATATCAGACCCTAGTCAGAAGGGTATTGAGACCGAACGACCCGTGGTAGCAATGGAGACTCATGGGCACTCAAGACCGGTAACCAATCCATGAGAGGACATGGATCACATTGTGGATACTCGAAAGAGGCCATTCATTGGTAGGGTTGCATATGGATAGACTTGGGCACATGGGCACTCAAGACCGGTAACCAACCCGTGAGGGGACATGAGAGCTTCCCGTTTACCATATGTGGATAACCAATAGGGTTGATGAGTCCGTAGTCAGGGACTATGAGGACTCTAGTGTGAAGGATACCGGAAAGGATCGCCAAGGGCGAGGAATGGACGTATCTGGATCTGAGTTGATGTAACTAAGTAGAAGACTCGCATTTGGCTAGGCTTTAACCCTGACATGCGCCAGTACTTAGACCAATGGTGATGTGAGAGAGCGGTGACTTAACCCCCAGCCATGGAATGTCCCGAGGGATGAAGGACCCACTACCAACCGGAGCCGAGTGACTGAGACCTTCCCAAATAAGTACGGTGCTATGACTTAAAGCATGTCTGCCAGTAGAGACCAGCATTTCTAGAGTTAGATTCATACGTTCATTATTGTCTCATACCATATTGCATTCATGTTTTGCTTTGGAATTCTGCTATTTATGTTATTATGGATTAACTGCCTTACTAGGTTTCTTTTGAAACTCACTCCTTTTGTGCTATGTATTGTTAGATTTCTCTACAGGTTCCAAGTATCATGACCGCTCGTACGAAGAAGCGCAAGAAGAAGAGACATACTTCCAAGAAGGTGATTGCGGTTACGATGATCACATTGAAGATTCCGCGGGTGGCTATGTTGCGTACGATGCTTAGTCCGACGATAGAGTGGAAGCGCCCTTGGGCCATTTTTGAGATTTATACTTATAGAGATGTTCTCTATAAGATTGAGAACAATTTAGTTACTCATTGTACTTGTTATTGGGATTGGTTTTCGTCTATTTTTCTTTTCTTTTTGGAACTACTTTCCGCTAATGGTAGAGTGAGATTTCCGCCTCACTTTACTTTATGATTTTGATACTATTGATTACCTTTCGTACTCTGATGATATTTGACTTTATTCCTTCCTTATTTGGATCTTTCATTTATACTTTGCACATTGATTATTTATGTTCATGATTATGTTATTGTCTATATAGGAGGTTGATTACCTCGACACTTGATCTTCGGGGCTGTGGATCACACACTCGGATATGCCAGGTAGGGTACCGGCTAGGTGGATGTGACATCAGCCATGGATTGTCCGAGAGGGATGACGGACCCATTACCAACCGGAGCCGAATGACTAAGACCTTCCCAAAGAAGTATGGTGCTATGACTTAAAGCATGTTTGCCAATAGAGACCAGCATATATAGAGTTTAGATGCATACATACATTATCTGTTTCATATTGCAATTGCATCTTGTTATGATTTGCTGTATGTTATTTATGTTGTTATGAATTAACTTGCCTTGCTGAGTTCATCACTCCTTTTTGTGCAATCTTTTTGGTTAGATTATTCCACAGGTACTGACTACTATGAAGGACAGTACGATGAAGTGCAAACCGATGAAGCATACTACACCCAAGGTACTAGCAACTATAAAGATAACCCTTATGATTCAAGGATAGAAAACTCGTAGGAGAATTCATTTTAAGGGTATATGATTATGTTTTTTAGATCCGGGTTAGCTTGCGCGCACCTCGATTACATCCTCAGGGGATCTTTTTTATATTAATGCCGCCGAATGGGTGCGAACTCAAGACCTCCCCTAGGGAAGTTGGGCCTTTAACCGCTTTAACATTCCATCATTGGCAGTTTAATACAAAATTTGAAAAAATAACAAAAGCACTTCAAGTAGTCAAATCATGTACTTGCAAACTGCAAAACGTCCATAGAAAATTTAAAAATATAATAAAATATTTAACTTGTCAAATCAATGTACTGATGTTTACTTTTTGTTTTTGTTTTTATTTTTTTATTTTTTATAATCCCGTGGTTTAACAAGAGCCATGTAAGTGGCTCAAATTTCAAATACAACTCAACCACAAATGTAAAAAAAGCGAGAAATACCGATAAATGGCAATAAATAGCGGGATATCGCCGAAAAATCAACGATATCTCGCCGATATCATTTTGCCCCTAGTTTTGATTCGACAAGGGGCAAAATTACCGAATTACGGCGATATTTTGCCAAAATTCGGCAAAAAAAATTCCATGGTTAAAAGGTTAGCAGGTGGGTGGTTAGGCCATAAATAGGAAAACAAGTAATGTCCCCCCAAAAACCTGAAGCCATGCTTCATCAATCTTATCATGGAACAATGGATTGTATACGTAGGGGATAAATGTATTATATAATACAGGGTGAGAGTTTATCCATGCCATAGAAAGAATTAAAACTCTAACCGCCAAATTAGAATGTTGAACTTTTTTGAGAGCATTTACCAAAATAAAAACAAAAAACTTTTTTGAGAACCAATCCTCGGTAGGGGTGTAAACGGACTGGATTCGGATCGGATAGTGGTATATCCATATCCGCATCCTATATTTGGACTGATTTGGATAATATCCTATCGGTTTTCGGACGGACTGTTGGATTCGGATGATAATCAGATAGTTATTTTCTTAATTAGATTCTTCTAAATGGGCATGAATATAGATTGAATACAAGTTTTCAACTACCTATTTACATCTTTACCTTTTTATTTGTGAGGGCTAGGTTTGAAGTTTAAGAATTTAACAATTTTATTAGCTATTTTAGTAGAAAATTTAGAAAAATAGTCACATATCAGGGTTTTAATTTGCGGTAGCGGTTGCCGTAGGCTGCCAACAACCTGATTTTTGCCACATAGTCTATTTTAAATTGAACGGTTCAGATTTTAAAATGCTGGGTTAAATGTAAATATAAAATTTTTATTTTACAAAACATATTTGTAAGTTATTTAATTTACAAAGATATACCTCTGAATCAACAATTTCATTCGATCGTGAAGGGGCGAAGGAGTGAAAGAAGGGGAAAGGCCAGGTCCCATGGACCTCTTTCATTCCTTTCGGTGGCTCAAATCAGCTGCGTCTTTCTTGATTATTTTTTAATTTTTTCCTCTCGTTTGTGGTAGTGGCAGGGAAAGGTGTTCTGTTGGTTGAATGCTTGAATGATGAATAGTTGAGAATGACATCGAAAAGCCATGGGGGGTGGGGTGGGGTGGACGATTTGATCTCGCTGTTTGAAATCACTTAGGTCTGAAACTCGGGTGAAGGACATGGTTTGTCCCAAAGAAGAAGAATATTCGACGAGGAACCCGTGACGAGCCGAACCTAGGTTTACTGGGAGCAATGAAATTGGGGAAATCAGGCTTATCCGCAAGCCATTTCGCTCGTTGCTTGTCCCAATTAGAGATCCTTGGTCCAAGACTATACAGTTTGTTAGGGTCAGGCTTCTCCGTCTTCTTAGTCTGCGTTCTTAGGGCTTTGAGTTTTGGTTTTGGTCTTTCCAAGTCCGGTTCCCTTTTTTTTGGGGGGGGCAGGGGGGGGGGGGGGGGGCCCCCCCCCCCCGCCGCGGGCGCGGCGGCGCCCCCCCCCGGGCGGGGGGGGGGGGGGGGGCGGCGGGGGGATCCATGGTTTTAGTCTATCAATAATAATAAATACAAATACATGAATCAAGAGCAAGAATAGTACAATAATCAATAAAAAGGTTACAGGAGTCCAAATACTCCAATAAAAATCCAAGAACGAACGAAAGAAGGAAGATCAAGAATCAAAAGTAATATCGAGTTTAGCGGAAGCAAAATAAGTAACTAAATAGTCTTCATCTTCAGGAGGCTTCATGCTCTGCAAGTCCATGTACCACTGTCTGTCTCACATCAGCTTCATACGAGAAAGCTCTTTCATATGAATCATCTCCAACTTCCGACATTGTGCAACTATCTGTACAATTTATATATACATACAATGAAAGGAATGAGTTCCAACGAACTCAGCAAGGAACAAGCAATTCTCATATATATGTCAATACAATCCACGAATGCACAGGATGAAATGATATGCATGGTATGCGGAAATATGAATGCTACTAAGATCTAACTATGCAAGTCTCTAATGGCTGACATGCTTTAAGATATACACCAGCCCTCCTTTGGGTAAGTCTCATCACTCGATCCGGCAAGGATTGGTTACCTCTCGTAGGGATCCCGGGCAAAGGGGTAAGTCCACACTGGCTCTCAAACCATGGCTGGGGGTTAAGTCAACACTCTCTCACCACGACCATTGGCAATGAGTACTGGCGCATGTCGGGGTTTCTAATCCAATGCAAGGTCATAATGGTAACATACTATATGAAGTCCAGATACTTCCCCTATGGCACCAACCAACTCGGTTCAAGATCCTTCGCAACCTAGGAGTAAGAATCCTCACGGATCGGCTACCTCTCGTTGGACTCCACTCCTTAACCCTATGGTCATCCACATATTATTGGGGCGGATGCTCTCATGACTCCTCGCGACATCCGGTCCGCTCCTTGGACGTCCATGAGCCCAACCCTAACATATGCAACCCTACCATTACATGACCAACAGTGGACCACTGAGTCTCCGCACGGACTGGTTACCGCTGTTGGATGAAACATAGTCACGTCACCATTGTCACGGGTCACCCGGCTTCAATTCCCCTGCCGAAAGGGTAATAGCATGTGGGGTACCTAGCCATGCAATTCTAGACTCCCTAAGTATGTCATCAAGTAATCATGATAGTGCTGGAGACATCACGCAGGCATGTGTCCCATTCCACAGACCTTCTCGATATCCCAAGCCAAGATATCCCAATGGAATACCCTTCCATCACAATCACACTACATCACTCTTTATCATATCATGAACAATTGTGCAATATCATAAAAGATGAAGTACATCAAGGAATACCACAAACAGCGAGTATACAATAAGATTTACATGCTTTATACAATTACAGCAAGATACATGATCAAAGAATAGTAAATAGAACAACAAAATCATCATGTATATGTAATTGCATATAAATAAGAATGCATGTCCTTACCTGTAATTTAGTAGAAGTCCTCTAACTTGCAATCCAAAAACTATTATAAGACTTTTATTTGAAACAGAGAACACCTAGGCATAGGGTTACAAGAATGTATAAGAGTCAAGAGTCAAAACAATTCAAAAATCAAACCTACACAGTTACTGGAAACCAGCCGGTTGCTTGTGGCGGTTGCTTAAGTTAAGCGACCTCCACAAGCGACCGCCTGCTTTCAGACAGTTTCCAACTCCGAAAATCAGACTTTTTATCATCCGATTTCAATCCGTTTTGGGATGATCTTAGTCCGAATTTCAAGCTTAATAAGTCTAGAACAAGGGGGTAACAAGAAACCCTAGAATTAACAAAGATTTATTACCCAAATCATTCCCCTTGATGGGATCCATCCATTAAACAAATGCGGGGATTCGTTTTCGGACAGGATCTCATCAAGAACATTGAAAAGGGAGATACAACAAATCAAATGGGTAACCACCAACAAAAAGGGGATGGGTTCATATCAATCAGAGGTTAGAAAGAAGAGAATTGCAGATGGAGATTCATTACCTTAATCAGAATCACCAAGAATAGAAGAGAAAAGGTTTTATATCATTAAACAGCACTTCAGACCTGAATCCCGCACGTTTCCACAGCCTCCTAATCGCCCAAAATAGCAATCCCGAACATAATAATGCGTTAATAGGGCGAGGGATGCTATTTATAACGAACAGGGGGCAAAATAGGGCATTTTCCCGCAAGCGTAACCAAGGCGGTCGCTTAAGGCGGTCGCTTGGTTTAATCAACCGCCACTAGTAACCGCCCCCAAGTATATTGCTATACAAGGGTGCTTTGCTCATGGGGTTGAAGACCAAGTACAACCTAACCCAAATGAAGACATGGGGGAGATCATAGTCCGAAAAATCAATCATAATAGGTTTGTAACAAAGAGGTTAGGGTTTCATCATAACATATGGCTCATGAAAAGGTTATGATCACGGAAAGAGAGGGAATGATTGTTATCAAGAAAATAACGAGAAATCATAGGAAATCTAGTTTATGTTAACAGAAACATTACCCATGAGGTTTCCCGCACATGGAAGGTTACAAGAGGTTTCCAGAAAGATCATTCAAGGGTTAGGGTTAAGGTTTCAAGAATCTATTAGCTAGGGTTAAGATCATGATGATGATCATAGTTCTCAAAGAATAGAATGAGATCATAGATCTCAAAGAATAGAATGAGATCATGGAATAGATGGTTGCAAGAATGCATCATCTTCTTCCTGATCTCAAAAAGAACAAGAACGAAGAAAGAATAATTAGAAATCCTAATTAGGTTAAACATGGATCATGAAGAAAATATAGTGATCAAGTTTAGGTAAACACAAATATCACCCAAGGGAAAGAGAAACAAAGAATGCACAATCTGAAAAAGTGTTGGGAAGTTTCCAACAAATAAAAGAACAATAGGGTTTCATATATGGTTACCTCTCATGAGAGTTGGTTACCTCCCATGAGAGTTACCCATAATTAATTCTCATAAAAACAACCCAAGATAGATAAAGGAACATCTCATTAGTATTTCAAAATAAAGAATGGAATTAGGAAGGGTCTACTAATGAGAGAAAATAAGGTTCTCAATTGAAGTGAAGGGAAACAAATTCAAATCATACAATTAGGGATTTACTAACAAGAATCCGTGTATCCCACGAAAAGACTAAGGAGAATAAAGATTCACCCTTAGGGCAAGGAATTTACAATCAAGAAAGGTTTTGGGGAGGGTCCAATGAATTAATAGAAAATAAAAGGGTTGCCAATTGTTCCAAGGAAAAACAAGGATCAACTCCTCAATCATGAGGACACAAGGGAAGGTCATGGTAATAATATGAGACTTTCCCCACAATAATAAAGATAGGTAGGAAATTAGGGAAAGTATCATTAAGAGCTTTGGTGGAATCAAATTCAAGGATCATCGCCATATGGCTTCAAGATCATAGAGTGAATTAGGGGATTCACTTTAGGGTTAAAAGAATTAAAGAAGAGGTCATTACAGTAGTGTAATACCCTTCTCATGATCGAAAACTCGAAGTAGAGAAGAAAGAATGAATTAAAGAAGAAGCGAATTGAATACCAACCTTTTAGAAGAGAAACCGATGAAGAAATCGAAAGAGATGCTTGGGGATCTTTCTTGGCTTCGAAGGAGAGGTTCTAGGGATCTTCCCACGTTCTCCCAAGGCTTAGAAACAGATTGAGAGTGAAACACATGGAGTTCCCCCTTTTAAATAGCACAAAGAGTTCAAGAGTTACTAGGGTTTCACCAAACTGACCAAACCGACCCCGTTGGTTGATTGGTTGCCAAAGAGGAAGTTCAAAGGTCGATCCCACACTATCTAAAGGTTTAGAAACATAATGGAAATAGTTTACCACGAAATTAAAAGAAATAAAGCTTTTGAAAACCTTCAAAACAGATATTTACCAAAATGCCACTGCTCGGACAGCTTATTCAAAAATAGGGATTTAATGGGCTAAACTTCAATATTTTTGGATGGGCTTCTTTCAATACATCGTACTACTTACCTAGTATGGAGGGAAGTCTTCAAACCAGGTCCAACTAAGCTTTAGGTCCATCAACCAAGTTCTTCTTCACAAATAAATAGTTCAACACCAAATCAAGTAAGGTTTCCATAAGGAAACACCATCATCAATATCCATGGGTTTTGGGTCAAACACCATATCTTCTACTGAGATGGCCCACAAAGACATCTTCCTAAGATTTTCAAAGATAGAAAAACTGAAATCACGGTCAAACTTCAAAGTCAACATTAAATAAAACCGGCCTCCCCGCAAAAACGGGGGGGGGGGGGGGGGGTTGGGGGGGGGGGGGGGGGAGGGGGGGGGGGGGGGGGGTGGCGGGGGGGGGGGGGACACCCCCGCCCAAAAAAAAAACATATAAAAGATAGCGGTTGGGGTGGTGGTTTCGGTTTGGTGCGGTTTGGGTTCGGGTTGGTTAGCGGTTTGGGCTAACGGTTTGGATTCGGTTTGGGCTAACGGTTTGGACTAAATTAAAAATCAATATTGAAACTTATTTTTATTTTTCCTCAACTCTTCACACAAAAAACTACGATAGAGAGAGGAAGAAGACTCCAAGTAAATCTAGTGATGGCATTAGCTTGATGCCTTGATCCAAACACCCCCAACCCCAAAAAAATAAAAAATTTAGATTCTTCTATTATGTGTAGGTCAACCTTACAATCTTCACCCAATGAAATTAGATTTAAAATTACTTGTGATAAGAAATAGATTTGCTAGAGAGTGGTAAAATATGAAAGTAGCTGAACAGAGAAAGTAAAATTGTAAAAGTGAAAATCCTTTATGAAACAGTGAAAGAAATTCTGCACCTAAAAGTGAAACCAGAAAGGCAGAAACAGTAAGGATTAACCGATTAAGGAATTAAGGCATTAGGTTCTTTTTTGTTTTTGGTAAAAAACTAAGGCGGTAGGTTTCTAAAATTAAATGAAATAGCCAAATTGGGTTTGCTACTGTTTTGGTAAAATTTAAAAATTAAAATAATGAAAATTTTGAAATTTAAAATTTAAATTCTCAAGAATATGAAACGTGGGGTGGGTTGAAGTTGAACAATGAGTTAATGCGCCATAACCGTAAGGAATAAGGGTTTTTAAAATTTTTTTTTTTTTATTCAAGCGGGTTAACGGGCTGGGGTTCGGGCCTACCGGTTCGGGCTAGCGGGCCGCACACGGGCTGGCCCGGCCCAGCACGAAACCGTTCGGGCTGAAGGCCTTCAGCCCAAACACAGCCCATTAAGGTTCGGTTCGGGCCGGTTCGGGCTATAACGGACCGGTTCGGTCCGGTTTCAACGGTTCGGGTTGAAAATTGACACCCCTACCTTTATTCAATTCCTAAAATGAAACTTTTCCTCACTTCTATCACAATGGAATCGAAGAAGTTACTACAGCTGACTGATTAACCATTCTCCATCTTGTATCATGTTCTCTTGTTGTTGACGCGCTTCTAGTGATCTGGTTTCTCTAGTTTCCGGGTTATCTTTTCTTTTTCGATTATAATGGCAGATCGTTTTTGGATCCTCTTTTTTGCGGCGTTTCATTGTCTCAATGGAGTTCTTGACGCTAGTGCTGGTGATGCAGATCCAGTTTACCGCTAAGTGTTTTCTTTTTCTCTTTTGATGGTGTATTGACCATTTTGGATTCAGTTAGTTTGGGCATCTCCTTCCTCATCGGCAGCTATCTGTATTGTTGTTGTTTTCCGTCGTCTCCGTAGACGCAGCTTGTTCTTCTTCAAGAACACAACATGCCTGTGGAAGTGAAGATGATCGGTTTGGTTGGAGAAACTGCGATAACAAATCTGGAGTACTCAAATCGCCGCTATGGTGGTGGATTTGATAAATTTTTGACCAAATCAGTTTGTACGAATCAATCTGGAGTGCGGAAGTATAAACACGAGTGAGGTCGAAAGTCGGTGAGAAATGGGTAATCAACCCTGTCGACGACGACGACAACGCCGCCGATGCCAGCGTCTCCTTTTGACAACTCTCTCGTGGCTATCCGATAAATGAGGGGCTTCCTTTGTAAATTAATAAAATTTAAACGTTTAAAGTGAAAAAACAAAAATCAATTTTTACACTTAAACTTTCATTACTTGAATCTCAACCGTTCAATCAAATATTGATGAAGTGGCATTATCGGAACTGCTGCTACCGCAAATAAAAATCTCATATATTATAGGTAAAATTTATAAAATAAGAATAATAAATCTAAATAAGTAACTTAATCGGATAATTTTATTGGACAAATAATATTCGGTAAAAAAGGGTATATCATATCCGCATCTTATTAATAATCGGACGGATTCGGATATCCCTAAACGGATGCAGATGTGAATTCAGAAACGGATCGATGATTATCCATCTACACCCCTAGTCCTTGGCGCTACGCTTCATTAATGTGTACCGCATGCTCTTAGGCATCCCTGTTACATCTTAAAGCGGTGAAAACCTTACGATTGGCCCCCAGGTGGGGCCTAGTTACTGAAGGAAAACCTGTTGGAGCGAAGACAGACAGTGGGTAGAAGGAAAGGAAGACAATGGACAAGGGCGATGGGAGCATTTTCCGTACTCTTTTCTGTTGGCCTTTATTGTTCCTATGTTGATGTCTCTAAATTTCAATCTATTTAATTTGGAATCGTTAAGAAATGAGCCTCTGCCAAGCGCTGAAATTTCCATTGAAGCTGATCGTCTTCTGCTTTATTGTTGGAAAAACATTCTATTGACTTCTAAAAACGATGGTGAGAAAACCTAAAATGGGTTATCTCACTCTCCTCGTCCTCGTCCTCCTTAAAATAAATTATATAGAAACCAGCGAAAACACTGAAGCTAGGAAAGTCAATTCTAGAACTTTGATAGATTTGCAAGGTGGCCCAGAATCTGTCATTTGGGTAGTCCAGCTCTCTGATCTTCATTTCAGTGTTTTCCATCCCGAAAGAGCACTTGATTTTCAAAGGTTCGTTGGCCCTGCTCTTGCCATGATAAACCCAGCTCTTGTTCTGGTAACTGGTGATCTAACAGGTATTTCCCCCCTTCTCTATACCTCTTCTCTGATTCCATTTAGTTAATTTAGTGTATTCTTATCTTGATAGATATAATTCTCTAGTGGTTCGTCGTATACTTGTGTTGCTTTTTCCAACTTGCAATACATATTTTAATTCACCTTGATGGCTATCGAGTAGAAGGTGGTTTATTCTAAATCTGACTGTATCTTTAGCAACAAGATCCTTGTATTCAATTCTGTAACTGACCTATACTTGGAAAGTAGGAAAGAGGATCATTTTGGTTAATTCTGTAACAGTTCTATCTTTTGATTGATAAATTAAATTATTCCACTGCTCTTCCAAGTTGTATTTATTCGATGGGATTCTAACCACGATGTAAAAGATATTCCGATTTGTTTGCATTAATGTTCCAGGTTTGGCGTCATCACATTATGCAAATACCACTGAATTTTAAAAAAAAAAAAAAAATTTAATAACTTCCTCCTCTATATTTATAAATAATATTTTTTTTTTTTAAAAAAAAAAAAAAAAAGGGGGTTGTTTTTTTTTTTTTTTTTCCTTTTTTTTTTTTTTTTATTATGGGTGGGGGTTGTTAGAGAATAGCACATATGCATTATTTCTCATATTGTAATGTTTTCATATTCTATAAATATAACACTATGATCTCATATTGAGATCATGAGTTCATTCATTTAACATGGTATCATCACCGAAGGTTCGCTCCTGAGGACTTTTTGGTCTTTTTCTCCTTGCTCACCTGCGCTCCTTTTTCTCTCTCCTCTCTCCTTGTTCTTTGCTCGATTCTTGATCTTTTCTTGCTTTTCATGTTTTCTGATACGGTTACATCTGCATCTGTCCCTTCCATGGCGTCTCCGGCTGGTTCTTCTTCTTCATCAATGGGTTTTTCCAATATCCATCATTTTCTCTCAATTAGGTTAACCTCCGAGAACTATCTCGTTTAGAGAGTCAATTTCTTCCTCTCGCCCTTTGTTATGGCATGATGGGGCTGATTGATGGTACAAACCCTAGGCCTTCACCATTCTTGGATTCCACTTCGTCTTCACCAATCGACAATCCTGACTTCCTAACTTGGCAATATCAAGATCAGCTTCTGCTCAGTTGGATTTTGTCAAGTCTCACGGAGCCTGTTCATTCTCAAGTGGTAGGTCTTAGCACATCTGCTGAAGTTTGGTCTGCCTTGTCATCGACGTTTGCTTCTTCTTCTCAAGCAAGGGTTATGCAGTTGCGTATGCAACTTCATCACGTTAAAAAGGGTTCTGATTCGATGGCAGACTATTTGCTCAAACTCAAGAAAATTTCGATGCCCTTGCTCTCGCTTCTCGGCCGATCTCGACTCGGATTTGGTGTTGTTTATTCTTGGTGGTTTGAGCACCGAATATCGGGCGTTTGTTACCTCGGATCACTACTCGCGACACTCCGATCAAGATTTCGGATCTGTATGGTCTTTTATATTGTGAAGAGATGAGGTTGTCTTCTGCTTTGCACGATCTTTCCAATGTTACTGCTCAAGTGGCGACTACCTCTTCTCGCCTATCTCGCGGTGGTTCTGCCTCGCGTTCTTTCAATTCAAGGTTCTCTAATGGTCGTTTTGGTAGTCGTTTTGCCTCATCTGGAGGGCGTTATGGTGGTCGTGGTTCATCTCCTGTTTTGTCGGATCTGCGATCGTCCAGGTCATAATGCAAAATCTTGCTATCATCTTCAGCGCTATGCTTCAAGCTCGTTTCAGGATCCGCTTCGTCTTGGAATTCTCCTAGAGCTAATGTTGCTACTTCAGGATCCGAGTCATATAGAGCAAATCGTGATGTTATGCATTGGATACCCGATTCGGGTGCTTCTCATCACATTACTTCGATTTGAGTGCTCTCGGTTCACCGTGAGTATCTTGGTCCTGATTCGATTCGTCTTGGTGATGGTTCAGGTCTCGTCAATCTCTCATCTTGGATCTTCGTCTTTCTCTGTTAATGATCATAATTTTCATCTTGCTAATGTTCTTCATGTACCTCTCTGCTGCTCATAACTTGTTGTCCTGTGCATCGGTTTGCTTGTGATAATGATGTTGTGATTGAATTTGGTGCTTGTGGTTTTGTTATTAAGGATCGGTGCTCGGGCCTGGTCCTTCTCCAAGGTCCTGCTGATAATGGAATTTACAAACTCCCTGTGACTTTGCATGATAGTTCTATTACTGCCTTTTCAAGTCTCTGTGTTTCTTCTGATGTTTGGCATTCTCGTTTAGGCCATGCTAGTTTTCCCACTGTGACTCGTTTACTAAATCAATTTCACCTACCCTCTTCTGGTTCTTGTTCCTCTTCTGTTTGCTCTGCTTGTCAATTAGGTAAATCACACAGGTTACCTTTTCTTTCTTGCTCCACAACTACTTCTGCCCCACTTCAACTTGTTTACTCTGATTTGTGGGGGCCTTCATCTGTTCTTTCTAATGATGGTCATCGTTATTATATTTCCTTTGTAGATGATTTTACCCGCTTTACATGGCTTTACACAATTACTACAAAGTCTGATGCTCTTCAGGTTTTTCAAATCTTTAAGGCTCTTGCTGAAAATCAATTCTCTTGCACTCTTAAAAGCTTTCAATCTGACTGGGGTGGGGAATTTAGGAGTTTTACCACTTTTTTACAGTCTTGTGGTATTATTCATCGGTTGTCATGTCCTCACACATCTGAACAAAATGGCCATGTTGAACGTAAACACCGTCATATTGTGGAAATGGGTCTTTCTTTACTTGCTCACTCTGGTTTGCCATTAACATTTTGGTCTGAGGCTTTTTCTACTGCTGTCTTCATCATTAATCGCCTACCTACTACTGCTTTAAAGTCTGACACTCCTTTTCATAAGCTTTTTAATCGCCATCCAGATTATACTTTTCTTAAAGTGTTTGGCTGCAGTTGTTTTCCATGTCTACGACCTTTTCATAATCATAAACTCAACTTTAGGTCATCTGCCTCTGTTTTTATTGGCTACAGTCCTAAACATCATGGGTATAAATGCTTGTCCTTATCCACTGGACGGGTTATCATTTCTCGTCATGTCATTTTTGATGAATCTTCTTTTCCATTTCGTGCACTGTCTTCTTCTTCTTCTCCTCTATCACAATCTCCTTTATATGTTTCTTCTCCTTCTTTACCAGCACATTCATTTTTCAAATCAACTTCTCAAAATTGTGCTTCTGTTTTTCCTTCTTCACATGGGAATCATCGTCATGCATCACATATATTACAAGACAATTCTGGAGCATCAGCCCCTGCACCCACTGTTCTGAACAATCAACCAGTTGCTGTTATGCACAATCAACCAGTTGCTGTTCCTGGTTCTAGGCTACTGCAAGAAGGCTTCTCCTCTTCTGTTTCAGATTGTATGCATGCACCTTCAGCAGTTGCTGTACCTGAAATTTCTGCAGCTGTTTTGGATCCTCTGCCTGATAATTTTGAGGTTGCTGATACTACAAAAGACCTTTCAGAGGCTGCTATTCATGGAAAATCTGCCACTGATTTGGGTTCTTTACCTGGACGTCATGAAGTTGCTGTTTACTCAAGTGATCCTCTTTTGGTTTCTTCAAATGGCTCTCTTACTTCTCTGAATGATGTACTTGTTGCTGCTGATCCTTCTCAGCTGAATCATTCTGCAGCAAACATTCAACCTCCTTGTGGGTCTACTACTGCTGTTTTACATGATACGTTTGCAACAAATCCTCCTGATTTTGTTAATGGACTTTCTAATTTTGGTCATGCTGCTGTAAATAAACCAAGGACTGTCTATGAACATTTACCAGGGACTGTTTCTGTTAATGATGTTTTTAATTCCCAACACTTTGATGACAACTCACATCCTAATGTGATCTCTAAACATCATATGGTGACTCGTTCAAAAGATGGAACCCGTACTCTCAAAGTACCTAAAAGCTACTATGCTTCTAGGTATCCGGTTCCACTAGCTCTCCTTACTCATATCTCTTCTAACAACGACCCAACTTCTTATGGTCAAGCGTCAAAATCCCTTGTTTGGCGTACTGCAATGGATAATGAGTTTAATGCTCTTTTGACCAATCACACTTGGGTCCTCACCCCTCCACCTTTGGACCGTCGAGTAATTGGATGTAAGTGGCTTTATCGTATCAAACATAAGGCTGATGGAACCATAGACCGCTACAAGGCTCGTTTAGTGGCTAAGGGGTATACACAAGAATACGGGTTGGACTATGACGAAACTTTTAGTCCCGTGGTGAAACCCACTACCATTCGCATTGTTATTGCCTTGGCTGTCTCTTTCAACTGGCCTATTCGCCAACTTGATGTCAACAATGCGTTTCTGAATGGTACCCTGACTGAGGAGGTCTATATGCAACAACCTCCTGGATATGTGGATTCTAGATATCCTTCTTATGTTTGTAAACTCCAGAAATCCCTATATGGTCTCAAACAGGCGCCTCGGGCATGGTTTCAACGTCTTAGTACCTTTCTTTTCCATCATGGTTTTGCTGGTTCTAAAACTGATTCCTCATTGTTCATACGGCATCATCCTACAGCACCACTGTATGTCCTTGTTTATGTTGATGATATACTCATCACTGGGCCTTCTTCACATGCTATTGATGCTTTATTATGCACGTTATCTTCTGAGTTTGCTCTCAAAGATTTAGGTCCCGCTCGTTATTTTTTGGGAGTTGAGCTTATTCCTCTCAAAAACGGCATTCTTCTCTCACAACAAAAATATATTACTACTCTTCTAGATCGAGCAGACTTATTGGATGTAAAGCCTATTTCCACTCCAATGTCCTCCTCTCTTCGGTTTTCTGATGCAACTGATAAACCCATGGTTGATCCCACATTATATCGAAGCTTAGTTGGTGGTCTTCAATATGTCACTCTTACTCGCCCGGATTTATCATATGCAGTAAATAAGCTCTGTCAATTTTTGGCATCTCCACAAGAGGTTCATTGGGTTGCTCTTAAAAGATTGCTGCGTTACTTGAAGGGTACTCTATTATTTGGTCTTCATATCACACCGTCTTCTTCTACATCTTTAGATGCCTACTCTGATGCTGATTGGGCAGGTTGCGTTGTTGATCGAAAATCGCAGAGTGGTTATCTTATTTACCAGGTCCCAATCTTATTTCTTGGCAATCCAAGAAACAGTCTACAGTTGCTCGTTCTAGCACTGAGAGTGAATATCGTGCTTTAGCCCTAGCTACTACCGAACTTACATGGGTTCAATCTCTTCTAAGGGAATTGGGGATCTCCCAAGCTTCTCCTCCAGTCTTATGGTGTGATAATATTGGTGCCACATATTTGACAGCGAATCCTGTGTTTCATGCATGCACGAAGCATATTGAGGTTGATTTTCACTTTGTTCGTGATAAGGTTGCTAAGCATGATCTTTGTGTTCGCTATGTCTCTACCACTGACCAATTAGCGGATGTTCTTACAAAAGCTCTCTCTTCTGCTCGTTTTTGTCTTCTTCGGTCCAAACTCAAGGTCCTTGAGGGACCCTTGACTTTGCGGGAGGGTGTTAGAGAATAGCACATATGCATTATTTCTCATATTGTAATGTTTTCATATTCTATAAATATAACACTATGATCTCATATTGAGATCATGAGTTCATTCATTTAACAATGGTAAACGGGGGTTTTGGTTGTGGGGGCGGACATTTAAAACAAAAAAAAAAATTGAAAATCAAGGGGGGAGCACACACCCTAAAGTTTTTTTTTTTTTTTCGGTGGGTTTTTTTTTAAATAGGTGCTTTTTAATTTTTTTTTTTTTTTGTTTTTTTTTATAAAAAAAAAAAAAAAAAAAAAAAAAAAAAAAAAAAAAAAAACCCCCCCCCCCCCCCCCCCCCCCCCCCCTCTTCTTTTTTTTTTAAAAAAAAAAAAAAAAAAAAAAAAAAATAAAGATGAGCAGTCATTTTGCTAGAGGTGGACATAAACATACTTGCATTTTACGTGCGTGGAAGCATATCCATTTGTGGATGCTTTTCTCATCATATGAGAATATTTTACATGATTGCATGAATCTGTTTCTTTAGATAGATGATAACTATGGAGTTCTAAACACCCTTTCATCTTTGTGATTTTCAATTCTGTTGCCATTATTAACCTTCTTGCTTCCTTGTTTTGATTTACCTGACCAGATGGCAAAAGTGAAGATCTTTTAACAACAAAACAGTATGAAGAAGAGTGGATTGAGTACCACAAGGTTATGGAAAATGTTGTTGAAAGGAGTGGTCTTCACAAGAATATCTTTTACGATCTTAGAGGAAATCATGATAAATATGGTGTACCAGTTGTTGGTGGCTCATTTGATTTCTTTCCAAACTATAGTATCAACGGACAACTAGGAAGAAGTGGGAATGTTCACAGCATCACCATACAGGTGAAATTTCTTCTTAAGATACTTTAAACAGTATGCTGCTTTCTCATTCTATGTACTGCATACTTTTACTTTTGGTCTTGGCAAAGTAAATTGCTGATGTATCTTATTTCACTTTTGAGGAACTCCTGGAAGCTTCTGTAGAAGCTTTGGAGCCAAAAGCGAAAATGGAAAGTTTCTTGTGTTTAGGTATTGTCAAAGCTTTCTTGATCACTTGTCATCTCTTTTTTAGATTAGGAACTAAGCTGAGTTCTGAAAACTTTCCTATCCCAATTTAGTTTGAAACTATTCGTTTGAGCATCATAGTCCATGGAGTTCAACTGTTGCTGACCTTGGGTTTACATCTTCTTATAATCTCTTTTCGGTTTGATTGTATAATGTTGTTTGTTTTGGTAATGCCATCTTTGGTACACATTTAGTAAAGGAAAAAAATTGAACTTGGGTGTCTTAAGTCTTTTATTTATTTGGTTTCTATATACTAGTAGCCTATTTTAACTTATTTTGACATGGGTTCCAGAATGGTGAACGAAAACATCTCTTTGTTGGGTTTGATAGTACAATGTCTATTGGAATACGTGGCCCAACAAATATTTTTGGACATCCAACAGATGAACTAGTTGCTGAGATAGATGTTGAGCTTTCGCAGTGGGGTTATCAATCAACAAAAGGGTTAACAAAGATATCATTTGGGCATTTTCCACTCTCACTCTCGGCATCCACAGAATCTGGCAAGAGTCTGAAAGATGCTTTTCTCAAGCATTCCTTGTCAGCATATATATGTGGACATCTTCATAGAACATTTGGTGAGAATTTGAAATGGCATCATCAGTCTGATAACCATTTCTTGTCACCAGAGAAATATTTCCAGCTGAACATCTACCAAACACCTCAACAGAGTACCACATTTCAAAATTATTGTTTTGATGGAGCCCCAAGGATCAATGAATTCTGGGAGTGGGAGATGGGTGACTGGAGGAAGAATAGAGTAATGCGAGTGTTGGCCATTGATGCTGGTCATGTTTCATTTGTTGATACTGATTATAGTATGGGTGCTAAGGAAATTATAATACTGCCGACGTTTCCGCTAGATTCACGATTCATGTTAACAGCTTCATCTCTCCATGAGTATGGTTGTTCAATAGACCAATCGTCTGTTGAGACTGTCCGAGCTTTGGTATTCTCAACTCTACCAATTGCGTCAGTAGTTGCAAGAGTCTTTGACACTGGGCTCGGAAAAACTGATATGGTCATGGAGGCAACTATGAGAAAGCATGAGAATTCTAGCAGAGGAGATCTCTATGCTGTCCCATGGAACTGGAGTGCCTTTGATGACCCATCTCCCGATCGGTTCTGGGTACAAATAGAAGCCATTGATATAATGGAAAGATCTACATTAAGCCAGTTAAGGCCATTCTCCATTAACAGTGTGACGGCAAAATCTACTTGGAGTTGGACGGAGTTTCTCATTATGGGTTGTCAATGGGATGTTCTGTATTTCCCAATTGTATGGTTTATTCTTTTGTTTATCCTTTCCATGCTTCTTATTCCCAAAGCACTTCTCATACATTCAAGGACACAATACACATATATAAATTTCATTGTTCAAAAAGGCTTCATACGTGGTATAATATGGGTTCTAACAGAGTTCTGTAGGGTCTCTTTGCTGTGGTATGGCATCCTGGTGTACTTGTTTTACCTGATATTCTTCCCTTGGTTTTGTGGGGAAATTTTCACCAGAGGTGGAGATAGCGGATGCATGACCTACAAGGGTTGGATTGTGAATATACCTGGTGAAACGAGTAGACGAGTGTATATGGGACATCCAGACATAATGGTAGTTGTTCTACCTCATCTCTTTTTGGTAGTTTTGCCAGCTGTTTTGGTTATGGCAGCTTTAGCTGCTGAAAGAGCAGTTTATCGGCTTTACTTCTTGTCACTATCAGAGAAAAAAGAAGATGATCATACCGAAGGAAGTAGGGGAACTTCTTATGGCTATCATGACAATAAAATATCGAAGTTCGTTGGCATTCGTTTGATGAGAAATTTCCTAATGTTGATTTGCTTGGTCATCTATTGGATACATTGGAAGGTTAGCTTCATTCACCAATAATTGTTTACTTATTTCCTAGTTTAGCCCCCTCTCCTCTACCGTACCCCCCAAAAAAAACCTCCCTTTCTTTCTTACATGAAGAGATTATTGTTTGAAGGTTTGAGTGGGGGCCCTGTTTTTAAAGGATTTCATATAGATCCTGAGTGGAAAAGATGAGTTGTCTCTAACCCATTTCATGCCGGTGTTCTGAATGAATAAAGATGATCCTATTTATTAGCCCAACATGAATGACATCTATTAACTATTCTCCTGGTTATGAAAAAATTTCTATTAGATTGTCACAATCCAAGCAATGAGTTGTAAAACCGTAAACTTTTCCTCCATTTTAAAGGCACACTGTATTCTATTGAACCCTTGAATTCCTTTGGGGTTCATCTAGTCAACTTACAACCATGTTCAGATCCAATACACGGACCCAACCTATTCATTGTAGATCATACCCATGCAATGAGAGTGCATTTCAACTGATCTTGTGTGTATACCTAATGATTATAAAGATGAAAAGGAATAAGAAAACTACTCTAGAGTATCAGATGGCAACAAATTGCACTAGTCCAGTTGAAGTCGTTCTTCATCTGTTTGCCAATCACCCTGACACCCTTCATGCTTGTGTGCATTACGTCCTCCAGAGCACATCAACATGTTACATTCTAATAGCATTATAACCTTCCTCATAAGTTCCCATGTATCTATCAATAGGCTCATAGATTAGAAATGGATGGTTTAATTAATTTTATCTTGTAATCTGCGATAGAATTCACTTGTTTCTCATATAAGTCTCTGATTTTTTTTGTTGTTTTCTTCATTTCTACAGCTTTGTAGAGTTCTGACAAAAGCATATGGAATGAACCCAGTTCTTCATTCCCCGGGATATTGCCTGCCAGTTCCACTATTTTTGGCTTATGCAGTGTACAAGACTAGCAGAGTTTGATGAGTAAGCTCTTAAGACCAGCAAGTTCAGTGAGTAGCTTTGGAGGTAAGATGACCTATAACTGAGCTAATGCATGAGTGTTACCGAAGAGAAAGAGTTGGGTTCCTGTGTACATCTCTAAGATGAAATTTGGTAAAAAGAAAATGCAACACACCCGTGTTCAAGCCTCTAATCAAAAGCATATTGAGGTGCTCAACTCAGGACCAATCTCCCAATAACAAAGTTGAATAGGACATTAGTTCAGCCATTCAAAACTAATTATTGGGTGCAGTCTTGTCCCTTGTGAACCCACTATAGTTCGATGGGAGAAAATGTTGATGTGGCTCTTTGCTGAGAAATCAATGTACTTATATTTTGGTATGACCTTTTCAGCGTGTTTAATGATGTTCTTGTTCGTATATGTGCCTGTAATATCCAATTAACTTTCAAATGTTAGAGTTCATTGGGGATTTGACCCAGTTTTATGTTATCATTGGCTACACTGCAGTTGTTGAGGTGCTCAGATTTGTATGTGTTGAATTTTGGTTATTCTTTTTTGGTGGAGACAACAGTATGATTGAAAGAAATGAAACACATCAAGACATCTTACAAACACTTAGATTAGTTGTACTTGTAGGGAAAACTATATAGTTAATATATCTAAGAGTCAATAATTCAGACGAGTTCGGATTGAAAGGGGTACATACCATTGTTTTCCCTGAATTTAGCAGGGAAAAACTCAACTTGGTTGATGATACGTTGGCGTGATAGAGTTGATGAACAACTCGAATGTGGATATTTTTGGGCACACCTGGGACTTTAATCGGTATTTCGAAAGAAGACTGAAGCTTGTTTATTGAACGTGAAAGTGTACAATGTAAACTAATCGGCCATGGCCAAGAGTAAATTGCATGTACAATAGGATTTAAATCTACTACTGCGGAGGATTCTTGAAGCTGAATTTATGCATGATTTGACTTGTGTGTTGAGTTTGTAGGGGACTCCTATTTATATATAATGTCTATGCTCCCTCCTTTTTTGCAAATACCAACTGAACACCCTTACCCACTGTTTGAAAAATGCAGACCGTTTGGTCAAGAGTCCCCCTGATCATGACCGTTTGAAAGCTGTTTATTATTGTTTTTTCAAGTTCGAAACAGTTATGATCGGGATATTACAGTATGGGAGGAATCCCGAAAGTATTTGAAATTTTCAAATTTTCAAAAATGGGAACTCGGTCAAGTGTCTCTCCACGTTCTCACTGCACCTGACTCTACATGAAAAATCTTCTGTTCTTGCTGTTGCTCCTGCAACCAATTCACTTTCGTCTTCATATTTACCATCCTATGTAAAATTTAGGCACAAAGTTTACCTTTGAACTTTCTGTGTCGCTTCCTTCTGTTTCTATGGCTAGGCGGTCCCCCACTTCAACTCAACTTGAAACAAAGTTGCTACAATCATGTACTGCTCTTCACTCATCTGTTGTCAGCAAGGTACTATCTCCTTCTTCACTTAAGAGTGTCTGACTGTTTTCTATTATCCCTACCTCCTTACCAAATTTATGTTGTCACAAGGATGAACCTTCGTTGGTTCACTTAGTCACCCTGTCTCTTTTGAACACAAACTACCACTGGCCATAATGGCTGGCCTCTTGGCATGATTGAGTCATTTTCTTGTAGAATAGTGAGTGAGTTCGATCTTGGGAGAGGCTACGCATAAAGCATGCCATCAACCTTTGCATCCATGTCATACCTATAGACAAAGGTCCCTTCTCTTCTCTACCTTGAGATTGACCAGCACCTTCCACTTTACATGTGGCATGCTAACCCCGAACCATCTGGATAGGGGGGGGGGGGGGGCTTCTAGGGTTTCAATTAGAAGGAGAGGAACCAACGGCAGCTCCCAAGGCTCCCATGAAGAATTCAATTTGGACTGTGTTGGTGCTAAAATTGCCGATAGCCTCGAACCGCTGCCTTCGCACCGAACTCCTCTGATCTAGATCGATCTGGTTTGCTCCTTAGTCAATCAACCTCCTACTCCTGAAAAATAGAACACCAGTGAGAAACGGAGCCGATCGTCTTGATCGGTGTCGCGTCTCTGACGGTCTAGTCAGAATGGTGAAGACGATGCTCCTGAGCTCGAAAAAAGCTTCTGAGGTCTTCTAATGGAGTAAAATCAGAAAGTATCAGTGTTCAAGTTGATTTCAGAGACTTACCTCCCTTTACGAATCCTCCTTTTCCCTTTATATAAACTTTCCCGCTCATAATAACTTTCAATCATGACCGTCGGATCATCGCTCCTGATTGGATGGTGTTGATCATCTCTTCTTTATAATTTTGGGCAGACCCATAGGTGCCTTCATCTCATCAACTAAATCCGGTCAAACCTGATTAGACCGGTATAAACCGGAAGTGGATATTTTAGTCACAACACAAGCCCCCAAGCCTGCTGATCAGGTCGAATTTACACGAGACTCTAATCAGAAGGTTTGAACTTTTCTATCAAAATCATCTAGCATACCCGTTCAGCTTTTATGTCTTTTTCCAAGGTACTTTATGATTTCCAAAAACCTATGACACCAGGCCATCATATCATCATTAACTTGAAAGTTGATCTATGGCTCTCCCCCCTTATCATAATTTTTGTAATAGTCAAACCATCTTGCGTGATTATTACATCTCTGTGCTCAGCCCCCAAATCATCCTGTAAACCAGCTGAAATCTCCTTCTTGTCAGACTTTTTACAAATTCTTAAATATAACTTTTCATCTTCCTTAACGTTATCTCCTCTCGCGCCGTTTGATCATAAATTTTGTTTTTTCCCAACGTACAGTCATCATGTCCTCCCTTACTCTTCATACATCATCCTCGCATTCCCAACTGCAATTCCCCTAAATCCACCGATTGATTCCACGCGTCGGTTATGAAAAGTAATGACCATTGATCTTGGAACATCGTGTATTTCCCCCCATTTTTCAAGAAACCTCCTTTCACCTCTCTTCATTCTTTATATATTTATCTGTCAATTGTCACCTGCTCTCCTCCGTACTCTGTCCTCCTCTTTCGAGAATATCAACTAAACTCATCCGCCATTTTCTATCACTTCTCTTCAAGTTTCATCCTTCGAATTTTCTTCTTCTTCCTTTCCCGTTTCCACCATGGATCTTGCTTCCAACCCTTCGCACCCAGTACCTCCACACAGTCCATTATTCCTCCAAGCATCGAACGATTGAAAGATATGTCTGGTGCCTCTTCTTCCCATCAGAATCCTTCAGACTGGAAACCCTCTCCATACGCTCACGACGAAGCCATCGTTGCTTATACGCCTATAGACATGTCCAAAGAGAAGATGGACCCCAAATATGCAGGCCCTGAATGGTATCCCACCAAGGTAAAAAAGTCTCACCTGGCTTCTTATTTGGAAAATTATCATTTCCCCTCCGATGCCAGAATATGGGCTCCCGAACCTTCCGACCGTCCTTATACCATTGATCCAGGAGTCATCGCCATTTATCTCGACCATCTTGATTCAGGTTTCAGAATTCCTTTAATCCCTATAGTTCATTCTTTGCTGGATTATTATCATGTTTGTCCTTCCCAACTCACTCCAAATAGTTGGAGGTTGGTTTATTGCTTTTTCGCCTTCATTCTTAAAATGAATCGCACCCCCTCCGTTGATCTTTTTAGGAACTACTACACTCTGAAAGTGTCCCACGAACGCGGATACATTCATTTTGCTAGAAGAACCTATATTGTGAATGAACTTGGCAAAGAATCATAAATTTTCATTGACTCTTCCATTCCCCATGATAACAAACAGTGGCGAGAAAAATATTTTTTCTGTGCCATTCCAAATCCAAATTTCCGCTCTCAATGGTGTTTACATTCCTTGAACTCCCTGTTTCCTTTGAATAAGCGTCCAGAACTCAGTGAATATGACCGAGAGACTTGGGGCTTGATTCCTGCTGGAACTCCAATTGACGCGGCTGATCTAAAAACAGATGCAGGCTTAGTCAATCACGGTCTCTTCCCAAGTAAGGATAATAACAATGATATACCTTTCCTCCCTTTACTGTTACTTTTCCTTTAAACCTCATCTTCATTTTGTGCACATACAGAAACTATTGCTCATCCAATTCCCAGTGTCGTTGAACTTTGAAGAGTTGTCTTAAAAGGAGAAAAATCTGACTCCAAGCTTGCCAAACCCCCCCCCCCCAAAAGAAAAGAAAGCACACTGCCCTCCGTTCTTCAAAAAGAAAGTCTACTGAGAAGGAATCTTCCCCTGATCAGGAGAAAATTGACCAGGTGCCAGAAGGTTCTGTCAGAGAAAACCTTGATGTTCAAATTGTGAAGACTGTGGCTAGTAAAACTCCTGGTCCTAAGATGAGAACCTCCAGAACTTCCAACACCCTAAGATGTAGACTTCGGTCTACAAGCCCAGCTTCTGGTCAGGGGTTATCTGGTTCCAGGAAAAAGAAAAGAAAAGAATCCAATTCTGCTCCCATTGAAGCCCCCACTGAGGAAAACAATCCTTCAGAAGAGATTCCTACTGCCATTGAAACTAATGTTGAAGCAAATAGAGAACACATACTGCCAAACATATCAGCTGAGTTACCCCATGACACTTCAATTCTCCTAGAAAAGATGGTTGAGGATGAAGGTCAAGGTAAGGAAATTTTTGACTACCCTCTTGATTATCTGAAGAAAATCGCTGAAGATATACTCATTCATGTTGAAGATATACTCATTCATGCTGCAGGGATATTATTGAAGAAATTGTTGATCAATTATGTGATGTGAATGTTGATGTTTCCAAACCTTCTTTGGAAATTGTTGCTGAAGAAAGTACTTTTGTGAATGTACCTTTTGCTTTTCCCTTACCTTTATCAAATCCTGCTATGGATGATGTCATTCCAGACATCAATATAGCCCCTGTTCCTAAAGAAAACAATTATAATGTTCCCCCACCTAAAGAAGTCCCTGAAGTTGCTCCCCAAGAAGCCCATGTAACAGTTGATCCCCAGATTGGTCTTGGAGATCAAGAAAATATTGTGGCCGAGGATTTTGTTATGTAGGTCGATTCAAATGATGATGCCATGAATGTAGATCCCCAAAATATAATTGAAATTGCCGATCTCCAACCAGTCCCTGATCAACCAGATGACACCCAGAGTGTTGCTGATTCGGGAAATCCTTTCAACCCTAGATGGCTTTTGAAAGAGAACCATATAGCCAGCCATAATTGGGAGGTTGCCAGAGAATGGGGAACCAAGGGCAGGATTCCTTGTGATAAGAGAGAAACAGCTCAAATGTCTGACCCTGAACTTTACTCTCATGGATGGGAGTAAGGAACAAATCTCTATTTTTTTTCATTAAAACTGACTTATTATTGATTTTATGGATTTATTCCATTTGATCTTTATTGATTAACCTACAGATGTTTTGGAGTTGCTTTCAATGCTTTTTCTGAAGTACTAGAAAGAGAAAAAACTTTATCTCAGGAAAATGACAATTCGATTAAGAGGAATTTTGAACTGGTTAATGAGGTACAAGAACTTCGAAAAAGTTTGAACTCTTCTGAGAGAAAACTGACAGACGCTGAATTCAGAGAATAGATTTGATCAATGACCTAGATGATTTGCAAATTGACTATCAACTCTGCTCTGATTTATGCACTGATTTGCAGGAAGAGGTTTCCATGTTAAGGGATGCTATTTTGAAACATAAGGATGAGCTTCTTCAGCTCGAGATGTCAAAGGATAATGCCCTTGAAAGGGCCAGAATTGCTACTGCTGAGAGAGAAGATTTCAAAGAAAAGTTAACCAGAGCCTTTGCCTGGTCAAAAGATGTTGAGAAAGAGAAGAATGAACTTCTGGAAAAGTTCAAAAAGATTGAAAAACTGAATGCAAATTTGGAGTTGGCTCAGGAATATCATGTTAAAGCCTTTAACTCAATTTTGCAAGAAAAGTCTACTTTGGAAAGTCAAAATGATAGTTTGGGATTGAGACTCTACGAGGTTGCAGCAGAAAAAGATAATCTTAAAGTTTCCTTGAGTTTGATTTCACAGGAGAAAGCAAGTTTACATGCTCTTTTAGATGAGACTCTGAAAGACAAAACTTTTATACTTGAAGATATGGAGACAAAAAGAAGACAATTTGAGTTATAAAAGAAAAGAATACAACATGAAAATCAAATTGTCCTCAGTTCAGTTACCTCATCTATAAAGGAAGTTGGAGATAACCCAGCTTTCCTTGGATTTTGCAAGAGTATGGTAAAGGACTGCTCTGACCAAATCTTCTCAAAAATCCTCAAGGTTCACCCCAACATAGATTTCAAGCTGCTGCGCCCAGAATTTCTCCCATCCAGAAAATTTTTTGATCTCAGGAATTTGAAACACCCGAACTCACATAGTTCATCAGAGGATGATAATGATGATGACAACAATGAGTCTTCCAGTTCTGGCAATAATCACTCTGCCAGTGATCAAGATGATGATGATGACTCACCCTCTCAAGATGATAAAGAAGTTGCTGCAGATGATGATCCACCTGCAAGTTCAAAAATTTAAGAAAACATTCTCTTTTGCTTTTCAATTTACCTTTTTGTTAACCAACTTTATCAATCTTCATATCAATAGAATTTCCTTTTCTTTTCCTTTGTTCCTTGTGGTTTTGATAAAATAATACTTTGAAGAAATTCTTTATAATGTTGACCACAGATATTAAATGACCACCATCCTCAGGCTGTTGTATATCTGATTAGATATATCCTTCTGACCAAATCTATACCCTTAGTTAGCTTCCAACGAAATATTTCTGAGGAGAATATAGCTGACGAAGGCCTTAATAACTGATCAGATGCTTTCAGAGAAAACTGCTGATGAGAGCCTCAATAGTTGATCAGAAGTCTTTCTGTCCTTAGACAATAGTTGAAGAGAGTTTCAGCAACTTTGATTAGAATCTTCAATATAATCTACTTTGTGAGAAATTTTATTGATCAGCTCCTTTACTCTTAATCAAACTTAATCAAAAGGCTGCCTTGGAGAGCTAGCTACTAGAGCCTGACTTACGTAAAGTCGGAACCATCCTCGGAAGGAATGATTCATGATTAAGCTAGCATGACCAGGCCTCGGAAGGCTGGCTACTTGAGCCTAACTTACGTAAAGTCGGGACCACCCTCAGAAGGAATGATCCGTGATCAGCTTCGGAAAGCATGACCAGGCCTCGGAAGGCTGGCTACATGAGCCTGACTTACAAAAAGTCGGGACCACCCTCGGAAGGAATGATCCGTGATCAGCTTCGGAAAGCATGACCAGGCCTCGGAAGGCTGGCTACTTGAGCCTGACTTACAAAAAGTTGAGACCACCCTCGGAAGGAATGATCCATGATCAGCTAGCTTAATCAGGGCCTCGAAGGCTACCTCGGAAGGCTGCCTCTGAATGCTGGCTACTTGAGCCTGACTTCGGAAAGTCGGGATCACCCTCGGAAGGAATGACCCTGGATCAGCGTTGAAAGGCATGATCAGACCTCGGAAGGCTGGCTACTTGAGCCTGACTTCGGAAAGTCGGGATCACCCTCGAAAGGAATGACCCTGGATCAGCGTTGAAAGGCATGATCAGACCTCGGAAGGTTGGTCCGCCAAAAATATCTTTTAAACTAAATGAAGAAGAATCTTTTGATGACAACGATTAATAAGATGATTTCTTCAAGAATACCAGAAAATCCTGTTTCCTTTCTATTGATAATACTTCTTGAGATGAATTACATTCCACGGTCGTTTCAAGTAGCTCCCATAAGCATCCTTAAGCCAATATGTATTTCTGCTTACAGTTTTTGTCACCGCAAATGGTCCTTCCCAGTTTGCAGAAAGCTTTCCACAGTTCCTTGGATCTTATGCTGACTTCTTTCTCAAGACCAAATCTCCCACTCTATAAGATTTTGGTTTGACACAGGCATTATAATACGCTGCTGTTCTCCTTTGGTATTCTATGTTGCGATATAAAGCTCTCTCTCTAACTTCATCTAAAAATTCAAGATTTGCCCTCAACCCTTCTTCATCAACCCTTCTTCATTAGTCATCGGATCAAATCTTTCCGATCTGTCTGATCCCACCATAACCTCCACTGAAGCCAATGCCTCAGACCCATATGCTAGCCTAAAAGGTGTTTCTCCTGTTGGTGTCCTGACTGTAGTCCTATACGCCCACAGTACATGAGGTAATTCATCAATTCATAGGCTTTTGCCTCATCCAGTCTCCTCTTTATTCCTTGTTGAAGAGTTATGTTGTTTACTTCAATTTGACCATTGCATTGAGGATATGCTACAGAAGAGTTCTTGCATTCGATATTATAATCTGCATAGAATTCCTTGAATCTTTCATTGTCAAATTGAGTTCCATGATCTGTCAGTAAAAGCTTCGGCAGACCATATCTAAATATAACATTGTTTCTGAAAAACTTTTCAATTTGATTTGTGGTGGTTGTGGCTAAGGCTTCTGCCTCCACCCATTTTGTGAAGTAATCAATGGCAGCTACCACGAATTTCCTTCCTCCGGTTGTAACAGGAAATGGACCAAGTAGATCCATCCCCCACATTGCAAATGGAACGGGATTGAGTATTGATGTCAGTTGTTCCGCCGGCTGGCTCTGAATTGGTGCATGAATTTGGCATTGATGACATCTCCTTACATACTCAATTGCTTCAGATTGCATGCGTGGCCAATAGAATCCTTGTCTTAGAACTTTATAAGCCAAGCCTTCCCGCCTAAATGACTTCCACGAATTCCTTCATGGACCTCTGCCAAAGCATATTGTGCATTAGATGGTCCCAAACATTTCAAAAGTGGTCCAGAAACTATTCTTTTATATAACAGTTCATTCTTTAGAATAAACTTGGCAGCTCTTCTTTTCACAGTTTTGGCCTTTTCTCTATCCCCAAGAAGAATACCTTCTTTAAGATACTGTATAATAGGACCCATCCAAGATATTTCTGCATCAATTTCCATAATCTCTAGCTCTGAATATGCTGGGATATTCAGTTCCTCAATATATACAGCATGTGGTAAAGAAGTAGACTTTGCAGATGCTAATTTTGCCGGAGAATCTGCCTCATTATTTTGATTTCAAGATATTCTTATAATCGAGAATTGTGAAAACCATCCTTTACATTCCAACACCTTCTTAAGATAACTGATCATCCGATCATCCTTCGCATCATACACTCCTATAACTTGGCAAAGCACCAGCTCAGAATCACTTCTTACTTCAATGTTTGCACACAGAGGGATCTGGCCAGTCGCAATCCTGCAATGAGAGCTTCATACTCTACTTCATTGTTTGAAGCATGAAAATTAAATCGAAGTGCATTCCGAATTACAAATCCGAACGGACTTTGTAAAATCACGCCTGCTCTTGATCCCTGAGAATGACTTGATCCATCTACATGTAGAGTCCACCCAGTAGACATTTCATTGGGATCTTTTTCTTCCTCTGGTAGTGAAATACTCTCAGCAATAAAATCCACCAACACCTGTGCCTTCATCGCAGTTCTGGGTTTATAATCTATATCATGTTCTGTCAACTCTACTGCCCATGATACCATTCTCCCCGCCATATCAGGCTTATGTAATATTTTCTTTAAAGGCCAGTTAGTAAGAACAATAATTGGATGATCTTGAAAATAGGGCCTAAGCTTTATGGCCACTATTATCAAAGCAAAAGTCTGTTTTTCAAATTCTGGATATCTAGACTCTGCATCTAACAATGTATGACTTACAAAGTAGATAGGATTTTGGATAGTACCTTCTTCTCGAATTAATACTGCGCTCACTGCCGCCTTCGAAGAAGATAAATATATCTGCAAGACCTCTCCTGGCTTTGGTCGGGACAGAATTGGTGGACTGGTCAGCCTCCTTTTAAATTCTTCAAATGAACTTTGAAAATCTTCTGACCATTTGAATTCGTTAAGTGCATTTAGATTTTTTAACGCTTTGAAGAATGGTGCACATTTATCTCCTGATTTTGATATAAATCTGCTCAATGCCGCCACTCGTCCGGTTAAACTTTGGATCTCCTTTACACTGTTGGGTGCTGTCATATTCAAGATGGCCCTGATTTTTTCTAGATTTGCCTCAATCCCCCTCTGTGTAACCATATAACCAAGGAATTTACCATATGAAACTCCAAATGCACACTTTTCAGGGTTGAGTCTCATTTTGTTCCTTCAGAGTACATCAAAGCACTCCCTTAGATCAGTGAGATGATCAGATCTGAATTGACTTTTTACAAGAAGATCATCTACATAAACCTCCATATTTCTTCCAATCTGATCAGCAAACAACTTATTCATTGCCCTTTGATATGTTGCACCAGCATTTTTTAATCCGAAAGGCATAACCTTATATCAATAGCTTTCTCGGTTTGTCATGAATGATGTATGGGGTTGATCCTCCTTTTTCATTAGGATTTGATTATAACCAGAATAAGCATCCATAAAGCTTAACATTTGTTGACCTGATGTGGCATCGATCAACTGATCAATTCGTGGCAAAGGATAACAATCCTTTGGACATGCCTTGTTCAAATCAGTATAATCTACGAACATTCGCCATTTTCCATTATGCTTCTTCATCATTACAACATTTGCCAGCCATTGAGGACATTCAATTTGTTCAATAAACTTAGATTTTCTGAGCTTTTCCACTTCAATCTTGATCGCATCATGCTTTTCTAACGAGAAATTCCTCCGCCTTTGTTTCACCGGTTTGATAGCTTTATCTATCCAGAGACAATGTTCTACAACTTCTCTGCTTAAGCCTGGCATATCCTGTGCTGACCAAGCAAAGACATCTGCATTTTGCTGAAGAAATTCTTTTAACTGGTCCTTGTCTTGATTGCTCTGATCAGCTCCGATCATGGTTCCCCTGTCTGGATTTTCAAGGTCAAAACAAAATTTCTCCAGCTTTTCTACTGGTTCACCTCTTTGAATTTTTTCTTCATCCCTATTATCCATGACCTCCACAGTAAGAGCAAGAGCTTTACCTTGTGCCTTTGAATCTTTCAAAAAAGTTGTATAGCTTTGCCTCGACGTTCTCTGATCAGACTTGCATTCTCCAATACCTCCTTCAGTTGGGAATTTCACTTTTAAATGCCTCGTCGAAACTACAGCCCCAACAACATTCAATGTTGGTCTTCCCAAAATTATATTGTAGGCCGACAGATTCTTTATCAACAAGAATTTAGTAACCGTAGTTACTGTCTGTGGATGCGTTCCCAATGTGATTGTTAATTCCACAGTTCCCTCTACCGAAGTAGATTCTCCAGAAAATCCAAATAATCTTGTCCCAAAAGGTTTTATCTTGACCGTATCCATCTTCAACCGTTGAAAGGCTTCATAAGACATGATGTCTACAGAAGACCCCGTATTGACTAGAACTTTGTGAATATCCCTGTTTGCCACCTCAATGACTATCAAAATAGCATCATCATGTGGCTCTTGAATTCCATCCACCTCCTCCTCTGTGAAGACTATCTCTTTCATCTTTTTTATTCTTTTAGGAATAACATGAGATTCGACAGCATTTACATACCTAGCATGTGCCTTAGACTTTGAGATTGAATTCAAATCTAAACTTCCCAGGATGGTCATGATAGGAGACTGCTTCTGTTGAACCTGCTGGTTTTCCTGATGCTTAGCATTTTCATCTGGAGAGTTAGATTGAAAATCTCCTTTCGCCTGATCCTCCCGCGTTGGTAGCTGGTTATTCCATCTTCTCGGCTGATCATCAACATTTCTCCGGTTACCTCCATTTCTCCTTTGAACATAGTGATCCAGTCTCCCCGACTGATTAATCGTTCGATCTCATTTTTCAAAATTCTACAATCATCAGTATCATGACCATGATCCCTGTGATATCTGCAAAATTGTTTGGATTCCTCTCATCTGCTTTTGCTATCATTGGTAATGGCCATTTTACAATCCCTTGATGTTGAATTCGCATCAGAATCTCCGACCTTTTAGTATTAAAAGGAGTGTAATTTTCTTGAAACGGCCTCGAAATATCCCTTTTGAATTGACGATCAGGGCCATTTCTGGGAAATTTCTGTTATTCCTTTGATCCCTCTGATCAGATCTCATGACCCCATCTTCTTTCCTTTTGCCTCCATCGCCATCAGTCTCCTTCCTCGTCTGAAGGATGTCTTTCATGTTAGCATACTGATTACAACGAGTTGTCAACTATGCAATGTTGGCCGATTTGTTCATGATCAGGAATTCTAACAAATGATCATCCGTTAGACCTCTGAACATAGCATCGTATGCTACTGCTTCATTTAAATTATTTATCTGAATTGATTCTTGATTGAATCTTTTCATATAACTTTGAACTGATTCTCCTGATTTTTGGTGAATTGCAGCCAAATTATCCACAGTTTTACTACTCTTCATACTACTTTGGAATCTCGACAAGAATATTTTTGTCAGATCTCTGAAATATTTAATAGAATCTGGTAATAAACTGAAGAACCAAGTCGTTGCAGAACCTTTCAATGAAGACGGAAAGGATCGATACTTTAAAACATCAAAATTACTTGCCAGCATCATAACGAAATTGAATTGAGCCAGATGCTCCATCGGATCTGTGCTTCCATCATACATTGTGAATACCGGAAGCTTAAAATTGCAAGGCAGTGGTGCTGACATGATATCTTTAGAAAATGGATTTTGATTCATCGCTTCTTCCACTTTTTCTCCATTATCCTTGTTCGTCAATCGCTGAATTTGATCGTCCAGGATACGAAATCTTATACTGATTTCTGATCCGTGAACTTCAGATCTGCTATCTTCTGACCTTGTTTCTCTTTTATCTCCCTGATCTCCAAGACTTCTACTCTTTTTACTTTGAATGTGGCTTAATCGATCGTCCTTGGATGATCCTTGATCTTCAGATTCCAGAGGAATATAATTTGGATCTGCACTTTCTCCTGATCCTTCTCTGAGAATTGATCTTCTTTGGCCTTCTCTTGACCTTTGAATTTGAGGATTCGGAACAGAGATCGCCTCAGCTCGAGAAAGAGTTCGAGATCTTCTAGTTGGCGAGATCGGAACTCTCCCTTCTGGATGAATTCCAATTTGCTTGATAAATGTCCTCATCAGATTTTGAGTTTCTAGTATTTGATGCTGCATACTTTCGAATCGTTCAGTAATTTGATTTTGATCCAGCTCCAAATGAGATGCCGTCAACGTATCTGCGAGTTGCTTCTCCTGTTTTTCGAACATCTCAGTAGGATGAGGTGAGCGATCTTCAGTCATTCTCTGTCTTTGCCGAGTCTGCATCGTTGGAATTTGTAGTGTTGGAACCGCTTCTCTTGTTCTCCTTTTTGGATTTACTCTCCTTGGTTCCCTCTGGCTTGTTTCTGCCATTTCAGTCGGTAATACCTCCTCTTGCTCAGGTGATTGAGCCATAACTTCCACCTTGAACTTGTTCAAGTTCCTCTTCCCAGAGACGGCGCCAAAATGTTGGTACTAAAATTGCCAATAGCCTCGAACCGCTGCGTTCGCACCGAACTCCTCAGATCTAGATCGATCTAGTTTGCTCCTTAGTCAATCAACTTCCTGCTCCTGAAAATAGAACACCAGTGAGAAACAGAGCCGATCGTCTTGATCAGCGTCGTGTCTTCGACGGTCTAGTCAAAATGGTGAAGACGATGCTCCTAAGCTCGAAAAAAGCTTTTGAGGTGTTCTAATGGAGTACAATCAGAAAGTATCAGTGTTCAGGTTGATTTCAGAGACTTACCTCCCTTTACGAATCCTCCTTTTCCCTTTATATAAACTTTCCCTCTCATAATAACTTTCAATCATGACCGTTGGATCATCACTCCTGATTGGATGGTGTTGATCATCTCTTCTTTATAATTTCGGGCGGACCCATAGGTTCCTTCATCTCATCAACTGAATCCGGTCAAACCTGATTAGACCGATATAAACCAGAAGTGGATATTTTAGTCACAACATTTGTTGGGAATTTTAATTATGCTCAAGGGCAATTATGGAATTGCATTATTAGATGGTTACAATATAAGGGATATATTTGGTAGAGACCGTCCCACTTTCTCACAAGTGAGATACAGGATTCGTAGGACTCAAATTCTCCCTCTCTCCAAGAAAAGCAAGAACAAAAGGGAGAAACACAGATCTTTGGAGGTTTACTTCTTCCTTGATTAAATCTCACATTTTTTACCAATAAATCCACGAAGGTATTTGGGTTGTGGATCTATCCTCTTTCCACATGATTAAGGATTTACTGGTGACGGATTTTGTGGAGGAATGACTACGTGGATCCTCTCTTTTCTTCTGCTGCAGTTTTTTATATTGGGATTAGTGTATCCATGTAAGATTCTATCCTCTCTTTTGTAGAATGATAAATCTGAATGTCAAACTATCTCCCATTAATGAGAGGAACCAATATTGGCATCAGAGCCAGGTTCCCACATTTCTTTGTTCCTCCCGAATTCTTGTTGTTTAATTATTATTAATATCTTGGATTGGATCCAAGTGGGAGAATCCAAGTGTTCAATAACTAACTTGGGTTGATCCCAATCTGCCACATCCTTGACCTAATCTGGGTCCGCTTTGATTCCATCTACAGATACAACATGACCCAAGAACACTACTTGTGAAAGCCAAAACTCACACTTGGAAAACTTTGCATGTAACTTCTTTTCTCTCAACCTTTGCAAAGCAAACCTCAAGTGTTCGACATGCTCTTTCTCATCCTTAGAATAAATCAAGATGTCATCAATGAAAACTATGATAAATTTATCTAAGACATCATGAAATATCCTATTCATCAAATCCATGAAAGTGGCTGGTGCATTAGCCAGATGTCCAAGTTGTGACATCCAGCCCAAACCTAGACCAGGACACCCTATTTGTTTTGGGTGAAGAAAGACTTGTTTGATATTAGACCTTAAAGTTGGACTTTGATTTTAGTGTTATTATCTTTGAAAGCCTTAAGAAGTCATGCCAGACCTTTCCTTTAGGGTAGACCTATAATATTTGGCCTTATCCTAACCTTGGCCTTGTCCGGAATCTGTTATGTTTTTAGGTTCGAAGACCTGAAGTGGGGGAAAAGAGACTTGTAGACCATTCTGATTGATGATCATGATTCGGAGACTGAGCCTATGGACATTGATGATGATACCCCTTGCTTAAATGCATTGTCAGTGTTTAAGGAAAGTCTGCACATCAGAGAAGATTAATCTAGTTGATGTACCTAATGACCTCCTGTGCACAATCCGAAGGTATTCCCCGAAACTAGACTTCTTGATTGAATTGTGGAAGAAAACCTCACTCAAATTGACCTTGTATAGCCTTTCAAAACCCTACTTGAAGTTGCTGAACTAAACCTGTTTTTCTTCTGAGAAACATTTTGGTCGATCCTTTTGGTCGATGCCATCGACCAAAGTTTCCCAGTCTGCCAAGTTAAGGATTCCATGGAATATTCCCATTCTATTTATTATAACCTCGAGCCTTGAGCCCTTTTGCAATCATTTTCTCACCTGAAATCGTGGGGAGTGCTTCCCAAAGCAACTCCTTGGCTAATGTGAAGGGCACCTCATCAAAAACTCATTGTTTACTATTGATTCTTGTCTACATCTTCCACACCAAGGTATGAATCACCATTCCACTCTCTATCCTACCATTTTCTATTCTTTTCTATCCCTATCTTGCTGGTGAAACATTGGAAATGGTGCTGCAACCTTGCAACCACCACTCCAAGTGTCTACACATGATTAACCTATGATCTTCTTAACCATCCATTGATGCTATGCCTCCATCTCATGCCTAGCATATGTATTCCTTAATTTTTCTATTAACATCATGCCATTTTGTACCAAACTGAGTTGTAGGGTATGCTATGTTCATGTTTATCACTACTATATGATTACAATCGAAATTCTATTAGTTCCCCTAGCTATTACATGCCATTTCCATGTCAATGCAATCAATCCCAACTCATGCCATGATGTTTGTCACTTGAACTTGTTAGCTCAATTTGGGGCTTTTTGTTCGGACCATTGGATTGGGTAAATTTCTTGACTTATAGTGTCCCACTACTGTTGTTAAGCATTCCTCAAAGTTTCAGATTGATCCGAACACCGGAAAACCAATTTCGGATGAAAACCCCCAAAATCCACTATTCTGTCCCGAAGAGATTTTTTGTCGATCCTTTTGGTCGATACCATCGACCAAGAACATCGACCAAAGTTGTTGTTGACAGCAACCTTGGCCAGTTTTGATCCAATTAATATCTGATCTTCCCAATTTCTTCTCTAACTTATTATTGATGTTTGTTTAGGGTCTTAACAATCCTTTTGGGCTATTTCTTGGTATTCTCAATTCATCATCAGTTCAACCCAAGGTAAGGATGGTTATCTCCATAAACATATAGATCACCAACTTATGATTTATGTTCTTGTTTATGAATAGAATCTCTTGATTACTTTTAGATCTTTATAAGACTGTTATATATGTTAGAACAATAGTATTGAAATCTTTATACTCTTGTCATGTTACATTACTATTCTTGTTTACTTATGTCTATGATGATTCATTTCAATATCATGATTTAACTTTTATGATAAGATGTATTGGATGCATGAAAGGTGATAAACTTGAATATGTGATTGCTTACGTATAACTTGGGATTTGGGAGTGTATTGACACTTCTGTCCTTAGGCATCGGAGGGAATAGTATGGGATGTTCTCCGATGGTGCCTATCGACACTCTCCCGGGTTATTGGATGACATACATAGGACTGTCTAGTTGGTTGGCTAGGTTTGTCCCTATTGTATCAGACCTGAATCGGAAGGGTATTGAGACCGAACGACCCGTGGTAGTGCATTTGATGGGCGCTCTAGGCCAGTAACCAATTCAGTATGGGACATAAACATGCTACGGATACCCGAAAGGGGCCATTTATTGGTAGGGTTGCAAATGGCTAGACTTGGGCTCACGGGCGCTCAAGACCGGTAAACAATCCGTGAGAGGACGTGAGAGCTTCCCGTTTACAATTTGTGGATGACCAATAGGGTTGATGAGTCCGTAATCCGGGATTACGCTGACTCTAGTGTGAAGGATACCTGAAAGGATCGCCGGGGGCGAGGAATGGACGTATCTGGATCTGACTTGATACTACTGAGTAGATTACTTGCATTGGGCTAGGCTTTACTGTGACATGCACCAGAACTTCAAACGGTGATGTGAGAGAGCGGTGACAGATTCCCCTACCACGGTTTTTGAGATGACTTTACCGAATTTCCCTGGCAGACCCAAGATATCTTGTATGATTGAGGGGGAGTGACTGACAACCCAAAGAAGTATGGTGCTATGACTTAAAGCATGTCTACCATAGAGACTAGCATACATAGAGTTAGAATCATAATCGCATCATGTGTTTCATATCATATTGCATCATGCTATGTTTTGTATCATGTATCTATGTTATTGTGGAATAACTTTGCCTTCTTTGAGTTCTTTTGAGCTCACTCTTTTTTGCAACATTTTTGTTAGACTCTACTGCAGGTACCACCACTGTTGACTATGATGGTCAACACTCTGAAGAACAAGTTGATGACCCGTACCCCACTGGTCATGGTGTACAAGTTGATAAAGACCAGTAGTCCGAGATTGGGACTTATCTGGAGCATTTCGGCCTTTGCACTTGTGTGCTAGTGTTGGGATATCGTCTCATTTTCTTTTTAACCTTTTAGTTAATTTGTTGAGACAGTAGTTTAGTCTGTTCCCTTGTCATGTTGGGAACCGATTGCAACCCTTAATTTTAGTCGATCTACCTTCCGCTATTATTATAGGATGGGTTTCCTCCCTCCTTTTCACACTTTGACAAATTGTCCTATTTGTATCATTTCTGCACTCTGATATTATTTGTGAAACTTTCTGAGATCTTTTCTAGACTTTTATTATTAAATTATTTGAATACAAAGAATTGTTCTTGCTTTTGATTATATTATTGTGCTAAGTGACTATGATCGTTCCTAAACTTGATCGGCGGGACTGTGATTCACTCCCCGGGTAATCCAGATAGGGTACCCCCTTGGTGGATTTAGGGCGGGATGTGACACAAGTGATGCCATTCGGCCTTACAAATTCCATCAATTCTCAGTAGAGGATACTTATTCTTGACGGTGAGCTTGTTCAACTCTCTATAGTCGATACACATCCTCGTGCTTCCATCCTTCTTCTTCACGAATAACACTGGAACTCCCCAAGGAGATACACTAGGTTTGATGAAACCTCTGTCTAGTAACTCATTTAGTTGGTCTTGAAGCTCTTTTAGCTCCATGGGTGTCATCCTGTATGGAGCTTTGGACACATGTGTAGCTTTAGGTACTAGTTCAATGGAAAATTCCAACTCTCTTTCTAGGGGTATTCCGGGTAATTCATCGGGGAACACATCCTTGAAGTTCTTCACTACTTTAATGTCTTCAATAGACTTCTCTTCCTTCTTTTCTCCTATGGAAGAACAAAGTTTAGTACCCCCACTAGTTCCTTCGCTTGCAGTGCCGCCAGTATAGTCTTCCCAAACCACAAATGCACAAGCTCAAAACACCCAACTCTTGCATTAAATCCAAGCAAAACAACCATTGGAATCATATACATGAATTGGACACATTTGAAATGCTCAAAAACGGCCAAAAACCACTTTTCTAGGGGCCGAGGGGTTGGGCCGATTGCACCCATTCGACCGCCCACTCGACCGGGGGTTCCCTGATCTCAGAAACCCAAAAAGAAGAGGTGACCCAGGAAGGGCCAATCGGTTGACCAGTTGGGTGACCGGTTGACTGGCCAAGTCTCCCAGCCAGCGCGTGCATGTGAGCCCAAGCAGGTTGGGGGTCCTTTTATACGACCGCCTAGGCTGGTTGGGGGGTCACTTTATACGACCCCCACCCCAAAAATCGCACATTTTCACATTTTTTTTCTTCAATCTTTTCATTCTTCTCACTCTCTCTTTTGCTTTTGGGTGGGTTCTACTACATGTCTAAGTTAGATCTAGCTACATGCGACACTCGAATGCGATATTTGGTGGCATTTTCTCCATGAAACCCAAAGGTAAGCTCTCCCCCACATACCATTTTCGCTTTATATGTGGAATATCCCATTGGTCTCACATATATCATTCAACGTGCCGTGATCCAAAGGATGCAACACTCTGAGGTATCACACCTTAGGTACGGGCGTCTCTTGACTAGTATCTTTAAACACTTCAGGGTGGATCTCACCAACACAGAGAAATTGAGGGAGAAAATTGAGAGAACTTCTTTCGTTAGTAGATGCCTTCGCCACCACCCAGGCATTAGTGACCTTGGTTGTATAATCTACTATCGTTGACTCCTCGGGTTACTCAACTCGGTCTTATTATGTTTTGAACACATATTTTGTATTTTACTATGCGTATTTGCCCACGCTCTTTTACTTGATATTGGGTTTGTAATATTTTAGAACTTAAGTATTTTATCAGTTATGCACTTTAATATTTCATATACTTTATTGTGCTTTATGCTTTTGTTTAATTAATAGCATTTGTGACTTTGTGTTTTATATACTTATTGTATCTTATTCAAGTTAAATTCATTATGCAACTGTTAAGATGAATTTTCTAAGTTCATGTTGAGCCTATTATTCACTTCTATTTGGTATAGAGTTAGGACTTGTATGAACCAAGGCTCTGATACCACTTCTGTCACACCCCACCCAGTCGGATTCGATCATACCCGAATACCCATGGGGGTGATACACCGCAAGACCTAGGTTCAGTGACAACTCCATACAACATGTGATATAGTAAAATCAAATGAACAAGAATAAATCAAGTTTCAAATATAAAGTTATCAAATTTAAAATAATGATTACAAACATCCATTACTTCAAATCAAAAGGTATACTATCAAAGTTTTGAAAAGAAAAGAGGATATCTTTCTTCGCAACAGAAAATAAACTAGACTAATTCTCTAATGGAATCACCCATAAGAACAATCTTGACGCTAGCATGAAGCTCCATGCGAGTCTACATCTTCTTCAGTTGCTCCCTCGAGAAAGTCTGTCGACAACGAATCCTCCACTTGGGAAGAGTCCTCATAACCTGCAGTATATTATAATAGAAACAGACATATAAAAATGAATGAGTTCAACAAAACTTAGTGAGGTCAACTCAACATCATATCATGCATTCGTTCACAAGATTCCACACCACACATATAACATGAATGTCGATAATGTAATTAATGATAATGATATGATATATGAATGATTATGATTGTCACACCCCAGCCGCTGGTCTCGGTTACCCGCTCGATAACCCGTGGGAGTGATCCGTCATAGGATCCACGATTCTAGTCTATCAATAATAATAAATGCAAATAAAGACAATCACGAGCAGAAAAGGTTCAATAATTAAATAAAAGAATTACAGGAATCCAAATACTCCAATAAAATAATCAAGGAAAGAATAAATAATCAAAATGTAAATGAGTTTAGCAGAAGCAATCAAAAAGAGTTATATGATTTTTTTCCAGTTTCCTTCTCTAAAACTAAAAACTTAGACTCAAGTTTATCAAGATGAGGGGTTCTCCAATTCTCCTCCAGACAATGTGCAAACTGCCTAGCAACCTGTCTCCTCCACCCATCAATGGGTGCTATAAGTGCATTCCATGTACTCGTAGGAGCTCCCGCACAGGCTATCTCCATTTCCCATTGTCGATGCCACATCTTCTTCATATGGGAAGGTTCCTTCATAGGAAACCAGTCCATCTTCTTGCGCATTTCCTCCATCTGTACAAGTTAATAGAACATAGACAAATAAAGGAATGAGTTCTGGAGAACTCATTAAGAACAAACAATGATCCCCATCCATATGTCAAACCAATCAGAAATGCATAAATGATATGTATGAGTGCAAAATATGAATACCGCTAAGATCTAACCATGCAAGTCTCTAACAGTTGACATGCTTTAAAATATACACTAGCCCTCCTCTGGGTAGGCCTAGTCACTCTGTTCCGACAAGGACTGGTTACCTTTGTAGGTATCCTGGGTAGAATGGAAAGTCCACACCTGGCTCTCAAACCATGGCTAGGGTTAAGTCAACACTCTCTCACCACGACCATTGGCATGAGTACTGGCGCATGTCAGGGTTTCTAATCCAATACAGGTCATAATGGTAACATACTAAATGAAATCCATATACATCCCCTATGGCACCAACCAACTCGGTTCAGTATCCTTCGCAACCTAGGAATGAGAACCCTCAAGAACTGGTCACCGCTATTGGACTTCATTCCATAACCCTATGGTCATCCACATATTGTTGGGGCGGAATGCTCTCATGACTCCTCATGACACCCGGTTCGTTCCTTGGACGTCCATGAGCCCAACCCTAACATATGCAACCCTACCATTTATATGACCAATAGTGGACCACCGTCACATCACTGTCATCATGGGTCATCCGGCTTCAATTCCCCTACCGAAAGGGTAGTAGCATGTGGGGTACCTAGCCATGCAACTCTAGACTCTACCTAGGTATGTCATCCAGTAGTTATGATAGTGCTAGAGACATCGGCGAGCATGTGTCCCATACCCCAACCCTCTGATATCCCAAGCTAGAATATCCAATGGAACACCCCTTCCATCAAAACCAGAAACCAACCAACATCAGCAAAACACATTCATGATCAACAAAGTATAAGTAAAGACAGTCCAAATAGCAAGCATATCATAAGATCAACATGCTAAACAAGGTTATAGCAGCATATGAAATGAAAGAACAGTAATAACAAACACTGGACTAGCATGTTTAAGTCATTTTATAAAGATAGGATTGTATGTCCTTACTTGTAATTATGCAGAATTCCTCTAACTTGCAATCTAGAAACAATTATAAGACTTCTATTTGAAACAGAGCACACCTATATACAGGGTTACAATAAGGTATAAGTCGAATTAATCAAATCGGATCAAAACCAAAAGTCATTTGGTCACTGGAAACCAGCCGGTCGCTTAAGTTGAGCGACCGCCACTAGTGACCGCCCCAAAAATAGAGAGTTTTCAATCCAAAACTCAGGCTTTTGATCATCCAATTTCAATCCGAATTTTGAATGATCATAGTTCGAATCTCAAATCTATCACTGCCATAACCACGGGTGATACTAAACCTAACCAAAGACATCAAATTGGTTATCCAGAATCCTCCCTCTTGAGTAGATCAGCCCTTTTCAAGAAAGCAGGGTTTCGTTTTCGGATCTGATCTCACCAAGATCATCAAAAAGGTAGGCAGTGCAATAGAAGGATCAAGAACAACCAAAGGGAAACACTAATCTACTTTTATCATAGCAAGTGGTGAAGTATGAGTGAACAATGGATCACTTACCTCAACCAGATCAACTATGAAGGACAGTAGAACCTTCTGGGACTGTAACAGCACTTCAGATCTGCTTCCAGCATATCTCCACAACCGTCTAACCTCCAAAAACAGTAATCCCGAATATAATATTCGTAAAATAGGTGAGGGTTACTATTTATAGAAGTCTGGGGGCAAGATAGGGCAAAACCCCGCAACCAGGACTAGGCAGTCGCTTGGTTTAATCAACTGCCACTAGCAACCACCCCCAAGTATATTGCTATATAAGGGTGCTTTGCTCAGGGGGTTGATGTCCAAGTACAACCTAACCCTAATGAAGACATGGGGGAGGTCTTACCTTCATTCCGGACATCTCCAGAAATCACTTGCCTTCCAGAAGTCCAACTACCAAGCAAGGTAGACTCTTCATCAAGAGAATCCAGATCCATGGGTTCAGGGTATGGATCATGGACTTCTATCCGAACACTCCACAAATTTACCCGACTAGACCTTCGGGTTCTCGGACCTGCAATACGGATCCCAGGTTAGAAATACGAGGGTTGTTACAATGATATTATGCTCCTAACTGTATCATGAAGTCTCTATAGTAGACACGCATTAAGTTTATACACCAATCTCCTTTGGGTGGTCTCAATCACTCCCCCTCAACAAAAGACGTCTATGGGGTTCTCCACAGTTGTTGGGTAAAGTCCTGTCAAGCCATGGTTGGGTATAGGTCACCACTCTCTCACATCACCATTTGGTATGAGATTTGGTGCGTGTCAAGGATAATGCTAGCCCTAATGCAAAGTCATACGGTCTCGTACTACATATGGTCCAGACATCTCCCCTCATGCCGAGTGCCCTTTTGGTTCGATAACTTCCCACCTATGAATGGAATCCTCAATGGGAGGCATCTGTTGGACCCCATTCCTTAACCCAGCGGTCATTCACATATAATAGACATGATGCTCTCCATGTCCTCTCACGGGTTGGTTACCGGTCTTGAGTGTGAAACCCGGCCCTAACCTTAACCCGGATACTCTTGTCTGTGGGTCCGAAGACCCGAAGTAGAAGTGAAAGTCAACTATGGGCCATATTAGTAGAAGATATAGTGTTTGACTCCGAACCTATGGAGATTGAAGATGATGCCCCATACTTGAAGACAGTGTTGGATATGGAAAAAAGACTATGCCTTGATGAAGAGAAGATTGGTTGATGACCTTAGAGCTTGGTGGGATATGATTTAAAGCCATTTTTCCATGCTAGGTAAGTTATAGAATATGTGTTTAAAGTTTCGTTTTATTCTGAGTAGTGGAAGGCCCTCAAATCCCTGATCTTGGCTTTGTTGTCTGCCTGGGTCGACTGGGCCAGGCTACCCAGCCAATCGACCAAGAGATGCTGAACTCGAGTAGAATCTTCTGTTTAGGTTATATTGCTATATATACCCCATGACTTCTTGATTTTAATATCCCTAGCCTCCAAAACACTTAGAGAACGAAGGGAACTCATCTCCAAGCCTCCAAAAGTGTAGAAGAAGACCTAATCTTGCAATCTTGCAAATCCTCTCTCTTGTTCTTCAATCAAAGGTTAGTATTCAATCTTTTGTGTTATTGATTCATTCTTTCCATGATCACTCTCATCTCGGAACTGAGATTATGATGAAAATGCTGCAACCTTGTAGTCATATCTTTACAATCTCTTTTCATTCTCTTATGCCATGATCATCTTATTCATTCTTAATATGATTTTTATGATTTCTTCTTAAACTGTGATCATATTCTTATTTTGATTTATTCTAGCATTGTAGATGCCTCTCCATGATTATTCATACCTCTGCTCTACTGTGTTCTTGTACTAGAATGAGACCTTATCATCTCTAGTTCATCTCTTTCATTCATAACATGTTTCCAATGAAAACCATGATTTTTACCAAAATAGAAACTATGATTTCAAATTAGTAAGTAATGGTTTTAATCGTTGTTTGATGTCTAAATTATGCTTTTTAGTCTTAGACTACTGTGTTAGACATTCTCTTCAAGTTTCGTAGCATTCCGGATTGTATAGCATAGGTTTCGGATCAAGATCCTATTTTTGAATTCGGATTTGCTCTTGGGCAGACTGCCTGGGTCGACTGACTCAGTCAACCCAGCCAATCAACCCGCAATGACAGAATTGGATTTCTTCATCCGTTTCGATTCGATTGATGCTCATTCTTTTAGGACTACTTCCTAATGACTGTATGATGTTATTCTAGGGTTTGTTTGCTAACTTTGGATTCATCCTCTTGTCCGTCCGGAATATATTCGAATCTATTTAAGGTAAGGAAAGTTGTTACCATATTAACATAGATTGCATAGATTTAGTTTCTAATTTGGGAACTACTTAGATTTACTACTGTTATGTTAGTTTCTATTATGATATGAATGTTGTAAGTATAGTAGGATCTTATTTCCTTATTTACTTTATGTTCTTGGATCATGTATGAATACTTATTCATGTATGTTGCTTATTCATTTAATCTTGTCTTATTATACTCTTCTATTTGATGAGATATCTGTCGTGGATGATATGACTGAATTATGATTGTGATTGTTTAGGTATGATTTGGGATTGGGGAATGTCCTTTTGACATTTCTGTCCTTGGACATCATTGGGAATAGTATGGGATATTCCAATGTTGCCCTTTGACACTTTCCCGGATTATTGGTTGTCATACCTAGGACTTGTCTAGCAGTGTTTGGCTAGGATATTCCATGTTATATTAGACCCGACTCGGAAGGGTATTGAGACCGAACGACCCGTGGTAGCAATGGGGATTTATGGGCGCTCAAAACCGGTAACCAACCCGTGAGGGGACATGAATCACATTGTGGGGGCCATTTATGGGTAGAGTTGCATATGGATAGACTTGGGCTCATGGGCGTTCAAGACTGGTAACCAACCCGTGAGAGGACATGAGAGCTTCCCGTTTATTATATGTGGATGACCTATAGGGTTGATGAGTCCGTATTTGAGAGAGTCGGATACGCTGACTCTAATGTGAAGGATCCCGAGAGGGGAGGAATGGACGTATCTGGATCTGAGTTGATGTAACTAAGTAAATGACTTGCATTTGGCTAGGTTTAACCCTGACATGCGCCAATAATTAGACCAAATGGTGATGTGAGAGAGAGGTGACTTAACCCACAGCCATGGATTGTCCGAGAGGGATGAAGGACCCTTTGCCAACCGAGGATGAGTGAATTGAGACCTACCCAAAGAAGTATGGTGCTATGACTTAAAGCATGTCTGCCTATAGAGACCAGCATACATAGAATTAGATTCATACATGCATTGTCTGTCTCATATCATATCACATTATGCTTTGCTTATGTTATCATGTTATTTATGCTATTATGGAATTACTTGCCTTTTTGGGTTTCTTTTGAAACTCACTCCTTTTGTACAATATCTTTTGTTAGACTATTCTACAGGCATTGATGACTATGAAGGCCAATATGAAGAAGCGCAAGATGAAGAAGCGTACAACACGCAAGGTGTTGGCAACTATGAAGATTACATTGAGGATTTCTTGAGTGGTCTTACTTGTTACCAAGATTAGCCCTACTGTGGAGTGGGAGCGTTTGAGCGTGATTGATGAAGTCTATGTTTATGAAGACGTTCTTTACAAAGTAGATTAGACTTTAGTTTAGTTTGATTTTATCTTTCTTCTTATCTTAGAACCAGTTGTAATTTCCTTTGACTTTCGATCTACATTCCGCTGTACTCGTGGAGTGAGATTCCGCCTCACTCTACATTTGATTTTATATATCTATTGGTATCATTTCCGCACTCTGATGATTATCTCGTTACTTTACTTTGATTCATTTGAATAATATTGTTAACCTTGATTTAGTCATGTTCTTGATTATATTATTGTGAATGTGGGAGGTTGATATACTCGATACTGGATCTTGTGGACTATGGATCACACACTCGTGTATGCCAGATAGGGTACCGGCTGGGTGGATGTGACATTGAGAGCCCAGGAGCCCTTATTTATTGTATGCAACCCTACCTCTCTATGATGATAATGGGTTTGCTTGACACTCAGGACCCAACCACTAAAATCACAGGTTAACCGGCTTCAATACCCCTGCCGGAAGGGTAGTAGTACTCATGAGGTCACCTAGCCAAACACGTCTAGACATGCCCTAGGTATGTCAACCAGTAATCAGGGAAAGCACCAAGGGGCACCATAGGAATGCGTCCCATACCACCTCCTCTGGTGTCCAATGATAGAAATGCCAAAAAGGCATTCTTCATTCCCCAATCACAATCTAGGCAATCACATAAGGTCACTAGGGTAATGGACGAACCCACAACCCTAATTAGCAACATAAAATAAAAGGAGTAATCTATCAACATCATCCATATATGTTGATATCAATAATTTAATATTTAAAATATAAAAGAAAAACTCAATCCATCCAATCTCATCCATCTCATACATTCTCATATCACCATTCAAAGAATATTAAAAAATAGAAGTAAACATATTTTCTTACCTTTCATTCGTCTAAAGTCCCACACATAATCACAAGATAATAAATGCTAAATCAAGGCAAGATATCAATAATGAATTAATTAACATAATTAAACATGCAAGATAAGGTTAAGTATATTTCTCACATTTCTAGTTAGTATAAGCTATCCAAAGTTCCACAAAGTCACACTCACGATTCGGTGATTATAATCAAAATAAACCTAATCATGTATGAAGATTAATAGACATAAATTAGAAATCAATTGGGTTTTAATAGAGTTCCCAAAATCACCCAACAAAAGCCTAATATGTCAACTAGGTTCAGACCCGCCATTCTCAACCTAGTTTCGGCGAAAATCAATATTTCACCATCGATTTGAAGTCGAATCGAAACAAAACTTTGGGAATGTCTAATTGGCAGCAATAGGGTCCTAATGGTACCTTCAATTTGATCTAATTCGTTCTAGATCAAAAAGCCCCAAATTTGGCTCTCTGAATCGCCCGCGGGCGTCTTAGAGAGTCAAAACGAGAAATCGTTCACAAGGATTTGCACAAACTACTTCTAAAATAATGAGAAACATAAATATAACTAAACACAAGCATTCAATAGACCTAACATGCATTAACTACCCAAATCTATCATTTATTGTGAATAACACCTCACAAAACCAAGCTTAAAGAAGAGAGTTTAAGGATTCTCACATTTTCTAACGATTTCACTATGATTTGGGTGCCGGCACACTTCTGAATGATTAGAATCCCTGCCTTCCCTTGGTTTCTCCTCCTCTTTTAGTCACAGCCTTGCACAAGCATTGTAAAATGTGAATATGAGAGAATAGGAACTCAAAATAGGGTTTTAAACAGTAAAAACCCGATTCTGCCCCGAAGCTGGAAAATGGGTGGGGGGTTGGGGCAGTCAACTAGTCCCACCCAACCGGTCCATGTTGACCCCTCAAATGGACTCTGATTTTGGTGATTTTGGGTTTGATGGAAAGTTCTTTCAACGATCTTCGTTTGGATACCTTAATCTCATCAATCGGACTCTCCATCGCTAGTCTACAGACTTGCCAAAATTGCCCTTTTAACACCATCATGATTAATCTTCTCTCTTCTCTTAAACTCTAGGAGAGTTGTTGAATCATCACTAGGTCCATCCACCAACATTGGGTCCATTTCCGAACCTTCGGGCTTGACATGAATGGCCCATAGTTGTCGCCAGCTAGAGGCCCAGGTTCTCGATCTTGAAACCACGAGTAAAAGGGGTAGAAGTCCGGGGGATTTCACACATTCGATCAAGCTGTTAGGTACCTTGAGCTAGAAGAGACCGAATGATGGCTAATACCCCTCCCACTGAGTTATTTGTTGCTGAAGCGAGCACCAGTAAGGGCGCAGGCTTTAAGCGCAAGAATTATAAGGCTCAACTTCAATTTTCTAGGCAAGGCAATAAGGGTGGGAACGGAAACAAGAATGGCCCCAATCTTTCCAGGGGGACAAGAGGTGGCTAAAAGAAATCTCATGTGATTTGCTTCAATTGCTGGAAGACTGGTCACTTTGCTTGTGATTGAATTGAGCAGGAGATATGTACTGTGTTATACCTCATCTTGTTATGTAACAAGCACTTCAATGTGTGCTAAATTAAATCCTTTGTGGATTGTTGATTCAGGTGCAATAGAACACATAACAAGGGAATGTTCGAGCTTCATCGAATATCGTCATATTCCAAAAGGAAGTTGAAGAATAACAATGGGGAACAGCTCGAGTGTCGAGGTCCATGTTGTTGGCATGTGCAAATTAGTTTTGTGGGGGTGGCTGGACTCTGTTACTTCATGATGTGTTGTATGTGTTGGTGCTATTTCTGCCGATCGCCTCGAACCGTAGTCTTCCGCACCGAACTCCTCAGATCTGATTCGATCTGGTTTGCTCTTCGATTGATCAACCTCTCACTCCTGAAAGAAACAGAATAACAGTAAGAAACGGAGCCAATCGTCTTGATCGGCGTCTCGTCTCCGACGATCTAGTCAGTATGGTGTCAATGGTGTTTCAGAGCTCTCTGGAGCTTCTGCAATGCTAATAATGGAGTTCAATCAGAGTGAGCTTAGAGTTTTTGGTTGATTCTCGAGACTTACCTTCTTTCGGATCTTCCCTCGCTTTTATACTTGCTTTCTCGCTTATAACACTCGTTCAATCATAATCGTCGGATCATCACTCCCCTTTGGACGTCGCTGATCATCCTTCCTTTATCTCTCAATCGAACCCAACTAAGATTGGTTTGACCGGTATGAACCGGCAGTGGATATATTAGTTACAACATAAGCCCCCAAGCCTGCTGATCAGGTTGAACCTAAATGAGACTCTGATCAGTAGGTTTTATCCTTTTCACCAAAATCATACAGTATTCCTTGTCCAACTATTACACCTTTTCCTCAGGTAATCCTCGATTTCTTCAAAACCTTGATGACGAGTTATCATATCATAATTATCTTGAAAATCAGCTTATAACCATGTCCCTCATGAAATCATGTCCTCTGCAGTGGTTGAAATTATATTACTGTATTCAGCCCCCAAGTTATCTTAAAGCCAGCTGAAATCACTTTCCTGTCAGACCTTTTATGAATTTTCAAATATAACTTTCCAGCTTCCTTAACGTTACCGCCCCTTGATCATTAATTTCGTCTTTTTCCAATGTATTACCATCATATTGTTCCCTTGTCTTTTCACACATCATCTTCATTCTTTTCAACTGCTGTTTTCATACGTTAGCCGATTGATCCCACGCGTCGGTTATGAAAGGTAATGACCATTGATTTTGGACCATCGTGTATTTCCCCCTTCTTTCAAGAAATTTTCTCTCATTCTTTATATATATATGTCAATTGTCACCTGTTCCTTTCCGTACTCTGCTCTTCTTCTTCGCGAACATCAAACATACCTATCTGCCATTTCCTTTATCACTCTTTTTTAGATTTTACCTTTCCAGTTTTCTTCTTCTTCCTTTCTTGTCTCCGCCATGGATCCTGCTTCCAATCCCTCAGTAGCCAGTACCTCTGCTCAACCTAATATACCTCCAAGCAGCGAGCAAATGAAAAACGTGTCTGGTGCTTCCTCCTCTCAGCATAATCCTTCAGACTGGAAACCTATTCCGTATGCTCACGATGAAGCCATTCTTCTTTATACTCCTGTCAACATGTCCAGAGAAAAAATGGACCCAAAGCATGCTGGTCCCGAGTGGTATCCCACCAAAATAAAGAAATCCCATCTGGATTCTTATTTGGAAAGTTACCATTTTCCTTCCGATGCTAGAATATGGGTTCCTGACTCCTCCGACCGTCCCTACTCAGTTGATCCAGCTGTTATCACCATCTACCTTGATCACCTTGATTAAGGTTTTAGAATTCCCCTGATTCCCATAGTTCAATCTTTATTGGACTACTATCATGTCTGCCCTTCTCAACTTACTCCAAATAGTTGGAGATTAGTTTACTGTTTTTTTGCGTTTATTCTTCAGATGAATCGTACCCCATCTGTTGACCTTTTCAGAAATTTTTACACCCTGAAAGTATCCCGCGAACGCGGATACCTTCATTTTGCTAGAAGAACCTGCATTGTGAGCGAACTGGGAAAAGAATCCAAAATTTTCATTGATTCTTCCATTCCCCATGACAACAAGCAATGGCGGGAAAAGTAATTCTTCTGTGCCATTCCAAATCCAAACTTTCGGTCTCGATGGTGCCTACGTTCCTTGGAATCCTTATCTCCTTTGAAAGTACGTCCTGTACTTACTGAATATGACCGACTAACCTGGAGTATGATTCCCACTGGAACTCCCATAGATGCGGCCAAGTTGAAAACAGATGCAGGTCTCATTAGTCACGGCCTTTTTCCAGGTAAAGATAATAACAACTGTATACCTTTCTTTCTTTTTTCCCCTTATTTTCTCTCTTTTTGTAATCCTTATTCATCATCATATACTTTTATCATTAGAAGTAATTGCTCGTCCAGTTCCTAGTGTTGCTGATCTCTGAAGAATTGTTTCAGAAGAAAAGAAATCTGATTCTAGGGTTACCAAACCCTCCAAGAAAAGGAAATACACTGCCCAACCTCCTTCAAAAAGAAAAACTGTTGAAAAAGATTCCCCTGATCAGGAGAAAACTATCTTGACTCCAGAAGATGCCATCAGAGAAGATACCGATGTGCAAATTGTGAAAACCATTGCAAGTAAGACCCCTGGTCCCAAGACGAGGACCTCCAGAACCTCCAATACACTAAGATGCAGACTTAGGTCTACAGGACCAGTTTCGACCAGGGGCTTGTCTGGTTCAAAGAAGAAGAAGAAGAGAAGAAAAGAAATTCATACTGCCCCCACAGAAGTTCCCACTGTTGAAGATAGTCCACATGAAGAAATTCCTGCTGCTACCGAGGTCGATGTTGAGAAAAATAGAGAAATTTTACTATCACACACATCAGCCGATTTACCTCTCGATACTTCCATCTTCCCAGAAAAAATGGTTGAGGATGAAGATCAAGGTAAGGATTTATTTGACTATTCTTCTGACCATTTGAAGAGAATTGCTGAAGACATATTAATACATGCTGCAGGTGGTATTATTGAGGAAATAGCTGACCAATTATGTGATGAAAATGCTGATGTTCCTGTCTCTCCCTTGAATGTTGTTGCCGAGGATCATGTGAATGAAATTTCCGTTTCCGTTTTACCTTTATCCATCCCTGTGTTGGATGTTGCTGCCCCAGATACTGATGTTCCCCCTTTTGAGAAAAGTGATCAAGATTCTCCTCCTTTGGAGGAAAATAACCAGAATATTTCCCAGGAAATTCATGAAGTAGCTCCACCAGAGAATAATCCTGCCCCACCTGAAGCTCTCATGGTAATTGACCCTCAAAATGGTCATGAAAACCAAGAAAATATCATCATGCCGGCCATTGGTTCAAATGATGTCTTTGTAAATGTTAATCCTAAGAATATTCTTGAGATAGCTGACCTTCAACCAGCCCCTGACCAGGTTGATGATACCATGAGCAATGCTGATTCCGGGAATCCTTTCCACCCTGAGTGGTTTTTAAAAGAAAATCATACGGCCAGCCGTAATTGGGAGGTTGCTAGAGAGTGGGGCACAAAAGGCAGAATCCCCCGCGACAAGAGGAATACTGCACGAATGTCTGATTTTGACTTTTTTCTCATGGATGGGGGTAAGAATTAGATCTTTTTCCCTTTCTTTTATTTAGAATTAATTTACTATTGATCGATTACTTATATTGTTTTTAATGTATATATATATATATATATATATATATATATATATATATATATATATATATATATATATATATATATATATATATATATATATATATATATATATATATATATATATATATATATATATATATTGATTGATCAACGAGATGTTTTGGGGCTGCCTTCAATGCATTTTCTGAAGTATTGGAGAGAGAAAAAACTTTGTCTCAGGAAAATGATGAACTGATCAAAAAGAACTTCGAATTGGTCAATGAGGTACAAGATCTTCGAAGAAAATTGGGATCTTCAGAGAGAAAATTAAACGGCTGAGTTCGGAGAGATTGATTTGATGAATGATCTTGATAGCTTGCATACCGATTATGAAATTTGCTCGACCATTGTGCTTGAATTGCGGGGAAGAAGTTTCTATGTTGAGAGAAGCCGTTTTGAATTATAGGAATGAGCTTTTTCAGCTTGAAATGTTAAAGAATGATGCCCTTGACGGGGCTAGGATTGCCACAGATGAAAGAGAAGATTTTAAAGGAAAGCTAACCGAGCCTTGGTCTGGTCACAAAGTATTGAGAAAGAAAAGAATGAACTCCGGGGAAAAGTTCAACGAGATTGAAAAGCTAAATACAACTTTAGAGTTGGCTCAAGAATATCATGTGAAAGCTTTCGTCAGTTCAATTTCTTTGGGAGAAGTCTGCTTTGGAGGATAAAAATAATGATTTGGGGTTAAGACTCAATGAAATAATAGCAGAAAAGGATAATCTCGATGCTTCCTTTAGTTTGGTTTCTAAAGAGAAAGAAAGTCTTCATGCTCTCCTGGATGAAACTTTAAAATTCAAAACTTTACTGCATGTAGATTTAGAAGCAGAGAGGAAACAGTTTGAAGTTGAGAAGAAAAGAATACAAAGTGAAAACCAGATAGTCTTAAATTCAGTTACCTCCTCAATGAAGGAAGTTGGAGATAATCCAACTTTCCTAGGGTTTTGCAAGAATATGGTAAAGGATTGCTCTGACCAAATTTTATCAGAAATCCTTAAGATTCATCCTAGTTTAGATTTCAAGCTGTTATCCCCAGAATTTCTCCCTTCCAGAACCTTTTTTGATCTTAGGAACTTGAAGTATCCCAACTCTGATTGCTCATCAGAAGATGATTCTGACAATGATATGAGTGACTGCTCCAGCTCTGGCCAAGATCATTCTGCCAATGGTTCAGATGACAATGATGATGATAACTTACCTGCTCAAGGAGATGAAGAGACTGCTGTTGATGATCTTGTTGATGTTGATCCGTCTGGTAATGCTACAGATGTTGATCCATCTACAAAACCACAAATTTGAAGAAAACACTCTTTTTGTTTTATGAACTTACCTTTTTCTTCCTTGTCTACCTCTTCTGCATATGAGGTTTTTTAACTTGTCAAACTTTTATATGAATGAAATTTTCTTCCTTTCTTTTGCTCCTTTTAGCTTTGACAGAATAGTATCTTTTGCAATGTTGGCTATCATCTTCTAACCAATTCATAATTGATTATATGTATATATCTTTGATCAAACTTTGTAAATTGACTTCTGCTGAAATACTTCTGATGAAAAAGTATTTGAAAGGAACTTTAATACCTGATCAGATACCTTGAGATGTTGATTTACAGATAACCTTTGAACTTCGATTAATAGTCCTCGATGTAACCTGATCCTTGAGTTATTTTATTGATTAATTCCGTTGTACTCGATCCGAATGCTGCCTTAGAAAGATGGCTACTGGAGCCTGACTTCGGAAAGTCGGGATCAGTCCTCGGAAGGAACAATCCGGGATCACCCTTGCGAAAGGAATGATTCGTGATTAGCTTAGCATGACCTGGCTACTTGAGCCTGACTTACGTAAAGTCGGAACCACCCTCGGAAGGAATGATCCGTGATCAGCTTCGGAAAGCATGACCAGGCCTCGAAAGGCTGGCTACTTGAGCCTAACTCACGAAGAGTCGGGACCACCCTCGGAAGGAATGATCCGTGATCAGCTTCGGAAAGCATGACCAGGCCTCGGAAGGCTGGCTACTTGAGCCTAACTCACGAAGAGTCGGGACCACCCTCGGAAGGAATGATCCGTGATCGCCCGGAAAGCATGACCAGGCCTCGGAAGGCTGGCTACTTGAGCCTAACTCACGAAGAGTCGGGATCACCCTCGGAAGGAATGATCCGGATCAGCTAGCATAATCACGCCTCGGAAGGCTGGTCAGCGTTGAAAAGGCATGACGTGACCTCGTAAGGCTGACCACTTGAGCCTGACTTCGGAAAGCCGGGATCATCCTCGGAAGGAGTGACCCTGAGTCAGCGTTGAAAAGGCATGACGTGACCTCGTAAGGCTGACCACTTGGGCCTGACTTCGGAAAGTCGGGATCATCCTCGAAAGGAATGACCCATGATCAGCATTGAAATGGCGTGATCAAAAGAACTGGTTCGCATAAATGTCCTTTGGATTAATAATGAAGAAGAAACTTTGGATGACCACATTTAATAAAATGTTTTCTCCAAGAATACCAGAAAATTCTTTCTACTGATAATATTTCTTAAGGTGAATTACATTCCACGGTCGTTTCAAACAGCTTCCATGAGAATCCTTCAGCCAATATGTGTTTTTGCTCATAGTTTTTGTTACCACATATGGCCCTTCCCAGTTTGCAGAAAGCTTTCCACAGTTCCTTGGATTTGATGCTGATTTTTTCCTCAAAACCAAACCTCCTACTCTGAAAGATTTATGTTTGATTCGAGCATTATAATACGCCGTTGTTCTCCTCTGATATTCCATATTACGGTATAAGGCTTTTTCTCTGACTTCATCTAAAAATTCAAGGTTTGCCCGCAGTCCTTCTTCATTAGTTATTGGATCAAATCCCTCATATCTGTTTGATCCCACCATAACCTCCACTAGAGCCAATGCTTCTGACCCATATGCCAGTCTGAAAGGTGTTTCACCTGTTGGGGTCCTGACCGTAGTCCTATACGCCCATAGTACATGAGGTAGCTCATCAATCCACAAACTATGCGCTTCATCCAGCCTCCTTTTTATTCCCTGTAGAAGTGTTCTGTTTGTTACCTCAATTTGACCATTGCATTGAGGATATGCCACAGATGAGTGTTTGCACTCAATATGATAGTCTGCACAGAATTCCTTGAATCTTTCATTGTCAAATTGCGGTCCGTGATCATCGGTAGAATCTTTGGTAGGCCATATCTGAATATGACATGATTTCTGAAGAACTTTTCAATTTGACTCGTGGTAGTTGTTGCCAAGGCTTCTGCTTCTACCCATTTTGTGAAATAATCGATTGCAGCCACTACAAACTTTTTCCCTCCAATTGCAACAGTAAAGGTCCCAACAAATCCATACTCCACATAGCAAATGGGAGAGGATTAAGAATTGATGTTAGCTGCTCTGCTGGCTGGTTCTGAATTGGTGCATGAATCTGGCATTGATGACACCTTCTTACATACTCAATCGCCTCAGATTGCATACGTGGCCAATAAAATCCTTGTCTTAGAATTTTATAAGCCAAAGCTTTCCCACCTAAGTGGTTTCCACAGATTCCTTCGTGAACCTCGGATAAGGCATAAAGAGCATCAGAGGGTCCCAAACATTTCAAAAGTGGCCTAGAAACTGTTCTTTTATATAATAACCCATTCTTTAGAATAAACCTGGCAGCTCTTCTTTTCACAGTTCTGGCCTTTTCCCTATCTTCAGGAAGAATACCATCCTTCAGATATTGTATAATAGGATCCATCCAAGATATTTCTGCGTCAATTTCCATTATTTCTGGCTCTGAATATGCTGGAATATCTAGCTCCTCATAATATACAGCTTGCGGAATAGAAATAGACTTTGCGGATGCTAATTTTGCCAGAGAATCTGCTTCATTATTTTGATTTCGAGATATCCTCGTGACTGAGAATTGTGCGAACCAATCCTTACATTGTGATACTTTTTTAAGATAGCTGACCATTCGATCATCTTTCGCACCATACGCTCCCGTGACTTGACTGACCACCAGCTCAGAATCACTTTTTACTTCAATGCTTTGAACACAGAGGGATCTGGCTAGTCGTAATCCTGCAATAAGAGCTTCATACTCTGCTTCGTTGTTTGAAGCATGAAAATTAAACCAAAGTGCATTTTGAATTACAAATCCGAACGGACTTTGTAAAATCACCCCCACTCCTGATCCCTGTGAATGACTTGACCCATCTACATGTAAGGTCCACACAAAAGACACCTCACTAGAATCTTTTTCCTCCTCTGGTGATGAAATACTTTCAGCAATAAAATCAGCCAAAACTTGTGCCTTTGTCGCAGTTCTAGGTTTATAATCTATATCATGTTCTGTTAACTCTACTGCCCATGATACCATTCTCCCCGCCAGATTAGGTTTATGCAGTATTTTCTTTAAAGGCCAGCTGGTAAGAACAATAATTGGATGAGCCTGAAAATAAGGTCGGAGCTTCCTGGCTGCTATTATTAAGGCGAAAGCCTGTTTCTCAAATTCTGGATATCTAGATTCTGCATCTAACAATGTATGGCTTACAAAGTAGATAGGATTTTGGACAGTACCTTCTTCCCGGATTAACACCGCACTTACTGCCGCCTTTGAAGAAGATAAATATATCTGCAAGCTTTCTTCGGGCTTTGGTCGAGATAGAACTGGTGGACTGGTCAGCCTTCTCTTTAGCTCTTCAAATGAATTTTGACAGTCCTCCGACCATTTGAATTCGTTGAGTGCATTTAGATTTTTCAACGCCTTGAAGAATGGTGCACACTTATCTCCTGATCTTGATATAAATCTACTTAATGCTGCAACTCTTCCTGTTAAGCTTTGAATTTCTTTCATACTGCTGGGTGCTGTCATATTTAAGATAGCCCTGATTTTTTCTGGATTTGCCTCAATACCCCTCTGCGTGACCATAAAACCCAGGAATTTACCAGATGAAACTCCAAATGCACACTTCTCAGGATTGAGTCTCATTCCATTTCTCCTCAATACATCAAAGCATTCTCTTAAATCGGCGAGATGATCAGATTTAAATTGACTTTTTACAAGAAGATCATCTACATAAACCTCCATATTTCTTCCGATCTGATCAGCGAACAGCTTGTTCATCGCCCTTTGGTATGTTGCACCAGCATTTTTTAACCCAAAAGGCTAACCTTATAACAATAGCTTTCCCAATTGGTCATGAATGCCGTGTGAGGCTGATCCTCCTTCTTCATAAGGATTTGATTATAACCAGAATAGGCGTCCATAAAACTCAACATTTGCTGACCTGATGTAGCATCAATTAACTGATCAATTCGCGGCAAATGATAGCAATCCTTGGGACATGCCTTGTTCAAATCAGTGTAATCTACACACATTCGCCATTTTCCATTATGCTTTTTTACCATTACCACATTTGCTAACCATCTTGGACACTCAATTTGCTCAATAAATTGAGATCTCCTAAGCTTGTCAACTTCAACTTTAATTGCATCATGCTTTTCTGATGAGAAATTCCTTCGTCTCTGTTTCACTGGCTTGATAGATTTATCTATCCATAGACAATGCTCCGCCACTTCCCGCTTAAACCCTGGCATATCTTGTGCTGACCATGCAAAGACATCTGCGTTTTGCTGAAGAAATTCTCTCAATTGCTCCTTGTCCTGACTGCTCTGATCAGCTCCTATCATGGTCCCTTTTTCTGGATTCTCCAAACCAAAACAAATTTTTTCCAGCTTTTCTACCGGTTCACCTCTTTGAATTTTTTCCTCATCCCTGTTATCTGTAACTTCAACAGTAAAGGCGAGTGCCTTACCTTGTGCTTTTGAATCCTTCAAAAAGGTTGTATAGCTCTGCCTTGAAGTTTTCTGATCTGATTTGCATTCTCCAATGCCTCCTTCTGTTGGGAACTTGACCTTCAAATGTCTTGTCGAAATTATTGCCCCAATAGTATTCAACGTTGGTCTCCCGAGAATTATATTGTATGCTGATAGACTTTTTATTAACAAAAATTTAGTAACTGTAGTTACCGTTTGTGGATGTGTTCCAAGTGTTATTGTTAGCTCCACAATCCCCTCCACCGAAGTAGATTCTTCAGAAAATCCAAATAGCCTTGTGCTGCAAGGTTTTATCTTGACCGTATCCAACTTCAATCACTGAAAAGCTTCGTAAGACATTATGTCCACAGATGATCCTGTGTCTACCAGAACTCTATGAATATCTCTGTTTGCCACCTCAATGACTGTAAAACCCAGCCCTAACCTTGACCCGGAAACCTTGTTATTTGTAGGTCCAGTGACCCGAAGTAAAGTAAGAAGTCAGCTTTGGGCCATCCCAGTGGAGGACTTGGTGTCTGGCTTTGAATCCATGAGAGTTGATGATGAAGTTCTATTTATGGAAACTGAATCTTGATGAAGATCGGATTAGTTGATGGACTTGGAGTGCTCTCTATCATGGTTTGAAGGCATTTCTACCTATTAGGTAAGTCACTTGATATGTGTGCAAAACCCCTTTAGGATTGGATTTGATCTAGGTCTTCAATTCCCTGTTTTGGAATTGCTGTCTGCATTGGTCGACTGATTGGTCGACTGAACCAGTCGACCAATCCCTCGACCAATGAGTGCTGTCTTTGGCAATTAGGTCTTGCTTGCTCTATTTAAGTCCAATCTCGAGTCTACTTCGTATTTTCTGCCTCCAAACTCTTTGGAACGAACCAAAGACCTCTGCAAGTCATCTCCCTTGCATCCTTGGTGTTTTTCTTGACGGATCTTCGTCAAAACTCTTCCTTTTGCATCAAAGGTATGTCTACACTCTCTTCTTCTCCTCCATCTCTGTTTTTCTTTCCTTTTTGAGTTGAGACAGTAGAGGAGATGCTGCATTCTCTGTTGCAAGCTTTTGAAGGAATCATGATCAAATCATGATCTTGTCTTTGTTTATCTTTTGATTTGAATTCTGATCTCCTTGGATCTACTATATTGATCATGTTAGTAGTCAATTGCTGTGTTTTCTTTTCATGATCCATGATCTATCAATCTCTAGTTGTTTCTCTTCTACCATACCATGTTTTCTTCATGAATCATGATAATTACATATATGGTAGGTTTTGTTTCCTTATTTAGATTTATGCTCTTAGGTCTATTTTCTTGAAGATCTAAGTATGCTTTTCATGATACCTTTACCTGAATCAATGATTCATTCTCCTATTGTTCTTGCCTTTGATTTCTATCTTGAATTCTTCAAGAACCATGATTGATCTAATTATGGTAACTTTTTGTTTCCTAATTTGTATCTTGATGACTTGATTTGATTAGTGTTTTGAGATCCCCTATATGTTAGGATACTACTAATGTAGTTTACCCCTTGATTAGTACCCTTTTGAACCACCAAATTCGGATTTTATATCTCAAAACTCTGATTTTATAGGCTACTGTCTGCATTGGTCGACTGATTGGTCGACTGAACCAGTCGACCAATCCACTCGACCAATGAGTACAGCAACTCCAGAATTGGTCTGTTTTGGTATCTTTTCTGTTAGGGATCTTTCCTAATATGTTGTATACACTTGTTTAGGACCTCCTTCTCAAGTTTGCCAAGATCTTACTTGATTTCTTAGGATCCCTTTGCAAGTTATAAAAGGTAAGGATGGTTACTTCTTTAACAACATAAATTGCATATCTTAGTTTCTATATTCGAATCTTGTTAAGTTATTTCTTTAATTAGATTCTTATAATGTTATACTACTGTAGTACTGTCTTGATATCAGTAGCATTACTTATTTATATTGAATTGACTCATGTATGATTTACTTACCAGTTATATACAAATTGATTGTAATTATTGATTTCTTTCCATATATGAAGTTACCATATATGTGATGATATGAATTGATGCATGTGTATGCTTAAGTATGGTTTGGAAAGGAGAGGTGTCCTTTTGACACTTCTGTCCTTGGACAACTACGGGAATATTATGGGATGTTTCCGAAGATGCCCTCTGGACACCTTCCTAAACTGTTGGATGACATATCTAGGACTGTCTAGTATTGTTGGGCTAGGATGTCCCGTTATGTCAGACCCTAATCGGAGGGGTATTGAGACCGAACGACCCGTGGTAGCAATGGGGATTCATGGGCGCTCAAGACCGGTAACCAACCTGTGAGAGGACAGGAATCACATTGTGGGGGCCATTTATTGGAGGGTTGCATATGGATAGACTTGGGTTCACGGGCGCTCAAGACCGGTAACCAACCCGTGAGGGGACGTGAGAGCTTCCCGTTTACCATATGTGGATGACCAATAGGGTTGATGAGTCCGTAGTCAGGGACTATGAGGACTCTAGTGTGAAGGATACCGGAAAGGATCGTCAGGGACGAGGAATGGACGTATCTGGATCTGACTTGATGTAACTAAGTAGAAGGCTTGCATTTGGCTAGGCTTTACCCTGACATGCGCCGGTACTTAGACCAATGGTTATGTGAGAGAGTGGTGACCCATACCCCCAGCCATGGAATGTCCCGAGGGATGCCGGACCCATTACCAACTGATGATGAGTGATTGAGACCTTCCTAAAGAAGTACGGTGCTATGACTTAAAGCATGTCTGCCAATAGAGACCAGCATATGTAGAGTTAGATTCATACATCCATTGTTTGTTTCATTCCATATTGCATTTATGTTTGTTCTGAAATCCTGCCATTTATGTTATTATGGATTTAATCGCCCTTCTTGAGTTTCTTTGAAACTCATTCCTTTATTGTACAATGTTTGTTAGACTATTCTACAGTGTTCCGAATATCATGACGGCCGGTATGAAGAATCGCAAGGAGAAGAGGCATATCTCCGAGGGAAGGTGATTGCGGTTACAACAATTACACTGAAGATCCCGCGAGTGGTTATGCTCCGTACGATGCTTAGTCCGACCATAGAGTGGAAGCGCCCTTGTGCCGTTTATGAGATTTATACTTATAGGGATGTTGTCTATAAAGTTGAGAACAATTTAGTTACCTATTGTACCTGCTATTGGGATTAGATTTTATCTTGCTTATTCTCTTTTAGAACTACTTTTCCGCTGGTTGTAGAGTGGGATTTCGCCTCACTTTACTTATCTGTTTAGACACTCTGATTATATCTAGTACTCTGATTTATATATGATTCATTCTTTCCTTATTTGGATCTATGGTTTATCTTCCGCACTTTTATTATTATTGTTCATGATTATGTTATTGTTTATGTGGGAGGTTGATTACTCGATACCTGATCTTCGGGCTGTGGATCACACTCTCGGGTATGCCAGATAGGGTACCGGCTGGGAGGATGTGACAATGACCACCACAATGGCGTAATCGTGTGGTTCTTGAATTCCTTCCATTTCTTCCTTCGTGAAGACTATTTCCTTCATCATTTTGATTCTTCTAGGAGTAACATGAGATTCAACAGTATTTACGTACCTGGCATGCGCCTTAGATTTTGAAATTGAATTTAAATCTAGACTTCCCAGGATGGTCATGACGGGGGACTGCTTTTGTTGAATCTGCCGATTTTCCTGCTGTTTAGCATTTTCCTCTAGAGAGTTGTACTGAAAATCTCCCTTGGTTTGGTCTTCTCTAGCTGGTGTTCGATTATTCCACCTTCTCGGCTGATCAGCAGCATTTCTTCTGTTGCCCCCATTTCTTTTTTGAACATATTGGTCCAATCTTCCTTGACTGATCAGTCGTTCAATTTTATTTTTCAGAATTCTGTAGTCATCAGTATCATGACCATGATCTTTGTGATATCTACAGAATCTATTCGGATTCCTCTCATCCGCTTTTGCTATCATAGGTAATGGCCATTTCATAAATCCCTGATGCTGAATTCGCATCAGAATTTCTGATCTTCTTGCGTTGAGAGGACTGTAGTTTTCTTGGAATGGTCTTGGGATGTCCATTCTATATTGACGATCAGGAATATTTCTTGAGAAATTCCTGCTATTCCTTCGCTCTCTCTGATCTCTCTGATCAGATTTCACAACTCCATCATCCTTCCTTTTAACTCCACTGCTGTCAGTTTCTTTTCTTGCTTGGAGAATGTCCTTCATATTTGCATACTGATTACAATGAGTCGTCAATTCGCCTATATTCGCCGGCTTGTTCAAGATCAGGAATTCCAGAAGATGCTCATCTGTTAGGCCTCTGAACATAGCGTCATATGCCACCGCCTCATTCAAATTTTTAATTTGAATTGACTCTGATTGAATCTCTTCATGTAATTTCGAACTGATTCTCCCGATTTTTTACGGATTGCGGCTAAATTATCAATGCTTTCTCGCTTTTCATGCTACTTTGGAATTTTGACAAGAATACTTTCGTCAAATCCTTAAAATCCTTAATGGAATCTGGTAATAAGCTGAAAAACCAGGTCGTTGCAGATCCTTTCAAGGAAGATGGAAATGAGCGACACTTTAAAACATCGAGTTACCTCACAAAGCATCATAACGAGAGTTGAACCGAGCGAGATGTTCCATTGGATCTGTGCTTCCATCATACATCGTGAATGTCGGAAGTTTAAAATTGCGCAGCAATGGTGCTGACATAATATCTTTAGCAAATGGATTTTGGTTCATCATTTCCTCAACTTTTTCTCCATCATCTTTGTTCACCAGTCGCTGAATTTGATCATCGAGGACGCGAAATCTTTTACTGATTTCCGATCCATAGACTTCAGATCTGCAATCTCCTGATTTTCCTGTTTCTTTCTTATCTCTCCAATCCCCAACGCTTCTGCTCTTTTTGCTCCAGATATGACTCAATTGATCATCCCTAGACGATTCTCGATCTTCGGTTTCCAGTGGAATATAGTTTGGATCCGCACTTTCTCCTGATCCTTCCTTCAGAAATGACCTCCTTCGGCTTCCTCCTGACTTTTGAATCTGAGAATTTGGGACAGAGGTCGCTGTTGCTCGGGAAAAAGTTCGAGATCTTTCAGCTGATAAGACCGGAACTCTTTCCTCGGGATGTACTCCGATCTGTTTGATAAAAGTCCTCATCAGATTTTGTGTCTCCAGTATTTGATGCTGCATGCTCTCGAACCACTCAGCGATCAGATTTGGATCTAACTCTAGACGAGATGTTGCCAATGTATCTGCTAATTGTTTCTCTTGCCTTTCGAACTGATCAGTTGGACGAGGTGAATGATCCTCCATCATTCTCTGCCTCTATCGAGTTTGCATCATTGGGATTTGCGGTATCGGAACCACTTCTCTCGTTCTTCTTTTTGGATTTACTCTCCTCGGCTCCCTCTGGCTTGTTTCCGCCATTTCTATCTGTAATTCCTCCTCCCGCTCAGGTGATTGAGCCATAGCTTATGCTTTGAACTTGTTTCCCACAGACGGCGCCAAAATGTTGGTGCTATTTCTGCCGATCGCCTCGAACCGTAGTTTTCGGCACCGAACTCCTCAGATCTGATTCGATCTGGTTTGCTCTTCGATCGATCAACCTCTCACTCCTGAAAGAAACAGAATACCAGTAAGAAACGGAGCCGATCGTCTTGATCGGCGTCTTGTCTCCGACGATCTAGTCAGTATGGTGTCAATGGTGTTTCAGAGCTCTCTGGAGCTTCTGCAATGCTAATAATGGAGTTCAATCAGAGTGAGCTTAGAGTTTTTGGTTGATTCTCGAACTTACCTTCTTTCGGATCTTCCCTCGCTTTTATACTTGCTTTCCCACTTATAACACTCTTTCAATCATAACCGTCAGATCATCGCTCCCCTTTGGACGTCGCTGATCATCCTTCCTTTATCTCTCAATCGAACCCAACTAAGATTGGTTTGACCAGTATGAACCGGCAGTGGATATATTAGTTACAACAGTATGCTCACGATATTTGGCGAGATCTTGTTTCTATTATTTCTCTCATAAAATATGGTTTTAAAGTCTTATTTGAGAACAATTCTATAGTTTTGTATCTAGGTGATACAGTTAATGATTTCTCTAAAATGGTTTTATTGTATTGGACACAATTGATAATTTATCAAATTCTAATAGTGCTTTTGTGTGCCAAAATATTCTATATATTGATTCTAATGTGTGGCATGCTAGATTGGGGCATATTGGCCTAGATAGGATGAATAAGTTGGCAAGAGGAGGCCTCTCGGGCCAAGGTTCATTATCTGAATTGCCAATGTGTGAATCATGTCTAGCAGAAAAAGCAACTAGAAAACCGTTCAAAAAGGCTTTGAGAGCCTCTCTTCCTCTATAACTTATCCATTCAGACGTTTGTGGACCCATAAATGTGCATACTAGGAAAGGACAAAGCTATTTCATCACATTGATTATATGCGGTATGTTTATATTTATAAAATTTCTCACAAGTTAGAAGCTCTAGAATGCTTTAAGAAGTTCATTAGCTTAGTTGAGAATCAATTAGATAAGAGAATTAAAACTCTTAGAACGGATAGAGGTCGAGAGTATCTCCCTGATATGTTCAAGGAGTGTGTGATGAAAAGGGGTATCTAGGTAACTTACTATTCCAGGGACTCCACAGCAAAATGGGGTTGCTGAGAGGAGGAATAGAACGTTGCTAGAGATGGTGAGATCCATGATGCAGTAGCAAACCTACCCATCTCTTTTTGGGGAGATACTTTGCTGATTGCAGCTTATATCCTCAATAGAGTTCCAACTAAATCGGTTCCTTCCCCACCATATGAATTGTGGATCAAAAGGAAGCCGGATTTGAGTCACATGCATGTATGGGGTTGTGCAACATATGTTTACTCTACCTCTCACAAATATGGGAAGCTTGGACCTAGAGGAAAAAAGTGTATCTTTGTAAGATATTCTAAACACTCAAAGGACCATGTCTTTATTGGGCTAGATGAGAGTGAGAGGAGAACGAAACTTGAGTCTAGGGTTGCGACATTATTGGAAAATGATTTTTCATCTCTTGTAGGAGTTAACAGAAAGTCATTGGAATTATTTGAAAAACAAGATAGTGATCTTGTCATTCCAAGGACTCAAATTCTAGATAGTGAACATGGGGTTCATCTAGAAGATCCTAGTGGGACTAGGAGTGCATATGTGATAGCTCCCTTAGAAGGTGAGCAACCTAACATGCACTTGCGCCATAGTGAGTGCCAGCCAGTTCCTCGTCGACGTTTTGACATTGAGGATGAAGCCTACATGGTATGTGAAACCCAGCCCTAACCTTGACCAGGAAACCCTGTTGTTTGTAGGTCCAACAACCCGAAGTAAAGCAAGAAGTCAACTATGGGCCATCCCAATGGAAGACTTGGTGTTTGGCTTAGAATCCATGAGTGTTGATGACAGTATTCCATTTATGAAAACCACACCTTGATGAAGAAGGAATTAGTTGATGGACTTGGAGTACTCTCTGACTTGGTTCGAAGGCATTTCTACCTACTAGGTAAGTTACTTGGTGTGTGTGCAAAACCCCTTTATGTTTGGATTTGATCTGAGCCTTCAATTCCCTGTTTTGGACTTGCTGTCCTGATTGGTCGACTCATTGGTTGACTGGGCCAGTCGACCAATCAATCGACCAATGGGATCTGATTTGCTGATTAGGTCTTTGCTTGCTCTATTTAAGTCTATTCTTGAGTCTACTTCGTATTTTCTGCCTACAAACTCTTTGGAACGAACCAGAGCCCTTTACGAGTCATCTCCCTTGCATCCTTGGTGATTCTCTTGACGGATCTTCGTCAAATCTCTTGCATTTACACAAAAAGGTATGTGATCATCCTCTTCTATGTTTCGTCGTTGATTCTCCATTAATTTTCTTTCCTTTTCTGATTGAGGATAGTAGAGATGATGTTGTATCCCTATTGCAACTATCACCTTACTCATTCCCTTTCTTTTCCTAAGGATCTAAAGCTTTGCGGATGATCTACATCAAGATCATCACTCGCTTTTGAAGGAAAACATGTATTTATTCTCTTTCCTTATTTAGATTGATGTTCTCCAACCTTAGATCTATTTTTCTAGAAGATCTATGCAAGCTTTTCATGAATCCTTTATCACATTAGTAATCCATCATCCTATTGTTTCTTGTCCATAATTTTGATATGAATTCTTCAAGAACCATGATTGATCTAATTATGGTAACTTTTTGTTTCCTAATTTGTAACTTGAAGACTTGATATGATTAGAGTTTTGAAGTCCTCTATATACTAGCATACTATCATTGTAGTTTCCCTCTTGTTTGGTACCCTTTTGACCACCAAATTCGGTTTTGTATTCAAAAATCTCTGATTTTGAAGGCCACTGTCTCTGTTGGTCGACTCATTGGTCGACTGAGGCAGTAGACCAATCAATCGACTAATGAGGACAACAACCTCATATTTGGTCTGTTTTGGATGATTTGATTTCCTTCCTTTTAGGTATCTTTCCTAATATGTTATATATACTTGTTTAGGACTTTCTTTCCAAATTTAGACAAGCTTTTACTTGATTCCCCAAGATCCTTTGCGAGTTATATAAGGTAAGGATGGTTATTTCCTTAATTACATAGATTGCATGAATCTAGTTTCTATATTTGAATCTTTGGTTTATTTCCTTAATTAGATTCTTACAATGATATACTACTGATGCAACTATTACAGTAGCATTACTTGTTTATGCTAAATTGATTCATGTATGATTTATTTACTAGTTATATACAAGTTGGATGTTGTTATTGATTTCTTTCCATATAAGAAGTTACCATATATGTGATGTGATGGATTAATGTTTGTGAATGATTAAGTATGGTTTGGAAAGGGGAGGTGTCCTTTTGACACTTCTGTCCTTGGACAACTACGGGAATATTATGGGATGTTTCCGGAGATGCCCTTTGGACACCTTCCTAAATTGTTGGATGACATATTTAGGGCTGTCTAGTAGTGTTTGGCTAGGATGTCCTGTTATGTCAGACCCTAATCGGAGGGGTATTGAGACCGAATGACCCGTGGTAGCAGTGGGGATTCATGGGGGCTCAAGACCGGTAACCAACCCGTGAGAGGACAGGAATCACATTGTGGGGGCCATTTATTGGTAGGGTTGCATATGGATAGACTTGGGCTCATGGGCGCTCAAGACCGGTAACCAACCCGTGAGGGGACGTGAGAGCTTCCCATTTACCATATGTGGATAACCAATAGGGTTGATGAGTCCGTAGTCAGGGACTATGAGGACTCTAGTGTGAAGGATACCGGAAAGGATCGCCAGGGGCGAGGAATGAACGTATCTGGATCTGACTTGATGTAACTAAGTAGGAGACTTGCATTTGGCTAGGCTTTGACCCTGACATGTGCTAGTACTTAGACCAATGGTGATGTGAAAGAGTGGTGACTCTACCCCTAGCCATGGAATGTCCCAAGGGATGCCGGACCCACTACCAAAAGGCGTTGTGTGATGAGACCTTCCTAAAGAAGTATGGTGCTATGACTTAAAGCATGTCTGCCAATAGAGACCAGCATACATAGAGTTAGAATCATATTGCATCATGTGTTTCATATCATATAGCATTATACTCTACTTTGAAATCCTGATATTTATATTGTTATGGATTAACTGCCTTATTGGGTTTCTTTTGAAACTCACTCCTTTTTTTGTACAATATCTTTTGTTAGATTACTCTACAAGTATTGATGACTACGAAGGTCAATATGAGGAAGCGCAAACTGAAGAGGCGTACTTCACGCAAGGTGTTGGCAACCATGAAGATTACATTGAGGATTCCTCGAGTGGTCTTACTTGTTACCAAGATTAGCCCTACTATGGAGTGGGAGCGTCTGAGCGTCATTGATGAAGTCTATGTTTATGAAGACACTCTCTATAAAGTAGAATAGACTCTGGCTTAGTTTGTTATATCTTTCTCTCTTATCTTAGAACCAGTTGTAATATTCTTTTAACTTTCGAACTACTTTCCACTGTTTGTAGAGTGAGATTTCGCCTCACTTTACTTATTGATTTAGACATTTTGATTGTCTTTCATACTCTGATGATATGTGATTTATTCTTTCCTTATTTGGATCTTTTGTTTATCTTTTGCATATTGATTATTTATGTTCATGATTATGTTATTGTCTATGTGGGAGGTTGATTACCTCGATACTTGATCTTTGGGGCTGTGGATCACACACTCGGGTATGCCAAGTAGGGTACCGGCTGGGTGGATGTGACATGGTAGCTCCTGAAGAGACAAACTGTGAAGCAACTAAGATAACTCCAGTCAATGAGCAAGAACCGAAGAGCATGCAGGAAGCTCTTGCGAGGATGAGCTCAACGGAATGGTTGAAAGCTATAGAAGAAGAGTTGGAGTCAATGAAAGTTAACCATGTCTAGGACTTGGTTGACTTACTTGTGAACCAAAAGGCAATTAGAAACAAGTGGGTTCTCAAGATCAAAAGAAAGGTGGATGGATCTATTGAGAGATTCAAGGCTCGTTGGTAGCTAAGGGCTACACCCAAAGAGATGACGTTGATTATGAGGAAACCTTTTCCCCTGTGGTTAGGTTTGCTTCTATCCACCTCATATTATCCATTGTTGCTCAGATGGACTTACACCTTTACCAGGTGGATGTGAAGATTGCTTATCTCAATGGAGAACTTGAGGAAGAGATCTATATGGATCAACCTCAAGGCTTTGAAGCTAAGGGACTTAGAGCGCAAAGTGTGCAGGCTCAAAAGGTCCATATATGGCTTAAAGCAAGCATCCAATGGTAATTTTGTCATTTTGGTATTGTATGTAGATGACATACTCATGGCTAGCAATAGCAAGAAGCTATTGAAAACCATTAAGAAATGGTTCTTCCATCTTTGATATGAAGAACATGGGTGAAGCCATCTATGTGCTTGGTGTCAAGATTGTCAGAAATAGGCAAAAGAGATTACTAGGTTTATCTCAAGAGACCTATATTGAGAATGTCTTGAAGAGATACCAAATGCACAACTACAAACCATTAGATACTTCAGTGGAGAAGGGCTTGCATTGGGTGTCACATCCACCCAGCAGGTACCCCATCAGGCATACACGGGTATGTGATCCACAGCCCCAAGGATCAAGTATCGAGCAACCATGCCTCCCCCATACGCGATAACACAATCATGAACAATAATAATCAAGGTAAAAGCATATAATAAAAGAATCATGGATAAGATAAACTGTCACACCCCACCCGCCGGGCCCGGTTACCCGCCCGACAACCCGTGGGTGCGAACCGTCACAGGATCCACGGTTTTAGTCTATCAACAATAATAAATACAAATACAGATAATCAAGAGCAAGAATAGTGCAATAATTAATAAAAAGGTTACAGGAGTCCAAATACTCTGATAAATATCCAAGAGATAATCAAAGGAAAGAATCAAGAATCAAATGTAATATCGAGTTCAGCGGAAGCAAAATAAGTAACTAATTAATCTTCTTTCTGGTTTTCTTTTCTAAATCTAAAAACGGGTTTTCTAAATTAACAAGTAAAGATGTCCTCCAATCTTTCTCCCTATGATCATAACAATCCTGGCAATTTGCCTCTGTCAGCCATCAATGGGTGCTAAAAGTGCACACTAGTATCTTCAGGAGGCTTCATGCTCTGCAAGTTCATGTATCACTGTCTGTGTCACATCAGCTTCATACAAGAAGGTTCTTTCATATGAATCATCTCCAACTTCCGACGTTGTGCAACCATCTGTACAACTCATATAATATATACAATGAAAGGAATGAGTTCCAACGAACTCAATAAGGAACAAGCAATTCTCATATATATGTCAATACAATCCACGAATGCATAGATGAATGATATGGATGGTATGCAGAAATATGAATGCTACTAAGATCTAACTATGCAAGTCTCTAGCAGCTGACATGCTTTAAGATATACACCAGCCCTCCTCTGGGTAAGTCTCATCACTCTGATCCGGCAAGGACTGGTTACCTCTGTAGGGATCCTGGGCAAAGGGGGGTAAGTCCACACCTGGCTCTCAAACTATGGCTGGGGGTTAAGTCAACACTCTCTTACCACGACCATTGGCAATGAGTACTAGCGCATGTCGGGGTTTCTAATCCAATGCAAGTCATAATGGTAACACACTATATGGAGTCTAGATACTTCCCCTATGGCACCAACCAACTCGGTTCAGTATCCTTCGCAACCTAGGAGTGAGAACCCTCACGGACTGGCTACCGCTATTGGACTCCACTCCTTAACCCTATGGTCATCCACATATTGTTGGGGCGGATGCTCTCATGACTCCTCACGACACCCGGTCTGTTCCTTGGACGTCCATGAGCCCAACCCTAACATATGCAACCCTACCATTGCATGACCAACAGTGGACCACTGAGTCTCCGCACGGACTGGTTACCGCTGTAGGATGAAACATAGTCACGTCACCATTGTCACGGGTCACCCGGCTTCAATTCCCCTGCCGAAAGGGTAATAGCATGTGGGGTACCTAGCCATGCAATTCTAGACTCTCCTAAGTATGTCATCAAGTAATCATGATAGTGCTTGTAAAACCTAGCCCTAACCTTGACCCGGAAACCTTGTTATTTGTAGGTCCGATGACCCGGAGTAAAGTAAGAAGTCAGCTTTGGGCCATCCCAGTGGAGGACTTGGTGTCTGGCTTTGAATCCATGAAAGTTGATGATGAAGTTCTATTTATGGAAACTGAATCTTGATGAAGGTTTGATTTGTTGGTGGGGGTGGGGGGGCTTTTTTTTTTTTTTGGGGGTTTTTTTTATTTTTTTAGGGAGTTTTGTTTTGTGGGAAAAAACCTTTTTTGATTGGATTTGATCTGGGCCTTCAATTCCCTGTTTTGGTCTTGCTGTCAGCATTGGTCGACTGATTGGTCGACTGGGCCAGTCGACCAATCCACTCGACCAATGAGTGATGTCTTTGGCAATTAGGTTTTCTTGCTCTATTTAAGTCCAATCTCGAGTCTACTTCGTATTTGCTGCCTCCAAACTCTCTGGAACGAACCAAAGACCTCTGCAAGTCATCTCCCTTGCATCCTTGGTGTTTTCTTGACGGATCTTCGTCGAAACTCTTCCTTTTGCATCAAAAGGTATGTCTACTCTCTCTTCTTCTCCTCCATCTTTGTTTTTCTTTCCTTTTTGAGTTGAGACAGTAGAAGAGATGCTGCATTCTCTGTTGCAAACATCTCTGAACATGTTCTCATGATCATCCTAAGGATTTGAGGCTAGAACAATGATCTTAACCATGATCATTGCAAGCTTTTGAAGGAATCATGATCAAACCATGACCTAATCTTGTTAAACTTCTGATTTGAATTCTGATCTCTTTGGATCTTCGATATTGATCATGTTAGTAGTTAATTACTGTGTTTTCTTTCCATGATCCATAATCTATCAATTTCTAGTTGTTCTCTTCTACCATACTATGTGTTCTTCATGAAGCATGGTAGTTACATATATGGTAGGTTTTATTTCCTTATTTAGATTTATGCTTCTAAGCTTTTTCCTTGAAGATCTAAGTATGTTTTCATGATACCTTTACCTGAAGCAATGATCCATCCTCCTATTGTTCTTGTCTTTGATTTCTATTTCGAATTCATCAAGATCCATGGTTGATCTAATTATGGTAACTTTTTGTTTCCTAATTTGGATCTTGATATCTAGATTTGATTGGTGTTTTGAGGTCCCCTATATGTTAGAATACTACTGATGTAGTTTACCCCTTGATTAGTACCCTTTTGAACCACCAAATTCGGATTTCATATCTTAAAACTCTGTTTTTTTAGGCTTATCGTCTGCATTGGTCGATCGATTGGTCGATGGACCGATCGACCAATCCACTCGACCAATGAGTACAGCAACTCCAAAATTGGTCTGTGTTGGATGTTTTGGTATCTTTTCTGTTAGGGATCTTTCCTAATATGTTGTATACACATGTTTAGGACCTTCTTCTCAAGTTTGCCAAGATCTTACTTGATTTCTTAGGATTCCTTTGCGAGTTATAAGAGGTAAGGATGGTTATTTCCTTAATTACATAGATAGCATGAATCTAGTTTCTATATTTGAATATCATTGATATGATTCCTAAATTAGATTCTTACAATGATATACTACTGTTGCATAACTTTGATTACAGTAGCATTACTTATTCATATTAAATTGATTCATGTATGATTTACTTACCAATGTTATACAAGTGATTGTAATTATTGATTTCTTTCCATATATGAAGTCACCATATATGTGATGATATGAATTGATGCATGTGTATGCTTAAGTATGGTTTGGAAAGGAGAGGTGTCCTTTTGACACTTCTGTCCTTGGACTACTACGGGAATATTATGGGATGTTTCCGGAGATGCCCTCTGGACACCTTCCTAAACTGTTGGATGACATATTGTAAAACCCAGCCCTAACCTTGACCCGGAAACCTTGTTATTTGTAGGTCCGATGACCCGAAGGAAAGTAAGAAGTCAGCTTTGGGCCATCCCAGTAGAGGACTTGGTGTCTGGCTTTGAATCCATGAAAGTTGATGATGAGGTTCTATTTATGGAAACTGAATCCTGATGAAGATCTAATTAGTTGATGGACTTGGAGTGCTCTCTATCTTGGTTTGAAGGCATTTCTACCTATTAGGTAAGTCACTTGACTTGTGTGCAAAACCCCTTTAGGATTGGATTTGATCCGGACCTTCAATTCCCTCGTTTTGGTATTCTTTGTCAAGCATTGGTCGACTGATTGGTCGACTGGGCCAGTCGACCAATCCACTCGACCAATGAGTGCTGTCTTTGGCAATTAGGTTGTTCTTGCTCTATTTAAGTCCAACCTCGAGTCCACTTCGTATTTGCTGCCTCCAAACCCTCTGGAACGAACCAAAGACCTCTGCAAGTCATCTCTCTTGCATCCTTGGTGTTTTCTTGACGGATCTTCGTCGAAACTCTTCTTTTTGCATCAAAAGGTATGTCTACTCTCTCTTCTTCTCCTCCATCTTTGTTTTTCTTTCCTTTTTGAGTTGAGACAGTAGAGGAGATGCTGCATTCTCTGTTGCAAACATCTCTGAACATGTTCTCATGATCATCCTAAGGATATAAGGCTAGAACAATGATCTTAACCATGATCATTGCAAGCTTTTGAAGGATTCATGATCAAACCATGATCTAATCTTTGTTAAACTTCTGATTTGAATTCTGATCTCTTTGGATCTTCTTTGGTTGATCATGTTAGTAGTAATTACTGTGTTTTCTTTCCATGATCCATAATCTATAGATTTCTAGATGTTCTCTTCTACCATACTATGTGTTCTTCATGATGCATGATAGTTACATATATGGTAGGTTTTATTTCCTTATTTAGATTTATGCTTCTAAGCCTTATTCTATGAAGATCTATGTATGTTTTCATGTTTTCATTACCGAAAGCAATGATCCATCCTCCTATTGCTCTTGTCTTTGTTTTCTATTTCAAACTCATCAAGATCCATGTTTGAGTTAATTATGGTAACTTTTTGTTTCCTAATTTGGATCTTGATACCTTGATTTGATTAGTGTTTTGAGGTCCCCTATTTGTTAGAATACTACTGATGTAGTCTACCCCTTGATTAGTACCCTTTTGAACCACCAAATTCGGATTTCATATCTTAAAACTCTGATTTTATAGGCTATCGTATCGCATTGGTCGACTGATTGGTCGACTGGACCACTCGACCAATCCACTCGACCAATGAGTACAGCAACTCCAGATTTGGTCTGTTTCGAATGTTTTGATATCTTTGCTGTTAGGGATCTTTCCTAATATGTTGTATATACTTGTTAGGACCTTCTTCTCAAGTTTGCCAAGATCTTACTTGATTTCTTAGGATTCCTTGCGAGTTATAAAAGGTAAGGATGGTTATTTCCTTAATTACATAGATAGCATGAATATAGTTTCTATATTTGAATATCATTAATATGTTTCCTAAATTAGATTCTTACAATGATATACTACTGTTGCATAACTTTGATTACAGTAACATTACTTATTCATATTAAATTGATTCATGTATGATTTACTTACCGATGTTATACAAGTGATTGTAATTACTGATTTCTTTCCATATATGAAGTTACCATATATGTGATGATATGAATTGATGCATGTGTATGCTTACGTATGGTTTGGAAAGGAGAGGTGTCCTTTCGACACTTCTGTCCTTGGACTACTACGGGAATATTATGGGATGTTTCCGGAGATGCCCTCTGGACACCTTCCTAAACTGTTGGATGACATATCTAGGATTGTCTAGTAGTGTTTGGCTAGGATGTCCTGTTATGTCAGACCCTAATCGGAGGGGTATTGAGACCGAACGACCCGTGGTAGCAATGGGGATTCATGGGCGCTCAAGACCGGTAACCAACCCGTGAGAGGACAGGAATCACATTGTGGGGGCCATTTATTGGTAGGGTTGCATATGGTTAGACTTGGGCTCACGGGCGCTTAAGACCGGTAACCAACCCGTGAGAGGACGTGAGAGCTTCCCGTTTACCATATGTGGATGATCAATAGGGTTGATGAGTCCGTAGTCCGAGTTGGTTGGTGCCATAGGATACGCTGACTCTAGTGTGAAGGATACCGGAAAGGATCGTCGGGGACGAGGAATGGAAGTATCCGGATCGACTTGATGTAACTAAGTAGAAGACTTGCATTTGGCTAGGTTTTACCCCCGACATGCGCCAAGATTTATACCAAATGGTTGTGAGAGAGTGTGTTGACTTAACCCCCGCCAAGGTTTGTCCCGAGGGATGAAGGACCCATTACCAAACGGCTGCTCAAGACCGGTGAAATGATCCGTGAGAGAATCCAAGATATCTTAAATGGTTGAGGATGTGAGTGGACTTTCCTAAAGAAGTACGGTGCTATGGCTTAAAGCATGTCTGCCAATAGAGACCAGCATACATAGAGTTAGATTCATTCATTCATTGTTTGTCTCATATCATATTGCATTTATGTTTGTTCTGGAATTCTCGCCATTTATGTTATTATGGATTTTAATCCTGCTTACCGAGTTTCTTTGAAACTCATTCCTTTATTGTACAATGTTGTTAGACTATCCCGCAGTACCGAGTACTATGACGGTCCCTATGAAGAAGCGCAAGGCGAAGAGGCATATCTCCAGGAAGGTGATTGCGGTTACCACAATTACTCGAAGATCCCGCGAGTGGTTATGCTCCGTACGATGCTTAGTCCGACCATTGAGTGGAAGCGTCCTTGTGCTATTTATGAGATTTACAAGGATGTTGTCTATAAAGTGGAGAACAATTTAGTTACCCAATGTACTTGTTACTGGGATTAGGTTTTGTCTAGTTTATTCTTTTAGAGCTACTTTTCCGCTGGATGTAAAGTGGGATTTTTGCTTCACTTTACTTATCTGTTTGATACTCGATTATATCTATTATTCGATTCGGTTATGATTCATTCTTTCTTTATTGGATCTATGATTTATCTTCCGCACACATGTTATGATTGTTCATGATTATGTTATTGTTTATGTGGGAGGTTGATCACTCGATACCTGATCTTCGGGCTGTGGATCACACCTCTCGGGGGGGGGGGGGGGGGGGGGGGGGGGGGGGGGGGAGATATGGGGGGGGGGGGGGGGGGGGGGGGGGGGGGGGTGCGGGTGGTGGGGCCTCTCAGCGGGGGGTATTGAGGGGGGGGGGGGCGGGGGGGGGGGGGGCCTAATCTGGGGTTGTGTTGTGGTGTTGGTTGGGGTTGTTTTTTTTTTCTGTCCCCCCTGGGGGGGGGGACCCGAACGACCCGTGGTAGCAATGGGGATTCATGGGCGCTCAAGACCGGTAACCAACCCGTGAGAGGACAGGGAATCACATTGTGGGGGCCATTTATTGGTAGGGTTGCATATGGTTAGACTTGGGCTCACGGGCGCTTAAGACCGGTAACCAACCCGTGAGAGGACGTGAGAGCTTCCCGTTTACCATATGTGGATAACCAATAGGGTTGATGAGTCCGTAGTCGGGGACTATGAGGACTCTAGTGTGAAGGATACCGGAAAGGATCGTCGGGGACGAGGAATGGAAGTATCTGGATCGACTTGATGTAACTAAGTAGAAGACTTGCATTTGGCTAGGTTTTACCCCGACATGCGCCAGTATTTATACCAAATGGTTGTGAGAGAGTGTGTTGACTTAACCCCCGCCATGGTTTGTCCCGAGGGATGAAGGACCCATTACCAATCGGCTGCTCAAGACCGGTGAAATGATCCGTGAGAGAATCCAAGATATCTTAAATGGTTGAGGATGTGAGTGGACTTTCCTAAAGAAGTACGGTGCTATGACTTAAAGCATGTCTCGCCAATAGAGACCAGCATACATAGAGTTAGATTCATTCATTCATTGTTTGTCTCATATCATATTGCATTTATGATTGTTCCGGAATCCCGCCATTTATGTTATTATGGATTTTAATCGCTTTACCGAGTTTCTTTGAAACTCATTCCTTTATTGTACAATGTTTGTTAGACTATCCTACTGTGCACCGAGTACTATGACGATCCCTATGAAGAAGCGCAAGGCGAAGAGGCATATCTCCAGGAAGGTGATTGCGGTTACCACAATTACTCTGAAGATCCCGCGAGTGGTTATGCTCCGTACGATGCTTAGTCCGACCATTGAGTGGAAGCGTCCTTGTGCCATTTATGAGATTTACACTTATAAGGATGTTGTCTATAAAGTGGAGAACAATTTAGTTACCCAATGTACTTGCTACTGGGATTAGATTGTGTCTAGTTTATTCTTTTAGAGCTACATTTCCGCTGGTTGTAGAGTGGGATATTTGCCTCACTTTACTTATCTGTTTGACACTCTGATTATATCTATTATTCTGATTCATTTATGATCCATTCTTTCTTTATTGGATCTATGGTTTATCTTCCGCACTTTTATTATGATTGTTCATGATTATGTTATTGTTTATGTGGGAGGTTGATCACTCGATACCTGATCTTCGGGCTGTGGATCACACTCTCGGGTATGCCAGATAGGGTACCGGCTGGGAGGGCGTGACAGTGCTAGAGGCATCAGTGAGCATGTGTCCCATACCACTGCCCTCTGATATCTCCAGCCAAGATATCCCAATGGAATACCCCTTCCATCACAACTACACTACATCACTCTTTATCATATCATGAACAGTTGTGCAATATCATAAAAGATGAAGTACATCAAGGAACACCACAAACAACGAGTATACAATAAGATTCACATGCTTTATACAATTACAGCAAGACACATGATCAAAGAATAGTAAATAGAACAGCTGAATCATCATGTATATGTAATTGCATATAAATAAGAATGCATGTCCTTACCTGTAATTATGTAAAATTCCTCTAACTTGAATTCCAGAAACTATTATAAGACTTTTACTTGAAATAGAGAACACCTAAGCATAGGGTTACAAGAATATATAAGAGTCAAGAGTCAAAACAAATCCAAAATCAAACTTACATAGACACTAGAAACCGGCCGGTCGCTTGAGCCGATCGCTTAGGTTGAGCGACCGCCACTAGTGACCGCCCTAAAAATAGAGAGTTTCAATCCGAAACTCAAGGCTTCGATCATCCGTTTTCAATCCGGATTTCGAGTGATCATGGCCTAAATCTCGAATCTAACACTCCTAAAGACAATAGGTGAAGGGAAAACTAACAATCATCATAAATGGATTACCCAGAAACTCTCCCCTTGACTGGATCTATCCATTAACAAATGTAGGGATTCGTTTCTGGACAGGATCTCATCAAGAACATTGGAAAGGGAGTACAACAAATCAATTGGGTAACCACTAACAAAAAGGGGATGGGTTCATATCAATTAGAGGTTAAAAAGAAGAGAATTGCAGATGGAGATTCATTACCTTAACCAGATTCACCAAGAATAGAAGAGAAAAGGTTCCATAACATTAACAGCATTTCAGACCTGAATCCCGCACGTTTCCACAGCCGTCTAACCTCCAAACATAGCAACCACGAATAAAATATTGGTAAAAGAGGCGAGGGTTACCTTTTATAGAAGTCAGGGGGCAAAATAGGGCAAAACCCCGAAAACAGACCGGGCGGTCGCTCCAGGCGGTTGCTTGGTTCAATCGACCGCCACTAGCAACCGCCCCCATGTATATTGCTATACAAGGGTGCTTTGCTCATGGGGTTGAAGACCAAGTACAACCTAACCCAAATGAAGACATGGGGGAGATCTTAGTCCAAAAATGAATCTCAATAGGTCTATAACAAAGGGGTTAGGATTTCATCATACATAACCTATGGCTCTCAAGGAAAGGCTAGGGGGAATCAGGATTCACCCTAGGGAAAGAGAAACAAAGAATGCACAATCTAAAAAAAGTGTTGGGGAGTTTCCAATAGATAAAAGAACATTAGGGTTTCAGATATGGTTACCTCTCATGAGAGTTACCCATAATTAACTCACACAAAAACAACCCAAGATAGATAAAGGAATATCTCATTAGTATTTCAAAATCAAGAATGGCATTAGGAAGGGTCTACCAATGAGAGAAAATAAGGTTCTCAATTAAAGTGAAAGGAAAGAAATTCTAATCATACTATTAGGGATTTACTAACAAGGATCCGTGTATCCCACGGAAAGACTAGGGAGAATAAAGATTCACCTTAGGGCAAAGAATTTACAATCAAGAAAGGTTTTGGGGAGGGTCCAATGAATTAATAGAAATAAAAGGGTTCCCAACTGGTTACCCTCTCATGAGGGTTACCCAAGAATTTCCCCTCAAAATCTCTCCCTTTTGGCTTCCAATGGTCCAAGGAATATTAGGGATCAACTCCTCAATCATGAGGACACAAGGGAAGGTCATGGTAAAAGTATGAGACCCTCCCCACAATCATAAAGATAGGTAGAAAATTCAGGGAAAGTGTCATCAAAATCTTTGGTGGAGTCAAATTCAAGAATCATCGCCATATGGCTTCAAGAACATAGAGTGAATTGGGGAAATTCACTCTAGGGCTAATTGAATTAGAGAAGAGGTCATTACAACAGTGTAATACCCTTCTCATAAACCGAAGATCAGAAGTAGAGAAGAAAGAATGAATTAAAGAAGAAACGAATTGAATACCAACCTTTTAGAAGAGAAACCGATGAAGAAATCAAAACAGATGCTTGAGGATCTTCCTTGGCTTCGAAGGAGAGGTTCTAGGGCTTTTCCCACATTCCCCCAAGGCTTAGAACAGATTGAGAGTGAAAAACATGGAGTTCCCCCTTTTAAATAGCACAAAGAGTTCAAGAATTACTAGGATTTCACCAAACTGACCAAACTGACCCTGTTGGTTGATTGGTTGCCAAAGAGGAAGTTCTAAGGTCCCTCCCACGCCATCAAGAGGTTTAGAAACATAGTGGAATAGCTTAACACGAATTTCAAAGAAATAAAGCTTTTAAAAACCTTCAAAACAGAAAATTACCAAAATGCCCCTGCCTGGACAGCTTGTTCAAAAATAGGGATTTAATGGGCCTAACTTCAATATTTTTGGATGGGCTTCTTTCAACACATCATACTACTTACCTAGTATGGAGGGATGTCTTCAAACCTGGTCCAACTAGGCTTTAGATCCATCAACCAAGTTCTTCTTCACAAATGAGTAGTCCAACTCCAAATCAAATAAGGTTTCCATAAGAAAACACCATCATCAATATCCATGGGTTTTGGGTCAAACACCATATCTTCTACTGAGATGGCCCACAAAGACTTCTTCCTTCATTTGGGACATTGGATCAACCCTAAGGGAAAGGTCTGACATGGCTTCCTAAGATTTTCAGAGATAGTAAAACTGAAATCACGGTCCAACTTCAAAGTCAACATTAAACAAACCCTACTTCACCCAAAACAGATCGGGTTTCCGGGCTAGATTTAGGCTGGATGTCACATAAATAGTTAATCAGAGTGCGGAATAAAATGATACCAAAGTATATATAATTCAAAAAGAGAGAGAGAGAGAGAGTGAGCGGAAAGTCACTCCCCCAATGGCAACGGAAAGTAGTCAAACAAGTTAAGGTTACAAGTCCAAAATTTAAAGAGTATATCCATGAAAGTTAAATTACAAATCCAAGTTCTAGAATAACAACATAAAACCTAGGCTAGGGTTTCCTCGGTCTTATACAATGTGTCCTCATAAACATAAATGTAAGAAACCCAGCACGGCCGCTCCCACACCAGTACCAGACTAATTCTGGTACAAAGCATGATCCTCTTAAATACCCTCACTGTGATCTTCATAGTAGCTACTACCCTGAGGGGTATGACTCATCATAGGGCGCCTCGTAGGACGTGCCATCAGTCTCTTCAAAACCTACAGAATAGTCTAACAAAACAATTGCACAAAAAGGAATGAGTTCAAAAGAACTCAGCAAGGCAATTATTCCATAATACACAAGTCATATGATACAAAACGTAACATGATGCGAAATGATATGAGACAGATGATACAAATATGATTCTAACTCTACATATGCTAGTCTCTATGGTAGACATGCTTTAAGTCATCACCATACTTCTTTGGGTAGGTCTCAATCACTCAAACCGAGGAATTGGGTCCTGCATCCCTCGGGACAAATCCATGGTTGGGGTTTAAGTCACTGCTCTCTCACATCACCATTTGGTCTAAGTATTGGCACATGTCACAGTAAAGCCTAGCCCAATGCAAGTCATCTACTCAGTCATATCATGTCAGATCCAAATATGTTCATTCCTCGCCCCCGGCGATCCTTTCAGGTATCCTTCACACTAGAGTCAACATAGTCCCGGACTATGGACTCATCAACCCTATTGGTCATCCACAAATAGTAAATGGAAACTCTCACATCCTCTCAAGGGTTGGTTACCGGTCTTGAGCACCCGTGAGCCCAAGTCTAGCTATTTGCAACCCTACCAATAAATGGCCCCTTTCAGGTATCCGTAGTATGATTTATGTCCTCTCACGGGTTGGTTACCCGTCTTGAGCGCCCATCAAACCACACTACTACCACGGGTCGTTCGGTCTCAATACCCTTCCGATTTGGGTCTAATACGACAAGAACATCCTAGCCATACATCTAAACAAGTCCTATGTATGTCATCCAATAATTCGCGAAAGTGTCGATTGGCACCTTCGGAGAACATCCCATACTATTCCCTCCGATGTTCAAGGACAGAAATGTCGGAAGGACATTCCTCAATCCCAAATCATACTTAAGCAATCACATGCTTAATTCCATCACATCATACATGATTAACATTTCATCATATAAAAAGAGATACAATGTAACATGATTGATCACATATGTCATTATCAAAATAAGTAAGCATGGTAACTCAAAATAATATATAGCATGGTACTACTGTTATGAAAGGTATACAACAGTCATATGATGTCTAACATATTATTAGGAAAGTAAATCTACCACATTTCAGACATAGCGGCGAGATTCACATAATTCATGTAATTATGACCATAACCGTCCTTACCTTAATTGAATCGGAAATTATAACAAGTGTCACTAGAATAGTCCCCCAACTCAGTGCTTGTACCCTAGACAACATATGTGCAACATTAGAGAAGGAAACAATCAAATCAGAGATCAATGGAGAAAATTGAGCAAAGACAGAGTTTCCGTTCTCAGCTGGTCGACTGGCTGGTTGACTGACTCAGTCGACCAAGATGAACAAGAACGGACATCATAGTGATTTTGGTCCGAAATCGATCTTCCGGGGCTCGGATCGATCAGAAACTTGGAGGGAATGATTGTAATAGTATAAGGACACTATACAACAAGTATTAACATGATCTAATGGTCCAATTAGGAATACCCAAATTGAAACCCTATACTTTATATGCTAAACATCAAGAATTGAATTGGAAATTGTTGCAATGGCAAGGAATGATGGGGAATTAGCTAAGGAAGTGATAAGAACTAGATTAGAATCATAAACCAATACTAAATCAAACCTAGCATACATCTACACATCATTTTAGACCAATAAGACAAGTTGAAATGAAAAGAATCATAGAAATGCAATGCTAGTGATTGAAATGGACGCATAGCATAGGAAGAATGGAAAGAAACTAATGGAGATGAAAGGGGAAACACATGACCAAGTATTTGCAAGGTTGCAGTACTTTTCATGGTCTCAATAGTAAGAAAGAGTAGAGGAATGAGTAGAATAGAGGATGAGAGAGAGAAATCATACCTTGAGGAAGCAATGGAGGTGGAATGCAATGATTGAGACCAAGAATCTTCACCAACTTCAAGAAATGGCCTAGGGAAGCTCACTCCTCGTTCTCTAGAGTCCCAATGATTAGAATATGGTTCTATTCACGAGGTCCCAATAAGTAGGCTTAAAATAATCAAGAAATTTTTGATTTTCGTATTTAATAATCTGTTGGTCGACTGGGCCCAGTCGACCAAGCCATGACAGCAACTTCAGATAGGGAAATGGAAGGCCAAACTGATCCAAATTGAGTTGGGTTTTCTCCTACAAGTCAATCAACAAGTCTAGATTAGAGAAATACCTTCGAAACGAGATCAGGAGTGCATCAAGTACTTCAACTAAGCTTCCCCTCTTCTAGGTGCAGTTTCTCACAAACACTAACAGTGTATCCAAGTAAGGGGCATCACTGTCAATATCCATAGGCTTTGAGTCATACACCAAATCTTCAACTATGAGGGCCCACAAGTCTCTTCTTCCACCACTCCAGGTCTTCAGACATAGAAACAACAAAGGATCCGGGTCGGGTCAGGGTTAGGATAAGGGCTGGGTTTCACATTGGGTCCTAGACTTTAGAGGAGAAAACCAAAATGGAAAGAGTTTCATACTCCAATGTTGTGGGTAGCCTTATGTACACTATGATGTGTACTAGGCCAGATATTTGTTATGCAATGAGCTTAGTTAGTCGGTACCAATCAAACCAAGGCATAGAGCACTGGAAAGTAGTAAGATTGAGATATCTCAGAGGAATGAGTAAGTGCATGTTGTGTTATCAAGGATCAAACTTGCGATTAGTTGGTTATAACGATCTTGACTGACTGGGAGACATTGATGAGCACAAATCAACCTTTGGATATGCTTTCTTGCTTAATGGTGGGGCCATTTCATGGTGTACCAAGAAGCAGACTTGTATAGCACTCTCGACCATCAAGGAAGAAGAATATGTGACATGCTTAACTACGATGTAGAAGGCTGTTTGGTTGAGGGGGTTCTTATGACAAACTGGATTTGTTTTGACATCCAAAGAGCTTGCCCTTGTCTTATGTGATAGTACGACAACTCTTAGTTATGTCAAAGACCCCAAGTATCACAAGAAGACCAAACATATACAAGTGAGACATTATTTTGTTAGAGACACTATAGCAAGGAAGAAAGTTGTACTTAAGCACATATTTACAAGTCAAATGGTAGTTGACCCTCTTGCCGATGTTTTATTTCTCATGTAAAGTCCTTGGGCTTGTGTAGGTTGTGATTTATTAATGTATTGAAACTTTCTTATTATTGAGTAATATGAGTTCATTCCAACATTTCTTTTCACTTTCTATGTGATTGTGTTCTTCTAGCAGAAAACGAGATCTGTCAATAGGCATAAAAATGACTCTCTCACACGAGCAATCACCTCTGGCGCCTTGGTAGTGAGCAGAGATGAGACGGATTGTGAATGACCTTGTGTAGGTTGATTTATGATCATGTTGTTGCCTTGATTTTGGAATCAAGATGAGATTCTCTATGGAGAAGACAACCGACACAGATGTTCCCACCATTCATGTTGACTATGGAAGCCAGGTGTGAGAACTTTATGTGGCACTAGGATACTGACAATAGAGAAACTCGGGTTAGGCGCAAGTGGTGCGACTAGACTAAGACGTGTATGGTATTGGGAGATACATACATTCTATTGTGTATACGCGTATATCATACTATGTGTGCTTAGCGACCATTGGAAATGAGAGGATGGATCCCTACTTCTTTCATTATGTGAGTCCTAAACTTTATGGTCCATTAGTGTCCTTAGTGATTTTGATACCGAGAGATTATGATCAGACCGGGTTCATACCTGGTCCGACCCTCGACCCCGGTCGAGACGGAGGGAACCAACTGGCTCCCGAGCGAACCGGATCCAGAAGATGGCTTGCTAAAGAAGAAAGCTTATTCAGCTACAAGCGTGCCCTAATCCTACTTATGGATTAGGGTAATTACCCTAATGATGGCAGACTCGAATTAACGGCTGCGGATAATCATTATCGAAGGGATAATCATCACATAACCTAAAGGTTATCTCAGGAGTCCTCTACTAGTCCAAACTAGTAGAAGTCTATTGCTCAACGGATCTAACTGTTAAGATCCAACGACTACCCGAAGAAGGCTCAAGTGCATCCAACGAAGGAGATTCGAAGGTACACTCTATATAAACCTCACTACCATACGAGGTGAGGGGATCGAAAAAACACAATCTGAGACTCAGGTTCAGATACATACTGATAGACTTAAACTATCAGCGCTCTGTTATCTAGATCACCTTTCCCAGTTCTTCATTCCTTAGCTCTGTGCTTCTAGCAGAGCCGTTTGTGATTAAGTTCATCAACTGACTTAGCCTTCGGAGGTGGACTCCCGACCCCAGCAGTCGGGCCACATCTGACGCTTTCATTTTGCAGGTCACCACGAGGAGATCTAAGGGCTGAGCAGATTTTGGACGCATCAGATTTTTACGACTTCATGAAACGAGGGGTTGATGTGGCTACTTTCGGGTGTTACCTATGGTCATTGTGAAATCTAGCCCTATCCTAACCCTGACCTGAAAACCCAGTTGTTTATAGGTCCAAAGACCCGGAGTAAAGGAAGAAGTCAACTATGGGCCATCTCAGTAGAAGACATGGTGTTTGACCAAGAACCCATGGAGATTGATGTTGGTGTTTCATACTGGGAAGTCTGTGCAGATCTGGAAAGAAAGCTGCACCTGTCTGAAGATGAGATTAGTTGAAGGACTTGGAGTGTTATCTGACTTGGTTCGAAGGCATTTCTACACCCTAGGTATGTCACTTGATGTGTGTGCAAAAGCCCTTGAGATTTAGTGTCCATTTGATCCTCCATTTCCCTATTTAAACTTTGCTGACCTGATTGGTCGTCTGGGCTAGTCGACCAAGCATTCGACCAATGGTGTGTTAAGTCCGAGAAAGTCCAATTTTAGGGTTTTTCACTCTCTATTTAAACACACTTCGTGTTTAGTATCCTCTACCTCCAAAACACTCGTTTGAAACTCTCTTCAGTGATTTCGAAGATTCCTCTGCAACATCTGAAGCTTCTCATCTCCGATCTGTCAGTCTAAGGTTAGTATCGCTTCTGTATTGTAATTTATTCTTTCTTCGATCTTGTTCTTGATTAAGAATGGGAAGAAGATGCTGCATTCTTGCAACCATCTCTTCCATTATCTCATTCTGTCTTCGGGGTTTATGATCAGCATAGAGATCTTAACCCTAATTCTTGTAAGATCCGTTTGAAACCCTAGTTCTTCTTATGGATCTGATTTCTTAGCCGACCGAGTCTAATTTTCATGACGTACTTGTACTTGATTCTGATTACATTTTTCTTGGATGAGATCTAGATCATCCCTTGTCTTTTCTGTGAGTTCCATAGTATATTTTTATCAAATTCTAGGGTTTTCTCCCAATTGGGGAAACCATGATTTTAAATTGAGGGTAATGTTTTTAATCATTATTAGTGCCCGATCTTTACTCCCTTAGTGTTAGAATACTATCCTATAGTTTTTCTCCAAGTTTCGTGAAGTTCCAAACCCTGTAAATTGAGTGTTGGATCAGAATTCCCGTATCTGCTTCGTACTGACTCTGTTGGTCGATTGGGTCAGTAGACCAATCAATCGACCAATGAAGTCAGTTGCTTTGTTTTTCACTCAATTTGATTCGTTTTCTCTCTGATCTTTTAGGCATCTTTCCTAATGCTATATCTATGATGTTAGGGGCTTAATTGCTAAGTTTGGAGCCTCTCTCTTTGATCTTTGGATTATCTTCGATGATAATCAAGGTAAGGACAGTTATTTCATAATAACATAGATCACGTTCTCTTTGGTTTCTACTTTAAGAAACTTTGAGTTTATTTAATGTTCTTGTAATTTATACTTCTGATGTACTACTGTAAGTACAGTAGCACTTCGCTAATGTCTTCTTTTTCATTATTCAAGATTATATGAAATGCTTATTACTGCATATGGTTTAATGATTGGATTATGCTTTTACATTCTCTTTGTATGATGAGTTGTTGATTTTGTATGTCATGACTAATCAGAGAATGTGTTTGATTAGGTATGGTTTGGGATTGAGAGGTGTCCTTTTGACACTTCTGTCCTTGGACATCGGAAGGAATAGTATGGGATGTTCTCCAAAGATGCCCATCGACGCTTTCCTGAATCATTGGTTGTCATATCTAGGGCTGTCTAGCAGTGTTTGGCTAGGATGTCCCCATTATATCTGACCCGATTCGGAAGGGTATTGAGACCGAACGATTCACGGGCACTCGAGACCAGTGAGTTATATCCGTGAGAGGACGTGAATCACATTGTGGGGGCCATTTATAGGTAGGGTTGCATATGGATAGACTTGGGCTCATGGGCGCTCAAGACCGTGAGTTATATCCGTGAAAGGACATGAGAGCTTCCCATTTACTATATGTGGATGACCTATAGGGTTGATGAGTCCGTAGTCTAAGAGGGAATACGCTGACTCTAGTGTGAAGGATACCGGAAAGGATCCTGAGAGAGGAGGAATGGACGTATCTGGATCTGAGTTGATGTAACTAAGTAGATGACTTGCATTGGGCTAGGCTTAACCCTGACATGCGCCAGTACTTAGACCAATGGTGATGTGAGAGAGTGGTGACTTAACCCTCAGCCATGGATTGTCCAAGAGGGATGACGGACCCACTACCAACCAGAGCCGAGTGATTGAGACCTTCCCAAAGAAGTATGGTGCTATGACTTAAAGAATGTTTGCCAATAGAGATCAGCATACATAGAGTTTAGATGCATACATACATTATCTGTTTCATATTGCATTGCATCTTGTTATGATCTGCTGTATGTTATTTACGTTGTTATGAGTTAACTTGCCTTGCTGAGTTCTTTCGAACTCACTCCTTTTTGTGCAATCTTTTTGGTTAGATTATTCCATAGGTACTGACAACTATGAAGGACAGTACGATTAAACGCAAACCGATGAAGCGTACTACACACAAAGGTGCGGCAACTATGAAGATAACCCTGATGATCCCTCGAGCAATCAAGTTGCATACTACGATTAGACGTAACGTAGAGTTAGAAGATCTATGTTGGATTGATGAAGTCCACTATTTTGAAGATGTTATTTATAGAATAGAAAACTTGTAGTTCAGTTTGACTTTCTTTCCTTACTTTTCTTTAGAAGCAGTTGTAATTCTTTTTAGACTTACGTACTACATTCCGCTGTAATTGTGGAGTGAGTTTCTGCCTCACTCTACTTCTTTTGATGTGCTTACATCTAGTATCATTTCCGTACTCTAATTATACTAATAATCATTTCCTGATTTGATCTTTTGTTTATAATATTATACTTGATTTTATATGTTCATGATTATGTTATTGCATATGTGGGAGGTTGATTTCCTCGATACTTGATCTTCGGGGCTGTGGATCACACACCTGGGTATGCCAGTTAGGGTACCGGCTGGGGGGATGTGACAGTCATGATTGATTCGACCTAACGGGGCATTACTGGAAAAGGAGTCAATCCCAAATGTAGTGTTGGTTAGGGGCAAAAGGAAAGGTTTGGTTCAACTGTACCCTAAAAATGTTTGTTGCTGCCAGCTGTATTAGTTACGGTAGCAAACATTTTAAGGACAAGAAGGTGATCTCTCAGAGGGATCAAGATACCTTTTGTCTGGTGAGTTTAAATAAATCTAGGACACTGTGATACACTGATGCTTATTTGATGTGTTTCTTTGAGTGATGCTGCTATTATGGCCTTTCGGGAAGGTTTCTAGTTTGGGGCTCACGAGTGCAGGTATATCACTGGTCGCACGACTCATTTATCAATATGACTTATGGATGTTGGTGTTTGGGATATGCATGGTCCATGTATCTGGGATACATAGTAGAGAGATTGAAATATGTATCTCTAGGATATACATGTGTGTCTGTGACACATTGTGATAGAGAATTCAATACTTTCCCTTGTGCAAGTGGGAGATGTTGGAAATTTTAATTATACAATTACGAAATTGCATTATTAGGCGGTTACAATATATGAGTATATATTTGGTAAGCGCGGTCCCACTCTCTCACAAGTGAGACATGGGATTCGTTGGACACAAACTCTCTCTCTCTCTCTCTCCAAGAAATGCAAGACCAAAAGGGAGAAACACGGATCTTTGAAGGTCTTCTTCTTCCTTGATTCGATCTCGCATTTTTTACCAATAAATCCACAAAGGTAATTGGGTTGTGGATCTATTCTCTTTCCACGTGATTGAGGATTTACTGATGACGGATTTTGTGGAGGAACGACTACGTGGATCCTCTCTTTTCTTCTGCTACAATTTTTCTATTTTGGGATTAACGTATCTAGGTAAGATTCTATCATCTCTTTTGTAGAATGATAAATCTGAATATCATGCTATCTCCCATTAATGAGAGGAACCATATGGACTTTACCAAGATATCCAACAATACACCTCAACAAATTTCGGAAAGCCACCAGTACGGTCAAGAAGGTAGGATAGTTTCTGCTCATGTGGATCTATAGGTCTTTGATCTGCATTCTTGTTGGCAAGGTCATTGAGGCATATCTTCAACTAGCTAATGCTTTAGCTAGCGCCAATGTAATATCCCTTAAGACTCTAACTCAATATTGGATTGTAGGACTAGAACCTGGAAGTGTATATGCCAATATGTTATGGACCATACAGTTGGCCAACCTGATAATAGAATCCCAACCCACGGAAATAAAGGAAGAACTCTCACTCATATGGCATGGGATGGTGGATAACAAGCTTCCAAGAGTAGCAACTTGGTGGTGGTCACAATTAGGTAAGAGTGATGACCCATGGGAGCCTAGAACACAAGGAAAGAGATTAAAATAGTGGGTTTAATGGTTATGGGGCCAGAACCAAAGTAGGGGCTGACAATAGCTTGATTGACTGCAATAAGGAGCAAATTGATAGGGAGGCCAATACACCATTTGTCACACCCCACCTTGGGTGAGTTGGGTCTACCCAAGTGCCTCAGACTCCCCACATGGATCCCCCATAGGGCCAGGCCCATACAGTGACATAATTGAGCATTCATTCATAATATCCATGACATATCATATTTAAGAAGAATAGACACTAAGAGTTTCAAAAGAAAATTATCCAAAGGTTACATGTTCTATTTAGTTGCTTACATCCATGGCTATGGTTAAAAACCTAGTTTAGATGGTGTTCTTTAGTACTATTTATACCATGAAATGACCTCAACTCTATGAAATGCGAGAGCCATACGACAAGTATAACAACAACAAATTGAGTTGTGAAGCGGCAGCTAAGGCTCTTCTGCCTCCACCATCCTTGACTCCTCAGGTTGAGTTGTCTATGCATTCGGTACTATCTCGAGTCCTGTAGTACTATCTAAAAGAGAAGAGTTCCTGAGGGATGAATTCCCCCAAATCGTGAGGGGAAATAATCACAACCATCATATGCGCCATGCATTCTTATATGCCATCCAACATATATTGTGATGCATGTCTTTAATTACTGTACCACACCTTGATAATTACAAATCCTATTTGGGATGGTCTTTCAATCCATGAAAATAAATGATGCGTCCAAAATCTGCTCAGCCCTTAGATTTCCTCGTGATGACCTGCAAAACGAAAGCGTCAGATGTGGCCCGACCGCTGGGGTCGGGAGTCCACCTCCGAAGGCTAAGTCAGTTGATGAACTTAATCACAAACGGCTCTGCTAGAAGCACAGAGCTAAGGAATGAAGAACTGGGAAAGGTGATCTAGATAGTAGATCGCTGATAGTTTAGGTCATCAGTATGTATCTGAATCTGAGTCTCAGATAGTATTCTTTTCCATTGATCCCCTCACCTTGTATGGTAGTGAGGTTTATATAGAGTGTACCTTCGAATCTCCTTCGTTGGATGCACTTGAGCCTTCTTCGGGTAGTCGTTGGATCTTAGCAGTTAGATCCGTTGAAGCAATAGACTTCTACTAGTTTGGACTAGTAGAGGACTCCTGAGATAACCTTTAGGTTATGTGATGATTATCCCTTCGATAATGATTATCCGCAGCCGTCAATTCGAGTCTGCCATCATTAGGGTAATTACCCTAATCCATAAGTAGGATTAGGGCACGCTTGTAGCCGAATAAGCTTTCTTCTTCAGCAAGCCATCTTCTGGATCCGGTTCGCTCGGGAGCGAGTCGGTTCTCTCCGTCTCGACCGGGGTCGAGGGTCGGACCAGGTATGAACCCGGTCTGATCATAATCTCTCCGTATCACAAGCCCCCCAGACCAAGCGTTCGGTGGATCCCGAGGGCTTGGTTTTTAACTGGGTTCGTCGTCAGGTGATAATCTCTGCGTGCTTCATTAAATGTCATATCACATTTAATGCGGTGGTCACTTTTCCTCGAGCGTTGTGAGTGTAAGGCCATGTATCTCCTTGTAGTTGATCTGTCGTGGCTCACGTCATCCAAGCGACGGTTTCCGAACGCCTATTTTGGATTCGTGAGTTCAAACTTTCAAAACGTCTTTCAATCTTGATCGTTGATTTTGAATCAATCTCGATCGTTCAGATTCCCGAACACTCGTGTGGGTGTTTTAAAAGCGGTTCGTTGTCTTCGTAGGTTTCATTCTTCCTGTCTGGAATTTGAACCTTTGTTGTCTGCTTCGCGCCTTCTTGCTCTCAAGCTTCCGCCTCACTAAATCAGTAAGTTTACTGGTCTCTTTTTTTTTTTTTTTTTTTTGTAGTTTACTGAAACAAGTAATGGCGGATGATAGGGCTTCTCTGGTACCCAGTGTTGGTAATAGCAGTGAGGCTTTTGCTTCTCCTGCTCCCGAACAGTCGGATAGTGATAACAAAACCCTAACTTTCCTCTGGCGCGAGTTTGCTGAAGTTTCTCAAAAAGGTTTAGAAAGAAAAACCGAAACTTCTCCTGTCCTTCTCGAGTTTGGATCTTCCAAGATTGTCGAGTCTTCTAGGCAGCCTCAAACTTCCAGGTCCGATGGTGGACCTGGCTCTGTTCCCTCCATTTATAATGAGGAAACCCTTCTTTCAGCTATCCAAGATTTTGATTTTCCTTCCTCTTATCAGGTTAGGGCTCCCCACCCTGATGAGAGGGTTGATTCAACCCTTTCGGGTGAATTTTCTCTGTATATAGATGCACTGGAAAGCGGGGTTCGCTTTCCCTTTTTTAATCCTTTGTTCTCCGCAGTTCTGAATCATTGGGACATTTGTCCCGGAATGCTCCTCCCCAATAGCTGGCGTCTCATCGTCGGCTTCTTGGGTTTGTGTTTTGAACTTGGCATTACGCCATCTCTTTCTCTCTTTGTACATTTTCATGTTCTTTCTATCTCCCATCCTCCCGGATGGGTTTTTCTGTCCAAACGCAATAAGGCTGAACTTGATTGGAGGGGCAGCATCCTTGCCAAAGGAACTTGCCCTTCTAACCACAAAAGATGGCGCGAACGATACTTTTTCTGTCGAGCGCCTCCATCAGATCTTAACTTCCCAACCGCTTTGGAGGAGGTGTACTTCTTCTTCCGAGAATAACCGAGGCCTTCCCTTATCCAGAGAAGACGAGGCGGCCGTCAGGAAGATCAAATCCATTCCATGGTATCAAGAGATACATGGACTTGAAGTGGAGTATAACTCCATTCTTCAGTACTGGGGCTTGGCTCATTGTGAGCTTCTAACCACCATCCTTTAATTTTACTGAAGTGATATGTCTTTAATTCTGACTCTTGTCATTCTTCTTTGCAGTGCCTCCAAGAATGAACCCTGAGAGCCTTCGGGTGAAGGCCGCTAGGGCCGTTGTGACAGCCGAGCAACAATCACCCAGAGCCTTGACCGTAGATCAAGAGGCTTCTGTTCCCTCTCCCGACCCCTCTTATAGAGGTATCAGGAATATTAGGCCCGTGGCTGATGCTTCGTGTAAAGGGAAAAAACCGATGGTGGAGAGGTCCAATGTCTCTTCCTCCGCCCGAACCAAAAGGAGGCATAACACAATTGATGCTTCCTCCAATAAAAAATCCAAAGCTTCAACGGATTGTGAGGAGCTCTTCACCCCCTAGTGGACCCTGAAGCTGACCGACAAGGTGACTCGGGATCCTGAGAAAGCTGCAGAGTGGAGCTCCCTCAGTCTTGCTCCTTCTGATCTCCAGGAATTTGAAGCCCTGGATGACATCTCCCTTGTTAGTCAATCTACAAGGTACTGGTCTTCTTGCTTACTTATTTTTTCATAATTTCTTATGACTTCTTCTGATATTTTCCGCCTTCTCAGGAATGTTGTGTTGAGCTTTTATCAACACATGGAGGCATTGAGCCGGGTTGGTCGCACCAGCTCCTTGCTGCAAACCTGTGAAGAGAATTTGGCCAAGGCCAATTCTGAAATAGACCGGTTGAATGCAGCTGCCGTGGAGCTGCAGAAAAAGCATGAGGAAGAAGTGATCTCCCTCAAGGAGGCCCTCGAAGCTTCGAAGATTCGTGCCGCTGCTGCCGAGCGTGAGGCCAGGAAGCAAAAAGCAGCTGCCACGTTGTTTGGTGATAGGCTTGAATTCAAAAGTAGGGAGCTCGAAGAACATCTGAAGTTGGCGATCCCTAGCAAGCCCGAGCATATACAGCCAGAGCTTCGGAAGGAGTGTGTTCAGAAATACCTGAACAGCAAACCTTTCTCCTAGCTGCTAAGTGTGACAACATTCAAGCTTATCGCTTGGGGCGGAAAGACGTTTGGGAGCGAATTCTCGCATCAATCCCTGCCTTCAACACTGCTCCCTTTCGTGAGGTGTGCCACAAAGAGGTCTTCGGGAAAGTTGGTATGGATCTCCCGGACTGGGCTCAGGAAGAAGATGATCCTTTTCCAGCTGACCCTCAATATGAGGCATACCTGGCTGACGAGCCAGCACTTCCAGAGGAGAAATCACAAGCCGAGTCTCAAGTTGCTGCTGTAGAGGACTTAGCCGATGCCATTCTTGAGGAAGGCTCTTCTTAAGATCCTGAGGAAAATCCTCCCGACTAGGGTCCCTCGGGCAACAATGAAGAAGAGGCTTAGGGAGTTATCTTTTATTGTAAAGATTTACCCTCTATTTAATGAATAGACATTTCTTTTTCATGTTGGCCTTTATATTTCCCCGTCTCCTGCCGAAATCTTGCCTTGAATATCAAAGTATAAATGATAAAACTTATCACTTAACTTTACATCCCTCGCCGAATAATAATCTTGTAGAAATATTGTGAAGATGCGTTTCGGAAAGATGCATTAATCTTCCCCACTACTTCATTTATTGCAAAGTCCGCACGTTTCCTTTCTGCGAAGTTCAAACGTTTTCCTGCTTTTGTATACGATTCACTGTTTTCAATGAATCGGAAATATATCCATTATTTTAATGGCGGTGCGACGATTGGAGGTGTCTCTGCGTCAGGTGCTCGTTTCCACATGTTTCCATGTGGCATCCCTCCGACCGTTGATCTTGCTTTCTGCGGATTTCGAAGCGTCATTTTGATCTAGGTGGTCGGTTGTCCTTAGCCTTCAACCGTCGTCTTAGTTCCTGAGGCTATTTAAAGCCTTCGTGGGTACTCTCCATCTATCGTGCTATCTGCAAGTTAGATTTGCTAAAGTGCTAAAGCGACCTTTCGTCCTTCGGCCTGCTTCCGTATTCCTCGTACTCCAACAATAGCTCTATCAACTTCTAAACAAGTGAGTTTCTTGATTACTCATCTCTTTCCCCACTTCCCCCCTGAGTAAACTACACAGTAGTTATACTTGGGGTTTAGTTATTTGGCTTTGTCGGAAGTGATAAAAAACTAGGGTTTTCCCTCTTTTTGTCGTAGTTTGATTTCTGTACTGATACGGCTTGTTCGTTTGCATAGTGGCTCCCAAGATCAACCCGAACTTTATCAGAGCAAAATCTTGCAAGAAAATCGTTCCGTCGGTGGAGGTTGGGGCCAGTGAGGTGGTTTCAGCTAGTGAATCCTCCAAGCGTAAGGCGACTGCTGTCGGTGAATCTTCAAGTCAGATTTCCACAGTTTCTATTGATGCCGTCCATGCGCCTCTTTTGCCCGAAGTGATCGCTCGTCTTTCCCAGGAAGATCTTGATCACTTCGTTGCTGATGGTCTTGCCGACGCCCCTGCTGGTGAGACTGTTGGTGCACCCCCAAAGGAGACTCTTCGGGCATCTGAGGCAACTATGTTGGCATCTGATGAAGGTGTGGTCCCAGCAGGTGCTGCTCTTATTTCCCATTCTAGTGCTTGTTTGGCATCCTCCTCCTCTCCTTCTGAGTCGGAGGATTTTGCCACCAGGAAGCGCCGTCGGTTGACAAGTGATGCAGCTCATCCTTCTCTTGATGTAGCTCATCCTTCTCATCCTTCGCCTGAATTAGTGTCAAACGAGTTTGACAGAGCGTTGGAATGGTGTCTGCTGCTCGAATGACTTCGAGAGCGCAGTTCTTTCCAAACTTCCAGATGAAGTCTTTATGAAGTCACTGGTGATGTAAGTCTTTCTTCATTATCTTCTGATTTTGAAAAATTACTCTTCTGCTCTTTCTTAACTCGGAAGTTGTTTGCAGGAGTCTTGCTGGTAACTTCCACAACCAAGTGGAAGTAGTTTCTAGGCTCAGTAGGTTGAGCAATGAAGTTTCCAGGCTTTGGGAAATCTCTGAAGCTAAAGATGTTGAGATTGCTCGCCTTCGGAAAACTAGCTTGGGAGGTGGTAGGAGAAAAGAATTCAATGATTGGTCGTCTTCAGTCGGACTTGGATGATGCCAGGGAGAAGATCCGGCGACTGGAGCGAACAGTTGGAAAGTCAGGAGCCAAAGGATCTGAAACGTTACCTCAAAGGCAAGCTGTCGTTCCTTTGCCCGAATCCCTTCCAACTGATGTTCGCAGAGCCTGCGTCTTCAAGTATTTACACAGTATGCCCTTTGTTGATATGCTGAATGCTTATAACTTGCAGGCGTACCGGGATGGTGAGAACGAAGTATGGGAATCAATATTAAGGAAGGATCCTCATTTTGATACGACTCCCCACAGTGCTGTTTGCCATCCTGAAGTATTTACCGACCTGGGTATTCCTCCTCCCGACTGGACCAAAGATAAGATTGATCCTCCACCTTCCGATCCAGATATTATGCATTATCTGGAAGATTCTCCTGTTTATTCTCCCCTGGAAGAAGTCAATTATGACGAGCTTGTCTTGAGTGTGAGTTTGGTCGAGGACCATACTTCTCCTGGACAAACTGGACAAAGAGTATGAAATTGCGGAGGATTTTATGCATACCGAAATATTTTTTGTAATCCTCATTTCTTCTCTTCTTTACCTTGAATCCACTCCAATGGTTGACTCATATGTTTGTTCTAGCAAAGTCGTGTCGATCTTGTATAACTTCTGACAGTCACTGATGATGACTTTCTTTTTTGACCGAAGATTGTATCCAGCTCTTGTAATTGTTTTGATACTGGCCTCTTTCGATCTTTTGAAGAAATAAGAAATTAACTTCATCTTGAACTTTGCTAGCCACTTGAATCGCTGTTGCATTAGGTCTTAGTTGTTTGAAACAATGCCTTTACTTAAAGATTTCCGGAGAAATACAATAAGTCTGAGAAGGAACTCACTCGGGTTTTAAACCGATGCCTTTACTTAAGGATTTCCGGAGAAATACAATAAGTCTTGAAGGAACTCACTCGGGTTTTAAACCGATGCCTTTACTTAAGGATTTTCGGAGAAATACAATAAGTCTTGAAGGAACTCACTCGGGTTTTAAACCGATGCCTTTACTTAAGGATAATTCAAAAATTCAATAAGTCTTGAAGGAACTTACTCGGGTTTCAAACCGACGCCTTGCAAAAGGAACTCACTCGGATTTTCATCCGATGCCTCGACTTAAGAAAGTCCGAAAAAATTCCATAAGTGTTGAAGGACCCACACCAATTTTCATCCGATGCCTTATAGTTGGATCTTGATCTTGAATGTAGTGTATGATGCCCCCCAATCAAAAGATAGTTTGTTGAAAGCCAAAAATTGCATTGATTGAGTTGAAAATGATTACATCTTGAACAAAATTGAAATCATCATCAAGGATAAAACTTTTTGAGATGCCTGGCATTCCACGAACGATCCAACTCTTTCTGGGTGTTGATGTTCTTCAGCTTGTAAGCTCCTGAACCAACTGGTTTTACAACCATATAAGGTCCTTCCCAAGAAGGGTCCAATTTTCTTTGGTGACACGGGTCGGAAGCTAGGGTGTTTCTCAACACCAAATCTCCGGCTAAGTACCGACGATTCTTCACTCGAGTAATATAATGAGACGCTATCCTTCTTTGATAATGTTGAGTTCGTGCTATTGCCTTTGCCCGAACTTCGTCCAACAGATCAAGACTATCAAGCAATCCTTGTTCATTTGCTTTTTCCTCGAACTCACGATCCCGTAATGTCCCCGCCATTATCTCCACTGGTGCCAATGCTTCGGATCCATATGCCAACCTGAATGGAGTTTCTCCTGTGGGTGTTCGAACCGTAGTTCTGTAAGCCCACAGTACATTATGAAGTTCTTCGACCCAAGAAGCTTTGTCAGCTTCGAGTCTTCTCTTTATTCCTTCCAGTAGCGTTCGGTTAGTAACCTCTACTGTCCATTGCTTTGGGGGTATGCCACCGAGGACATACGATGCTCGATCATATATGTTCCATAGAATTGCTCAAATTGTGGACGAGTCGAGCGAGTACCATGGTCAGTGACGATAATCTTTGGAATCCCAAAGCGATATATGATTGATTCAAGCACGAATTTCTCCACTTTTTTCTCAGTAATTGCCGCCAGTGCACTGGCTTCAACCCATTTTGTGAAGTAATCAATTGCTACTATCAGATATTCCTGTCCGCCTGATGCCTAAGTGAATTTGCCCATGATATCAATTCCCCACATCGCAAAGGGAATGGGATTTAGAATTGAAGTCATAGTTTCCGCCGGGCGCTTCGATACTGTAGCATGAATTTGACAGTTACCACATCGACGAACATATTCCATAGCAGCCTCTTGGACCTTAGGTCAATATAACCCAAGTCTCAGAATTTTGTGAGCCAGGGCTCGTCCACCCATGTGAGCTCCACAAATTCCTTCATGAACCTCAGCCAAAGCTGATTTTGCTCCTTCGAGGCCTATACATCTCATAAGGGGTCCAGAATAAGATCTTTTGTATAGTCTCCCATTCTGAATGACAAATCTAGCTGATCGAATCTTGATCAACCTTGCCTCTTTTGGATCCTCAGGTAATTTGTCATCCCTTAGATACTCGATTATCGGATCCATCCAACAACGTTCTGCTTCAATATAAGAAATTTCTTTCTCATGATAACTTGGAAAAGTTATCTCTTCAATATAGACCGAAGGGTCTAGATTCTTTTCTTTGGCATTGGCTAGTCGGGATAGCTCATCTGCCACTGAATTTTCATTCCTCGAAATCTGAGATATCTTCAAATTCGAAATTGGTTTTGAAATGCCTGCACTATCTCTTGATATTTCTGCAAGCGTGGTTCTTTAATACCATACTCCCCCTGGACTTGGTTGACTATATAAGTTGAGAGTCACTATAAATAGTAACATCTGCAATAGATAATGACAACCGAAGTCCGCTATCGAGCCTCATATTTCGCCTTCGTTATTACTTGCTTCAAATGCAAATCTCAAAGCATATCGAATAATAAATCCTGCTGGACTTTTTAATAGAATTCCAGCTCCTACTCCATCTTTATTACTCGAACCATCCACATATACCTCCCAAGTGGTTGGTATAATGGGATCCCCGATGGTGGGTTCCACCGGTGCAGTAGTTTCTACTACAAAATCGGCTAATGCCTGAGCCTTGATTGCAGTTCTGGGCTTAAAGCTCACTTGGAACTCGCTGAGTTCAACCGACCAGGACACCATCCTTCCAGACAAATCAGGTTTATTAAGAACTTTACTAAGAGGAAAAGTTGTAAATACCTCAATTGGATGAGCCTGAAAATATGGCCTTAGCTTCCTGGCGGCCATCATGAGAGCTGAGCCTGCTTCTCAATCGTGAATATCTTGTCTCCGCATCTAGCAACACGTGGCTTACATAGTAAATCGGCCTTGTTTTTTATCTTTTTCACGAACAAGTACTTGCACCGACCCATTGAAAGGGACGTCGCTAGATATAGCTGTAATATTTCCCCCTTCTGCGGTCTGGACAAGATCGGTGGTTGTCCAAGTGCTTCTTTTAACTCCTCGAAAGCTTTCGGCACTCTTCAGTCCATTTTGCTTCCTTACCGCCCTTCGGTCTTTAAGTGCCTTGAAGAAAGGCAAACATTTTTCTCAGGACTTGGAGATGAATCGATTTAGAGCAAGACAACTCTCCCTGTTAAACACCGCACATCACGAACAGTTTTGGGAGCCTCCATATCAATCGAGCTTGTATTTTGGCGGGGATTAGCCTCAATTCCCCTCGTGATACCATGAAGCCCAAAAATTTGCCCGAGGAGACTCCAAAGGCACACTTTTTCGGGTTTAGCTTCATTTGATATTTTCAGCGATCTTGAGAATACTTCAGTCAAATCTGCAATATGATTTGCTTTTGTAAAGCTTTTCACTAGCATGTTGTCAACATAAGCTTCAACATTCTTTCCTATCGGCTCTTTGAAAATCTTGTTGACGGCCCTCTAATATGTTGCTCCTGCATTCTTGAGGCCAAAAGGCATGACCTTGTAATAATAGCTCTCACGATCAGTCATGAAAGCCGTATACTTCTCATCCTCCTTATTCATAAGGATCTGATTATACCCTGAGTAGGCATCCATGAAACTTAAAGTTTCATATCCTGCAATCGCATCTATCAAGAGGTCAATCCGAGGCAACGGATAGCAATCTTTAGGGCAAGCCTTGTTAAGATCCGTGTAGTCTCAGACACATCCTCCACTTCCCATTCGCCTTTTTTACCATTACCACGTTGGCCAACCAAGTTGGGCATTCAATTGGTTCTATGAAACCAAAATTCTTGAGTTTTTCAACTTCGCTACGAACGGCTTCATATTTTTCAATGGAGAAATTTCTTCTTTTTTGTATCACTAGTTTTGCCTTAGGATCTATCAAGAGTTTGTGCTCTGCAATGGCCCGATCGATTCCTTGCATGTCCTCAGCAGACCATGCAAATACATCTTTATTCTGTTGAAGAAATAACTTCAACCCATCTTTAAATTCTTCCATCTGTTCGGACCCGATATAAGTAATCTTTTTCTCATCCTCGGTACACAAGCTGGATTTGTTCCAGCTTCTCCACTAGTTCGGGTCTTTGCATCTCTGTCTCTTCCCGATCGTCTCGAACTTCTATAGGTAGGGCAGTTACCTCGGGCCCTCCTTGTCTTTTAAATAGGCAACGTAACACTGCCGAGAGATCTTCTAGTCAGAGGAGACTTGACCAATTCCCATATCAGTCGGGAATTTTATCTTCAGGTGCATTGTCGAAACAATAGCACCTATCTTGGATAAAGATGGTAGCCCGAGGATCATATTATAAGTTGGCAGTTCCCGAACCACCAAAAAATTGATTCGGACGGTTGTTTCCTTAGGAAAACTTCCAATAGATAAATCAAACTGGACCGATCCTTCCGCCATCACGCAGATGACCCCGCAAAACCATATAGATGTGTGGATGAAGGTTTCATCAAGTCCTGATCCACCTTCAATTTTTGATACACTTCATAAGAAATTAGGTCAGCTGCAGACCCTGTATCAATCAAAACTCTATGCACTTCCCGACGTGCAATCTCTACCTTGATGACTATAGCATCATCATGAGGTAAACAAACATCTCTTTTGTCCTCCTCGCTAAAGGTGATAGAATCTTCACCATTCAGCTTCTTCCGCTTAGCGTCTCTCCGGTTCCAACAAATTTGGATTTTGTTTTCGACTCCGGAGTGATTCGGGCTCTGGTCCCCCGAAGATCGTAAGGATCGGTGACCGAGTAGCTTCAATCACCTCCTTGCCCTTCTTAGACTTCGGGGCCTCCCTTGATCGTTCCTAACTAACCGAACGATCCCTTTTAGGAGCAGAGCACGCCGCACGTGGCTCCTCCTTCTTCTCCGCTAACAAAACGGACAGATGTCCCCGAGATATTAATCTCTCAATATCGCTTTCGGATGACGACAATCATTAGTATAATGACCATAGTCCTTGTGGAACCGGCAATACTTTTCTCGATCCCGTTGCTCTCCGGGTTTCCAAAGAATTTTAGGCGGCCACTTTAAAATATTTTTCTTTTGAGGATATTTAAAATATCAGCCCGAGGAACATTCAATGGAGTGTACTCACTTTTACCGGGGGACCTTTGGCGCCAAGCCCGAGATTTTCCAACCCGATCACGGACATTTTTCTTTGGCTTACGCTTTCGCCAGGGAGCCTTTTGTTCCTTATTGGAGACTTTATTATCTCCTTGGCGCGCATCTAGAATCTCCATGACTTCAGCCGCTCACGGCATCTTTGTACCAACTCAGGCATAAGTCGGAGGCATATCCTGTAGTAATAACTCTAGAAGTTTCCGATTAGTGAGTCCCAGTAAATAGAGCAGTTTTGGCTACTTGCTCATCCAAATTTTCTATCTCCATCGTCACTTTGTTGAATCTTTTCGAAACTCTACGATTGATTCGTTTCTTTCCTTGTTTGACAGTAAACAAGGTTTCTTCCGTTTTCTTGACCTGTATTCCACTCCGGATATCGCCCTATGAATTGGCGCGCCAATTCGTCAAAGTTTACGATCCTTCCGGAGGGGAGGTTCGAAAACCACTTTTGTCTGCTCTCAGTGAGAGATGAACCAAAAACCCCGCATAAAATTTCATCAGAATTACACGAAACTGCCATGATCTGTTGGTAAAAGCCGATGTGAGCTGTTGGATCTCCGAAGCCATCGAATGTTGAAAAGGTAGGCAAACGGAAGTTACGTGGGAAACCGATATCCCGCAATTGGCTCGGCAAAGGGAGTCTTCCGAATGACCGAGTAAATATCCTCAGTTATTCTTCCCTTAGCCAACTGCCTAATTTCTCATTGATGTTGGCCACTTCGACCAATCTGGGTCGGGTGATCTTCGACAATATGATCACGACCTCGATTAACACGATCATCCGTGCTACTTGATCATCACGAACAGCCCATCCTTCCCGAGCATTCCGCTCGTCGCGAACCGCTCGATCATCACGAACGGTTCTTCGACGGTGGGTGAGTGAGTTCTTACCCCAGTATCCAACCTTGTATTTGAATTAGTTGTACTCTCTTGCGGTCCGTCGAACCGATCGTCTCGCCTAGGTTGATCATCACTTCCTAAGTCCTCGGTCTCCTTCACGAAAATTCGACCGATATTCCGGTCTTCAGCCAATCTCCGGGTCACGTGGCAATGCACGCTCTCCACAATCACGCTGATCGGGTTCTTGTGGTAAAACCACTCGTGCGGTGAGCATGCGGAGTGCTTGGCTCACCTCCAAGAGTTTAATCTTTACCTGATCCAATTGATCTTGGAGTGTATTAGGAGGAGGATTACGTCCTCCCGGCCACCATCTACCTCGATAGGATTTTGGCTTTCCGGGAATATCCGGATTATTCGCTCCGGGGATCGAACACGGAATTGCGTTGTGCGGCGGCTGCTGCGGCTGCCGATCTAGTCACCATGGCTTTTCAAGTCGCTTTCCCACAGACGGCGCCAATTGATGCGTCCAAAATCTGCTCAGCCCTTAGATTTCCTCGTGATGACCTGCAAACGAAAGCGTCGGATGTGGCCCCCGCCCGGGGTTGGGAGTCCACCTCCGAAGGCTAAGTCGGTTGATGAACTTAATCACAAACGGCTCTGCTAGAAGCACGAGCTAAGGAATGAAGAAGCGGGAAAGGTGATCTAGATAGCAGATCGCCGATAGTTTAGGTCTATCCAGTATGTATCCGAACTCGAGTCTCGGATAGTATTCTTTTCCATCGATCCCCTCACCTTGTATGGTAGTGAGGTTTATATAGAGTGTACCTTCGAATCTCCTTCGTTGGATGCACTTGAGCCTTCTTCGGGTAGTCGTTGGATCTTAGCGGTTAGATCCGTTGAAGCAATAGACTTCTACTAGTTTGGACTAGTAGAGGACTCCTGAGATAACCTTTAGGTTATGTGATGATTATCCCTTTGATAATGATTATCCGCAGCCATCAATTCGAGTCTCGCCATCATTAGGGTAATTACCCTAATCCATAAGTAGGATTAGGGCACGCTTGTAGCCGAATAAGTTTTCTTCTTCAGCAAGCCATCTTACGGATCCGGTTCGCTCGGGAGCGAGTCGGTTCTCTCCATCTCGACCGGGGTCGAGGGTCGGACCAAGTATGAACCCGGTCCGATCATAATCTCTCCGTATCAATAAAGTACACGATCGGGGGTTTAAGGTAAGGGCCACACTCTACACCACAATTGGGGACAAGGGTATTTCGGTCTACTCATACCTCACCTCCACTCATCGATCACTTCACCACACTCATCATCCTCCCCATCCTCTCATCATTACTCATGGGAAAAAAACGTGGGGGGGCGAGGGAACAAGGAAAGAGTTGCTAACAATGACGTGTTAACTAGAAGTAGAAAATGTGGGAAAAGAAGGAATATATACCTGCTATGATTTGTAGCGAGCATTCGACCTATACACAAACAACTTGACTAGAATCAAAACAGCATCATCTTCTCTCACCATGTCTCTAAGCCCGCAATTTTGGTACACTCTTGGTCGTTATGCAACTATGTTTGCGATTTTGGAAAACATAAGGTCCTAACCCCTTCAATGGACAATGGTCTTCTTTTAACCAATTTGATGTAGATGGCATGTATACCATGTGATGCGTCCAAAATCTGCTCGGCCCCTTAGATCTCCTCGTGATGTCTTGCAAAACGAAAGCGTTGATGTGGCCGGGGTCGGGAGTCCACCTCAAAGGCTAAGTCAGTTGATGACCTTAATCACAAACGGCCTGCTAGAAGCACGAGCTAAGGAATGAAGAACGGGAAAGGTGATCTAGATAGCGGATCGTTGATAGTTTAGGTTATCGCATGTATCCGAACTTGAGTCTCGGATAGTATTCTTTCGATCCCCTCACCTTGTATGGTAGTGAGGTTTATATAGAGTGTACCTTCGAATCTCCTTCGTTGGATGCACTTGAGCCTTCTTCGGGTAGTCGTTGGATCTTATCTGTGAGATCCATTGAGCAATAGACTTCTACTAGTTTGGGCTAGTAGAGGACTCCGAGATAACCTTTAGGTTATGCGATGTTTATCCCTTCGATAATGATTATCCGGCCGTCAATTCGAGTGCCATCATTAGGTGATTACCCTAATCCATAAGTAGGATTAGGGCACGCGGTGCAGCCAAATAAGCTTTCTTCTTCCAGCAAACCATCTTCGGATCCGGTTGCTCGGGAGCGAGTCGGTTCTACGTCCGACCAGGGTCGAGGTCGGCTGTATGAACCCGGTCCGATTATAATCTCTCCATATCACGAGCCCCCGGACCAAGTGTTCGGTCGATCCCGAGGGCTTGGTTTTTAATCGGGTTCGTCAAGCGGTGATAACCTTCTGCGTGCTTCATTAAATGTCATATCACATTTAATGCAGAGTCACTTTTCCTCGAGCGTGTGAGTGTAAGGCCACATATCTCTTTGCAGTTGATCCGTCAGGGCTCACGCCATCCAAGCGACGGCTTCCGAACGCCTATTTCCGATTCGTGGAGTTCAAACTTTCAAAACGCTCTTTCAATCTTGACCCGCTGATTTTGAATCAATCTCGATCGTTCAGATTCCGAACACTCGTGCGGGAGTTTTAAAAGTGGTTCGTTGTCTTCGTAGGTTTCATTCTTCCGGTGGAATTTGAACCTTGTTGTCCGCTTTGCGCCTTCTTGCTCTCAAGCCGCCTCCAATCGAATCAGTAAGTTTCTCGGTCTTTTTCTTTTGTAGTTTCCTTGAAACAAGTAATGGCGGACGATAGGGCTTCTCTAGTACCAGTGTTGGTAATAGCAAGTGATGCTTTTGCTTCTCCTGCTCCCAAAATGGATAGTGATAACAAAACCCTAACTGTCCTCCGGCACGAGTTCGCTGAGGTTTCTCAAAAGTTTTTGAAAGAAAAACGAAACTTCTCCGTCCTTCTCGAGTCTAGATTTTCCAAGATTGTCGAGTCTTCTAGGCAGCCTCAAACCTCCGGGTCCAATGGTGGACCGCCTCCTCCTCTATTTACAATGAGGAAACCCTTCTTTCACTGTCCAAGATTTTGATCTCCTTCCTCATATCAGAGTTAGGGCTCCCACCACGATGAGAGGGTTGATTCATCCCTTTCGGGTGAATTTTCTGTATATAGATGCACCGGGAAGCGGGGTTGCTTCCCTTTTAACCTTTGTTTCGCAGGATTCTGAATCATTGGAACATTTGTCCCGGAATGCTCCTCCCCAATAGGCGCCTCATCGTCGGCTTCTTGGGTTTAGTGTTTTGAGCTTGGCACTACGCCATCTCTTCCCTTTGTACATTTTCATGTTCTTTCTATCTCCCACCTCCCGGATGGGTTTTTCCCATCCAAACGCAATAAGGCTGAACTTGATTGGAGGGCAGCATCCTTGTCAAAGGAACTTGCCCTTCTAACCACAAAAGATGGCGCGAACGACACTTTTCTCGCCGAGCGCCTCCACGATCTTAACTTCCCAACCCCCGGAGGAGGTGTACCTTCTTCCGAAGAATAACCGAGGCCTTCCCTTATCCGAGAAAGACGAGGCGGCCATCAGAAGATCAAACCATTCCGTGGTATCAAGAGATACATGGATTTGAAGTGGAGTATAACTCCATCCTTAAGATATTGGGGCTTGGCTCATTGGTGAGCTTCTAACCACCATCCCTTAATTTGACCTGAAGTGGATATGTTTTGAAATCGACTCTTGTCCTTCTTCTTTGCAAGGTGCCTCCAAGAATGAACCACAGAAAACCTACGAGTGAAGGCCGCCAGGGCCGTTGTAACAGCCGAGCAACGATCGCCCGAGTCTTGACCGTAGATCAAGAGGCTTCTCTTCCCTCCCCCGACCCCTCTTATAGGGGCATCAGGAATATCGGGCCTATAGCCGATGCTTCGGGTAAAGGGAAGAAACCGATGGTGGAGAGGTCTAATGTCTCTTCCTCCGCCGAACCAAGAGGAGGCATGACACAATTGATGCTCCCCCCAACAAAAAATCCAAAGCTTCGACGGATGGTGGGGGGTGGTCCTCACAGGGGAGAGGTGGGGGAGGGGGTGAGGGGGGAGTGGAGAGTGAAAAGAGGAAAAGGAGTTTTGTGTTTTGATTTGTTGACAGGAATTGGTGAGAAACACCCTTTATTAATAATAAAGATGATTTTTAGTTTTTTAATTTTTATAAAAATTCTAATATTTCTTTGGTAATTTGTTAAAAAATGAAGGGGGAAAAAAATATATATTGTAAAAGTAAGTAGAAAGGTAGGGAAGGGGAAGGAGGTGGGGGAAAGTGGAAGTAGTTATATGAGAAAAAGATGTAAGGCATCACCTATTAGGTAAGTCACTTGACTTGTGTGCAAAACCCCTTTAGGATTGGATTTGATCTGGACCTTCAATTCCCTGTTTTGGTCTCCTGCATCGACATTGGTGATTGATTGGTGATGGGCCGATCGACCAATCCACTCGACCAATTAGTGCGCTTTGGCAATTAGGTTGTTCTTGCTCTATTTAAGTCCAACTCGAGTCCACTTCGTATTTGCTGCCTCCAAACCTCTGAGCAGACAAAGACCTCTGCAAGTCACTCTCTTGCATCCTTGGTGTTTTCTTGACGGATCTTCGTCAGAAACTCTTCTTTTTGCATCAAAAGGTATGTCTACTCTCTCTTCTTCTCCTCCATCTGTTTTTCTTTCCTTTTTGAGTTGAGGCAGTGGAAGAGATGCTGCATCCTCCGTTGCAAACATCTCTGAACATGTTCTCATGATCATCCTAAGGATTTGAGGCTAGAACAATGATCTTAACCATGATCATTGCAAGCTTGGAAGGAATCATGATCAAACCATGATCTAATCTTTGTTAAACTTCTAATCTGAATTCTGATCTCTTTGGATCTTCTATGTTGACCATGTTAGTAAGTTAATCATGCGTTTCCCCCCCATGATCCATAATCTATAGATCTCTAAGTGTCCTCTTCACCTTACTATGTGTTCTTCATGATGCATGAGTAGTTACATATATGGGAGGGTTTTATTCCATATTTAGATTTATAGCTCAAGCCTTGGTCCATGAAGATCTAAGTACGTTTTCGATGATACCCCTTTACCTAAAAGCAACGATCCATCCTCCTATTGTTCTTGTCCTTGTTTTCTATTTCAAATCATCAAGATCCATAGGTTGATTTAATTATGGTAACCTTGTTCCTAATTTGGATACTTGATATCTTGAAAACTTGATTGGGTGTTTTGAGGTCCCCTATATGTTAAGAATACTACTGATGGAGTCTAACCCTTGATTAGTACCCTTTTGAACCACCAAACCAAGATTTCAATCGTAAAAACCCCGATTTTATAGAGCTCCACGTCAGCATGATCGGTGTTGGACCAGCGAGCAATCCACTCCACCAATGGAATACAAAGAACTCAGGAATTGGTCGATGTTGGATATTTTGGTATCTTTTCACGGTAGGGGACCTTTCCAAAATAGTTGTATATACTTGTTTAGGACCCAATTCTTCTCAAGTTTGCACAAGATCTCACTTGACTTCTAGGATTCCATGCAGGGCTATAAAAGTAAGGATGGTTATTTCCTAATCACACAGATAGCATGAATCCAGTTTCTACATTTGAATACCATAGATATGATTCTAAATTAGATTCTCACAATGATATCCTACTCGTTGCATAACTTTCATCACGAGAGCATTACTATTCACATTAAATTGATTCATGTACGATTTCACTTGCCAATGTTATAAAAGCGGTGTAATTATTGATTTCTTTCCCATATACTGAAGTTACCAATATGTGATGATGTCGAATTGATGTGTGTAGCTTAAGAGGGGAAAGGAGAGGTGTCCTTTTGACCTTGTTCTTGGACTACTCACAGGAATATTAGGGATGTTTAGGAGATGCCCTACGAGACACCTTCCTAAACTGTTGGATGACATATCTAGGATGTCTAGTAGTGTTTGGCTAGGATGTTTGTTATGCGGGACCCTAACGGAGGCAACGTTACGCCTCAAAATATAAGAAATTTCTTTCTCATGATAACTTGGAAAAGTTATCTCTTCAATATAGACCGAAGGGGTCTAGGATTCTTTTCTTTTGGCATTGGCTAGTCGGGATAGCTCATCCCAGCCACCGAATTTCCATTCCTCGAAACCGAGATATCTTCCAAAATTCCGAAATTGGTTTTGAAATGCTAAGCTATCGAGCCTCATATTACGCTTCGTTATTACTTGCTTCAAATGCAAATCTCAAAGCATATCGAATAATAAATCCTGCTGGACTTTTTAATAGAATTCCAGCTCCTACTCCATCTTTATTACTCGAACCATCCACATATACCTCCCAAGTGGTTGGTATAATGGGATCCCCGATGGTGGGTTCCACCGGTGCGGTAGTTTCTACTACAAAATCGGCTAATGCCCGAGCCTTGATTGCGGTTCGGGCTAAAGCTCACTTGGAACTCACTTGAGTTCAACCGACTGAGGACACCATCCTTCCGGACAAATCGGGTTTATTAAGAACTTTACTAAGAGGAAAAGTTGTAAATACCTCAATTGGATGAGCCCGAAAATATGGCCTTAGCTTCTGGCGGCCATCATGAGAGCCGAGCCTCGCTTCTCAATCGTGAATATCTTGTCTCCGCATCTAGCAACACGTGGCTTACATAGTAAATCGGCCAACTGTTTTTTATCTTTTTCACGAACAAGTACTGCACTGACCGCTGAAAGGGACGTCGCTAGATATAGCTGTAATATTTCCCCCTTCTCTGGTCTGGACAAGATCGGTGGTTGTCCAAGTGCTTCTTTTAACTCCTCGAAAGCTTTCTGGCACTCTTCAGTCCATTTTGCTTCCTTACTGCCCTTCAGGTCTTTAAGTGCCTTGAAGAAAGGCAAACATTTTTCTCCAGACTTGGAGATGAATCGATTTAGAGCAGCAACTCTCCCTGTTAAACACTGCACATCACGAACAGTTTTGGGAGCCTCCATATCAATCGAGCTTGTATTTTGGCGGGATTAGCCTCAATTCCCCTCGTGATACCATGAAGCCCAAAAATTTGCCCGAGGAGACTCCAAAGGCACACTTTTCTGGGTTTAGCTTCATTTGATATTTTCGCAGTACTGAGAATACTTCATCAAATCTGCAATATGATTTGCTTTTGTAAAGCTTTTCACTAGCATGTTGTCAACATAAGCTTCAACATTCTTTCCTATCAGCTCTTTGAAAATCCTGTTGACGGCCCTCTAATATGTTGCTCCTGCATTCTTCAGGCCAAAAGGCATGACCTTGTAATAATAGCTCTCACGATCAGTCATGAAAGCCGTATACTTCTCATCCTCCTTATTCATAAGGATCTGATTATACCCTGAGTAGGCATCCATGAAACTTAAAGTTTCATATCCTGCAGTCGCATCTATCAAGAGGTCAATCCGAGGCAACGGATAGCAATCTTTAGGGCAAGCCTGGTTAAGATCTGTGTAGTCTGTACACATCCTCCACTTCCCATTCGCCTTTTTTACCATTACCACGTTGGCCAACCAAGTTGGGCATTCAATTGGTTCTATGAAACCAAAATTCTTGAGTTTTTCAACTTCGCTACGAACGGCTTCATATTTTTCAATGGAGAAATTTCTTCTTTTCTGTATCACTAGTTTCGCCTTAGGATCTATCAAGAGTTTGTGCTCTGCAATGGCCCGATCGATTCCTTGCATGTCCTCAGCAGACCATGCAAATACATCTTTATTCTGTTGAAGAAATAACTTCAACCCATCTTTAAATTCTTCCAGCTGTTCAGACCCGATATAAGTAATCTTTTTCTCATCCTCGGTACACAGCTGGATTTTTTCCAGCTTCTCCACTGGTTCGGGTCTTTGCATCTCTGTCTCTTCCCGATCGTCTCGAACTTCTATAGGTAGGGCAGTTACCTCGGGCCCTCCTTGTCTTTTAAATAGGCAACGTAACACTGCCGAGAGATCTTCTAGTCAGAGGAGACTTGACCAATTCCCATATCAGTCGGGAATTTTATCTTCAGGTGCATTGTCGAAACAATAGCACCTATCTTGGATAAAGATGGTCGCCTGAGGATCATATTATAAGCTGGCAGTTCCCGAACCACCAAAAAATTGATTCGGACGGTTGTTTCCTTAGGAAAACTTCCAATAGATAAATCAAACTGGACCGATCCTTCCGCCACTGCAGATGACCCTGCAAAACCATATAGATGTGTGGATGAAGGTTTCATCAAGTCCTGATCCACCTTCAATTTTTGATACACTTCATAAGAAATTAGGTCAGCTGCAGACCCTGTATCAATCAAAACTCTATGCACTTCCCGACGTGCAATCTCTACCTTGATGACTATAGCATCATCATGAGGTAAACAAACATCTCTTTTGTCCTCCTCGCTAAAGGTGATAGAATCTTCACCATTCAGCTTCTTCCGCTTCTGCGTCTCTCCGGTTCCAACAAATTTGGATTTTGTTTTCAGACTCCGGAGTGATTCGGGCTCTGGTCCCCCGAAGATCGTAAGGATCGGTGACCGAGTAGCTTCAATCACCTCCTTGCCCTTCTTAGACTTCGGGGCCTCCCTTGATCGTTCCTAACTAACCGAACGATCCCTTTTAGGAGCAGCCGCACGTGGCTCACGTGGCTCCTCCCTTCTTCTGCTAACAAAACTGGACAGATGTCCCTGAGATATTAATCTCTCAATATCTGCTTTCAGATGACGACAATCATTAGTATAATGACCATAGTCCTTGTGGAACCGGCAATACTTTTCTCGATCCTGCTGCTCTCCGGGTTTCAAAAGAATTTTAGGCGGCCACTTTAAAATATTTTTTCTTTTAAGGATATTTAAAATATCAGCCCGAGGAACATTCAATGGAGTGTACTCACTTTTACCGGGGGACCTTTGGCGCCAAGCCTGAGATTTTCCAACCCGATCACGGACATTTTTCTTTGGCTTCTGCTTCTGCTCAGGAGCCTTTTGTTCCTTATTGGAGACTTTATTATCTCCTTGGCGCGCATCTAGAATCTCCATGACTTCAGCCTGCTTCTGGCATCTTTGTACCAACTCAGCATAAGTCGCAGGCATATCCTGTAGTAATAACTCTAGAAGTTTCCGATTAGTGAGTCCCGTAAATAGAGCAGTTTTGGCTACTTGCTCATCCAAATTTTCTATCTCCATCGTCACTTTGTTGAATCTTTTCAGAAACTCTCTGATTGATTCGTTCTTTCCTTGTTTGACAGTAAACAAGGTTTCTTCCGTTTTCTTGACCTGTATTCCACTCTGATATCGCCCTATGAATTGGCGCGCCAATTCGTCAAAGTTTACGATCCTTCCAGAGGGGAGGTTCGAAAACCACTTTTGTGCTGCTCCAGTGAGAGATGAACCAAAAACCCTGCATAAAATTTCATCAGAATTACCTGAAACTGCCATGATCTGTTGGTAAAAGCCGATGTGAGCTGTTGGATCTCCGAAGCCATCGAATGTTGAAAAGGTAGGCAAACGGAAGTTACGTGGAAACTGATATCCCGCAATTGGCTCGGCAAAGGGAGTCTTCCGAATGACTGAGTAAATATCCTCAGTTATTCTTCCCTTAGCCAACTGCCCTAATTTCTCATTGATGTTGGCCACTTCCTGACCAATCTGGGTCGGGTGATCTTCAGCAATATGATCACGACCTCGATTAACACGATCATCCTGTGCTACTTGATCATCACGAACAGCCCATCCTTCCCGAGCATTCCGCTCGTCGCGAACTGCTCGATCATCACGAACGGTTCTTCTGACAGTGGGTGAGTGAGTTCTTACCCCTGTATCCAACCTTGTATTTGAATTAGTTGTACTCTCTTGCGGTCTGTCGAACCGATCGTCTCGCCTAGGTTGATCATCACTTCCTAAGTCCTCGGTCTCCTTCACGAAAATTCTGACCGATATTCCGGTCTTCAGCCAATCTCTGGTCACGTGGCAATGCACGTCTCCCTGAATCACGCTGATCAGGTTCTTGTGGTAAAACCACTCGTCTGGTGAGCATGCGGAGTGCTTGGCTCACCTCCAAGAGTTTAATCTTTACCTGATCCAATTGATCTTGGAGTGTATTAGGAGGAGGATTACGTCCTCCCTGGCCACCATCTACCTCGATAGGATTTTGGCTTTCCTGGGGAATATCTGGATTATTCGCTGCAGGGATCTGAACACCGGAATTGCGTTGTGCAGCGGCTGCTGCGGCTGCTGATCTAGTCACCATGGCTTTTCAAGTCGTTTCCCACAGACGGCGCCAATTGATGCGTCCAAAATCTGCTCAGCCCTTAGATTTCCTCGTGATGACCTGCAAAACGAAAGCGTCAGATGTGGCCCGACCGCTGGGGTTGGGAGTCCACCTCCGAAGGCTAAGTCAGTTGATGAACTTAATCACAAACGGCTCTGCTAGAAGCACGAGCTAAGGAATGAAGAACTGGGAAAGGTGATCTAGATAGCAGATCGCTGATAGTTTAGGTCTATCAGTATGTATCTGAACCTGAGTCTCAGATAGTATTCTTTTCCATCGATCCCCTCACCTTGTATGGTAGTGAGGTTTATATAGAGTGTACCTTCGAATCTCCTTCGTTGGATGCACTTGAGCCTTCTTCGGGTAGTCGTTGGATCTTAGCAGTTAGATCCGTTGAAGCAATAGACTTCTACTAGTTTGGACTAGTAGAGGACTCCTGAGATAACCTTTAGGTTATGTGATGATTATCCCTTTGATAATGATTATCCGCAGCCATCAATTCGAGTCTGCCATCATTAGGGTAATTACCCTAATCCATAAGTAGGATTAGGGCACGCTTGTAGCCGAATAAGTTTTCTTCTTCAGCAAGCCATCTTCTGGATCCGGTTCGCTCGGGAGCGAGTCGGTTCTCTCCATCTCGACCGGGGTCGAGGGTCGGACCAAGTATGAACCCGGTCTGATCATAATCTCTCCGTATCAATAAAGTACACGACTGGGGGTTTAAGGTAAGGGCCACACTCTACACCACAATTGGGGACAAGGGTATTTCGGTCTACTCATACCTCACCTCCACTCATCTGATCACTTCACCACACTCATCATCCTCCCCATCCTCTCATCATTACTCATGGGAAAAAAACTGCACGAGGGGGCAGAACAAGGAAAGAGTTGCTAACAATGACGTGTTAACTAGAAGTAGAAAATGTGGGAAAAGAAGGAATATATACCTGCTATGATTTGTAGCAGCATTCGACCTATACACAAACAACTTGACTAGAATCAAAACAGCATCATCTTCTCTCACCATGTCTCTAAGCCTGCAATTTTGGTACACTCTTGGTCGTTATGCAACTATGTTTGCGATTTTGGAAAACATAAGGTCCTAACCCCTTCAATGGACAATGGTCTTCTTTTAACCAATTTGATGTAGATGGCATGTATACCATGTGATGCGTCCAAAATCTGCTCAGCCCTTAGATCTCCTCGTGATGTCTTGCAAAACGAAAGCGTCAGATGTGGCCCGACCGCTGGGGTCGGGAGTCCACCTCCAAAGGCTAAGTCAGTTGATGACCTTAATCACAAACGGCTCTGCTAGAAGCACAGAGCTAAGGAATGAAGAACTGGGAAAGGTGATCTAGATAGCAGATCGCTGATAGTTTAGGTCTATCAGTATGTATCTGAACTTGAGTCTCAGATAGTATTCTTTTCGATCCCCTCACCTTGTATGGTAGTGAGGTTTATATAGAGTGTACCTTCGAATCTCCTTCGTTGGATGCACTTGAGCCTTCTTCGGGTAGTCGTTGGATCTTATCTGTGAGATCCATTGAGCAATAGACTTCTACTAGTTTGGGCTAGTAGAGGACTCCTGAGATAACCTTTAGGTTATGCGATGTTTATCCCTTCGATAATGATTATCTGCAGCCGTCAATTCGAGTCTGCCATCATTAGGGTGATTACCCTAATCCATAAGTAGGATTAGGGCACGCTTGCAGCCAAATAAGCTTTCTTCTTCAGCAAACCATCTTCTGGATCCGGTTCGCTCGGGAGCGAGTCGGTTCTCTACGTCTCGACCAGGGTCGAGGGTCGGACCAGGTATGAACCCGGTCTGATTATAATCTCTCCATATCACGAGCCCCCCAGACCAAGTGTTCGGTCGATCCCGAGGGCTTGGTTTTTAACTGGGTTCGTCGTCAGGTGATAACCTCTGCGTGCTTCATTAAATGTCATATCACATTTAATGCAGTAGTCACTTTTCCTCGAGCGTTGTGAGTGTAAGGCCACATATCTCTTTGCAGTTGATCTGTCGTGGCTCACGTCATCCAAGCGACGGTTTCCGAACGCCTATTTCTGATTCGTGAGTTCAAACTTTCAAAACGTCTTTCAATCTTGACCGCTGATTTTGAATCAATCTCGATCGTTCAGATTCCCGAACACTCGTGCGGGAGTTTTAAAAGCTGTTCGTTGTCTTCGTAGGTTTCATTCTTCCTGTCTGGAATTTGAACCTTTGTTGTCTGCTTTGCGCCTTCTTGCTCTCAAGCTTCGCACTCCTTTGAATCAGTAAGTTTCTTGGTCTTTTTCTTTTTGTAGTTTACTGAAACAAGTAATGGCGGACGATAGGGCTTCTCTAGTACCCAGTGTTGGTAATAGCAGTGATGCTTTTGCTTCTCCTGCTCCCAAACAGTCGGATAGTGATAACAAAACCCTAACTGTCCTCTGGCACGAGTTCGCTGAAGTTTCTCAAAAAGTTTTTGAAAGAAAAACCGAAACTTCTCCTGTCCTTCTCGAGTCTAGATTTTCCAAGATTGTCGAGTCTTCTAGGCAGCCTCAAACCTCCGGGTCCAATGGTGGACCCGGCTCTCATTCCCTCTATTTACAATGAGGAAACCCTTCTTTCAGCTGTCCAAGATTTTGATCTTCCTTCCTCATATCAGGTTAGGGCTCCCCACCCCGATGAGAGGGTTGATTCATCCCTTTCGGGTGAATTTTCTCTCGTATATAGATGCACCGGGAAGCGGGGTTCGCTTTCCCTTTTTAATCCTTTGTTCTCCATGATTCCGAATCATTGGAACATTTGTCCCCGGAATGCTCCTCCCCAATAGCTGGCGTCTCATCGTCGGCTTCTTGGGTTTGTGTTTTGAGCTTGGCATTACGCCATCTCTTTCTCTCTTTGTACATTTTCATGTTCTTTCTATCTCCCATCCTCCCGGATGGGTTTTTCTGTCCAAACGCAATAAGGCTGAACTTGATTGGAGGGGCAGCATCCTTGTCAAAGGAACTTGCCCTTCTAACCACAAAAGATGGCGCGAACGATACTTTTTCTGTCGAGCGCCTCCATCAGATCTTAACTTCCCAACCACCTGGAGGAGGTGTACTTCTTCTTCCGAGAATAACCGAGGCCTTCCCTTATCCAGAAAAGACGAGGCGGCCATCAGGAAGATCAAATCCATTCCGTGGTATCAAGAGATACATGGATTTGAAGTGGAGTATAACTCCATCCTTGGTATTGGGGCTTGGCTCATTGTGAGCTTCTAACCACCATCCTTTAATTTGGTGAAGTGATATGTTTTGAATATCGACTCTTGTCCTTCTTCTTTGCAAGTGCCTCCAAGAATGAACCCTGAAAACCTACGAGTGAAGGCCGCCAGGGCCGTTGTAACAGCCGAGCAACGATCGCCCAGAGTCTTGACCGTAGATCAAGAGGCTTCTCTTCCCTCTCCCGACCCCTCTTATAGGGGTATCAGGAATATCAGGCCTATAGCTGATGCTTCGGGTAAAGGGAAGAAACCGATGGTGGAGAGGTCTAATGTCTCTTCCTCCGCCCGAACCAAGAGGAGGCATGACACAATTGATGCTCCCTCCAATAAAAAATCCAAAGCTTCGACGGATGGTGAGGAGCTCTTCACCCCCCAGTGGACCCTGAAGCTGACCGACAGGGTGACTCGGGATCCTGAGAAAGCTGCAAAATGGAGCTCCCTCAGTCTTGCTCCTTCTGATCGCCAGGAATTTGAAGCCCTGGATGACACCTCCCTTTTTAGTCAATCTACAAGGTACCAGTGTTCTTGCTTAGTTATTCTTTCATAATTCCTTATGACTTCTTCTGATATTTTCCGCCTTCCCAGGAATGCTGTGTTGAGCTTTTATCAACACATGGAAGCATTGAGCTGGGTTGGTCGCACCAGTTCTGTAAAACCCAGCCCTAACCTTGACCCGGAAACCTTGTTATTTGTAGGTCCGATGACCCGAAGTAAAGTAAGAAGTCAGCTTTGGGCCATCCCAGTGGAGGACTTGGTGTCTGGCTTTGAATCCATGAAAGTTGATGATGAGGTTCTATTTTTGGAAACTGAATCCTGATGAAGATCTAATTAGTTGATGGACTTGGAGTGCTCTCTATCTTGGTTTGAAGGCATTTCTACCTATTAGGTAAGTCACTTGACTTGTGTGCAAAACCCCTTTAGGATTGGATTTGATCTGGACCTTCAATTCCCTGTTTTGGTCTTCTTGTCAAGCATTGGTCGATTGATTGGTCGAGTTGGGCCGATCGACCAATCCACTCGACCAATTAGTGCTGTCTTTGGCAATTAGGTTGTTCTTGCTCTATTTAAGTCCAATCTCGAGTCCACTTCGTATTTGCTGCCTCCAAACTCTCGGAACAGAACCAAAGACCTCTCGCAAGTCATCTCTCTTGCATCCTTGGTGTTTTCTTGACGGATCTTCGTCGAAACTCTTCTTTTTGCATCAAAAGGTATGTCTACTCTCTCTTCTTCTCCTCCATCTTTGTTTTTCTTTCCTTTTTGAGTTGAGACAGTAGAAGAGATGCTGCATTCTCTGTTGCAAACATCTCTCGAACATGTTCTCATGATCATCCTAAGGATTTGAGGCTAGAACAATGATCTTAACCATGATCATTGCAAGCTTTCGAAGGAATCATGATCAAACCATGATCTAATCTTTGTTAAACTTCTAATCTGAATTCTGATCTCTTTGGATCTTCTATGTTGATCATGTTAGTAGTTAATTACTGTGTTTTCCTTCCATGATCCATAATCTATAGATCTCTAGTGTTCTCTTCTACCTTACTATGTGTTCTTCATGATGCATGGTAGTTACATATATGGTAGGTTTTATTTCCTTATTTAGATTTATGCTTCTAAGCCTTGTTCCTTGAAGATCTAAGTATGTTTTCATGATACCTTTACCTAAAGCAATGATCCATCCTCCTATTGTTCTTGTCTTTGTTTTCTATTTCAAATTCATCAAGATCCATGGTTGATTTAATTATGGTAACTTTTTGTTTCCTAATTTGGATCTTGATATCTTGATTTGATTGGTGTTTTGAGGTCCCCTATATGTTAGAATACTACTGATGTAGTCTACCCCTTGATTAGTACCCTTTTGAACCACCAAATTCAGATTTCATATCTTAAAACTCTGATTTTATAGGCTCTCATCTGCATTGGTCGTTGCATTGGGTTGGACCGATCGACCAATCCACTCGACCAATGAGTACAAGCAACTCGAATTGGTCTATGTTGGATATTTTGGTATCTTTTCTGTTAGGGATCTTTCCTAATATGTTGTATATACTTGTTTAGGACCTTCTTCTCAAGTTTGCCGAGATCTTACTTGACTTCTTAGGATTCCTTTGCGAGTTATAAAAGGTAAGGATGGTTATTTCCTTAATTACATAGATAGCATGAATCTAGTTTCTATATTTGAATATCATAGATATGATTCCTAAATTAGATTCTTACAATGATATACTACTGTTGCATAACTTTGATTACAGTAGCATTACTTATTCATATTAAATTGATTCATGTATGATTTACTTGCCAATGTTATAAAAGTGATTGTAATTATTGATTTCTTTCCATATATGAAGTTACCATATATGTGATGATATGAATTGATGCATGTGTATGCTTAAGTATGGTTTGGAAAGGAGAGGTGTCCTTTTGACACTTCTGTTCTTGGACTACTACGGGAATATTATGGGATGTTTCCGGAGATGCCCTCTGGACACCTTCCTAAACTGTTGGATGACATATCTAGGATTGTCTAGTAGTGTTTGGCTAGGATGTCCTGTTATGTCGGACCCTAATCGGAGGGGTATTGAGACCGAACGACCCGTGGTAGCAATGGGGATTCATGGGCGCTCAAGACCGGTAACCAACCCGTGAGAGGACAGGAATCACATTGTGGGGGCCATTTATTGATAGGGTTGCATACGGTTAGACTTGGGCTCACGGGCGCTTAAGACCGGTAACCAACCCGTGAGAGGACGTGAGAGCTTCCCGTTTACCATATGTGGATGATCAATAGGGTTGATGAGTCCGTAGTCAGGGACTATGAGGACTCTAGTGTGAAGGATACCGGAAAGGATCGTCGGGGACGAGGAATGGAAGTATCCGGATCTGACTTGATGTAACTAAGTAGAAGACTTGCATTTGGCTAGGTTTTACCCACGACATGCGCCGAGTACTTATACCAAATGGTTGTGAGAGAGTGTGTTGACTTAACCCCCTGCCATGGTTTGTCTGAGGGATGAAGGACCCATTACCAATCGGCTGCTCAAGACCGGTGAAATGATCCGTGAGAGAATCCAAGATATCTTTAATGGTTGAGGATGTGAGTGGACCTTCCTAAAGAAGTACGGTGCTATGACTTAAAGCATGTCGCCAATAGAGACCAGCATACATAGAGTTAGATTCATTCATTCATTGCTTGTCTCATATCATATTGCATTTATGTTTGTTCCGGAATCCTGCCATTTATGTTATTATGGATTTTTAAGCGCCTTGCGAGTTTCTTTGAAACTCATTCCTTTATTGTACAATGTTGTTAGACTATCCCTGCAGTCTTGAGTACTATGACGGTCCCTATGAAGAAGCGCAAGGCGAAGAGGCATATCTCCGGGAAGGTGATTGCGGTTACCACAATTACTCCGAAGATCCCGCGAGTGGTTATGCTCCGTACGATGCTTAGTCCGACCATTGAGTGGAAGCGTCCTTGTGCCATTTATGAGATTTACACTTACAAGGATGTTGTCTATAAAGTGGAGAACAATTTAGTTACCCAATGTACTAGCTACTGGGATTAGATTTTATTTAGTTTATTCTCTTTAGAGCTACTTTTCCGCTGGTTGTAAAGTGGGATTTTTGCCTCACTTTACTTATCTGTTTGATACTCTGATTATATCTACTATTCTGATTCATTTATGATTCATTCTTTCTTTATTGGATCTATGATTTATCTTCCGCACTTTTATTATGATTGTTCATGATTATGTTATTGTTTATGTGGGAGGTTGATCACTCGATACCTGATCTTCGGGCTGTGGATCACACTCTCGGGTATGCCAGATAGGGTACCGGCTGGGAGGGCGTGACAAGCTCCTTGCTGCAAACCTGTGAAGAGAGTTTGGCGAAAGCCAATTCTGAAATAGACCAGCTGACTGCAGCTGCCGTGGAGCTGCAGAAAAAACATGAGGAAGAAGTGATCTCCCTCAAGGAGGCCCTCGAAGCGTCGAAGATTCGTGCCGCTGCTGCCGAGCGCAAGGCCAAGAAGCAAAAAGCAGCTGCCACGTTGTTTGGTGACAGGCTTGAATTCAAATGTAGGGAGCTCGAAGAACATCTGAAGTTGGCGATCCCTAGCAAGCCCGAGCATATAAAGCCAGAGCTTCGGAAGGAGTGTGTTCGGAAATACCTGAACAGCATACCTTTCTCCAAGCTGCTAGGTATCTACAACCTTCAAGCTTATCGCTTGGGGCAGAACGACGTTTGGGAGCGAATCCTCGGATCAATCCCTACCTTCGACACTGCACCTTTTAGTGAGGTGTGCCACAAAGAGGACTTCGGGAAAGTTGGTATGGATCTCCCGGACTGGGCTCAGGAAGAAGTTGATCCTTTTCCAGCTGACCCTCAATATGAGGCATACCTCGCTGACGAGCCGGCACTTCCAGAGGAGAAATCACAAGCCGAGTCTCAAGTTGCTGCTGTAGAGGACTCAGCCAATGCCATTCTTGAGGAAGGCTCTTCTCATGATCTTGAGAAAAGTCCTCTCGACCAGGGTCCCTCGGGCAACAATGAAGAAAAGGCTTAGGGAGTTATCTTTTTTGTACAGATTTACCCTCTATTTAATGAATAGACGTTTCTTTCTCATGTTGGCCTTTATATTTCCCCGTCTCCTGCCGAAATCTTGCCTTGAACATCAAAGTATTAATGATAAAACTCATCACTTAACTTTACATTCCTCGCCGAATAATAATCTTGTAGAAATATTGTGAAGATGCGTTTCGGGAAGATGCATTAATCTTCCCCACTACTTCATTTATTGCAAAGTCCGCACGTTTCCCTTCTGCGAAGTTCAAACGTTTTCCTGCTTTTGTATACCATTCACTGTTTCCAATGAATCGGAAATACCTCCATTATTTTAATGGCGGTGCGACGATTGGAGGTATCTCTGCATGAGGTGCTCGCTTCCACATGTTTCCATGTGGCATCCCTCCGACCGTTGATCTTGCTTTCTACGGATTTCGAAGCTTCATTTCGATCTAGGTCGTCGGTTGTCCTTAGCCTTCAACCGTCGTCTTAATACCTGAGGCTATTTAAAGCCTTCATGGGTACTCTCCATCTATCCTGTCTTCTGCAAGTTAGATTTGCTAAAGTGTTAAAGCGACCTTTCGTCCTTCAGCCTGCTTCTGTATTCCTCGTACTCCAACAACAGCTCTATCAACTTCTGAACAAGTGAGTTTTTTGATTACTCATCTCTTTCCCCACTTCCCCCCTGATTAAACTGCATAGTAGTTATACTTGGGGTTTAGTCTTTTGGTTTGTCAGAAGTGATAGAAAACTAGGGTTTCCGCCTTGTTGTTGTCGTTTGTTTCTGTACTGTTACGGCTTGTTTCTTTGCATAGTGGCTCCCAAGATCAACCCGAACTTTATCAGAGCAAAATCTTGCAAGAAAATCGTTCCGTCGGTGGTGGTTGGGGCCAGTGCGGTGGTTTCAGCTAGTGAATCCTCCAAGCGTAAAGGCGATCGCTGGCGGTGAATCTTCAAGTCGATTCCCGCAGTTTCTATTGATGCCGTCCCTGCGCCTCCTTTGCCCGAAGTGATCGCTCGTCTTTCCCAGGAAGATCTTGATCACTCCGTTGCCGATGGTGCTGCCGGCGCCCCTGCTGGTGAGCCTGTTGGTGCACCCCCGAAGGAGACTCTTCGGGCATCTGAGGCAACTATGTTGGCGTCTGATGAAGGTGTGGTCCCAGCAGGTGCTGCTCCTATTTCTAACTCTAGTGCTTGTTTGGCATCTTCCTCCTCTCCTTCTGAGTTGGAGGATTTTGCCACTAGGAAGTGCCGTCGGGTGACAAGTGATGCAGCTCATCCTTCTCTTGGTGTAGCTCATCATTCTCATCCTTCGCCTGAATTAGTGTCAAAAGAGTTTGACAGAGTGTTGGAATGGTGTCTCGCTGCTCGAATGACTTCCGAGAGCGCAGTTCTTTCCAAACTTCCAGATGAAGTCTTTACGAAGTCACCGGTGATGTAAGTCTTTCTTCATTATCCTCTCGATTCCGAGAAATTACTTTTCGCTCCTTGCTAACTCGGAAGTTGTTTGCAGGAGTCTTCTTCGGTAACTTCCACAACCAAGTGGAAGCCAGTTACTAGGCTCAAGTAGATTGAGCAATGAAGTTTCTAGGCTTCGGGAAATCTCCGAAGCTAAAGATGTTGAGATTGCTCGCCTTCGGAATCTAGCTTGGGAGGTGGCAGGAGAAAAAAATTCGATGATTGGTCGCCTTCGGTCAGACTTGGATGTTGCCAGGGAGAAGATCCGGCGACTGGAGCAAATAGTTGGAAAGTCAGGAGCCAAAGGATCTGAAACATTACCTGAAAGGCAAGCTGTCATTCCTTTGCCCGAATCCCTTCCAACTCATGTTCGCAGAGCCTGCGTCTTCAAGTATTTACACAGTAAGCCCTTTGTTGATATGTTGAATGCTTATAACTTGCAGGCGTACCGGGATGGTGAGAACGAGGTATGGGAATCAATATTAAGGAAGGATCCTCATTTTGATACGACTCCCTACAGTGCTGTTTGCCATCCTGAAGTATTTACCGACCTGGGTATTCCTCCTCCCGACTGGACCAAGGATAAGATTGATCCTCCACCTTCCGATCCAGATATTATGCAATATCTGGTGTAACATCCAGCCCAAACCTAGCCCGGACACCCTATTTATTTTGGGATAAAGAAAGACTGGTTCAATGTTAGACCTTAAAAGTTAGACTTTAATTTCAATATTATTATCTTTGAAAACCTTAGGAAGCCATGTCAGACCTTTCCCTTGGGGTAGATTTGTAATGTTTGGCCTTATCCTACCTTGGCCCGGCCCGGGACCTATTATGTTTATAGGTCCGAAGACCCAAAGTGGGGGAAAAATATACTTGTGGACCCTTTTGGTTGATGTTTTGGTGTCGGAACCCAAGCCCGTGGACATTGACGATGATGCCCCTCACTTGAGGGCATTGTCAGTGTTAGTTTTGAATCTGCGCACCGAAGAGGGGTGAATTAGTTGAAATACCAAATGAACTCCTGTGCTCAATCCGAATATATTTCCTGAAACTAGACTTCTTGATGGACTTGTAGGAGAAAACCCCACTCCATTTGACCCCATATAGCATTCCAAATCCCTGTCCGAAGTTGCTGAACTATGTCTGGCAAATCCTGCTTGCGCATCGAAGAAGGTGAGCTTAGTTGGTGGACATAATGACCTCACATTCTTGATCCAAAGGTATTTCTAAAAACTAGACTTCTTGATTGAATTGTGGAAGAAAACCTCACTCAATTTGACCTTGTATAGCCTTTCAAATCCCTACTTGAAGTTGCTGTTCTAAACCTGAGTTTTCTGCTGAAATCATTATGGTCGATCATTTTGGTCGATACCATTGACCAAAATGTCCCAGTCTGCCAAGTTAATGATTCCATGGAATATTCCTTTTCTATTTAATATGACCTCGAGCCTTGAGCCTTTTGCAATCATTTTTCTCACCTGAGAACGTGGGAAGGCTCCTCCTTGGCTTGGGTGATGATCTTCTACAAGAATCCTTGTCTCTCTTCTCCAACTACCATCTTCCAAGGTATGATTCCTTCTCTTGCTCTCTATTCTACTCACTTCCCTTCTTCTTTTACTATTGAGACCATGGCCAAGGTGCTGCAACCTTGCAAACACCTTGCCATGAACGTCTCTTCCCATTTATACTTGCTTTTCCTTCATTCTTGCTATGCTTCACTTGCATCTTGATCCTTACATATACATTACCATGATTCCTTGCTTAACAACTTGATTTCTTATACTAAACTGAGATGTGGAGTATGATTAGTCTAATCTCTGGCTTGCAAATGATTGTAATCATGTTCCTAACCTATTCCCCCAACTAATTCTCTAGCTTCCCTTTCAATTACATCAATTTCTCATGAATGCTAGTATTCTTGTCTTTAGAACATAGGACCTCAATTTGGGGGTTTTCATTTGGACCATTGGATTGTGATAATACTTGCTAGGTAGTGTTGTTACATTGTTATTAATCATCCCTCCAAGTTTCAGATCGATCCGAACCCCGGAAGACCCATTTCGGACCAAAATCCCCAAAATCCACTATTCTGTCCCGAAGACAATTTTGGTCGATCATTTTGGTCGATACCATCGACCAAAACCATCGACCAAAGTTGTTGCCGACAGCAACCTTGGCCAGTTTTGATCCAATTGACATCCAATCTTCCCGACTTCTTCTCTAACTTATTATTGATGTTTGTTTAGGGCCTTAACAATTATTTTGGACTATTTCTTGGTACTCTCAATTCATCATCAACTCAACCTAAGGTAAGGATGGTTATCTCCATAAACATATAAGTCATCAAATATTGAATTGTGTTTTATTTAAAGAATGAGATCTCTTGATTTTCTTTCAATCATTATGAGACTGTTACATATGTGTTAGAACAGTAGCATTTAAATCTTTATACTCTTGTTGTGTTACTTTATCAATTTGATTTGCTTATGTTTATAATGATTCGTTTCAATATCATGATTTGATTACTATTATGGATATGCATTGGATGCATGAGAAATGATGAGATTGGATATGTGATTTCTTACGTATGACTTGGGATTGGGGAGTGTCCTATTGACGCTTCTGTCCTTGGACACCGGAGGGAATAGTATGGGATGTTCTCCGATGGTGCCTATCGACTCTTTCCCGGGTTATTGGATGACATACATAGGATTGTCTAGTTGTTTGGCTAGGATGTCCCTGTCGTATCAGACCCGAATCGGAAGGGCATTGAGACCGAACGACCCGTGGTAGCAATGGGGATTTGTGGGCACTCAAGACCGGTAACCAATCCGTGAGAGGTCATAAATCTCATTGTGGGGGCCATTTATTGGTAGGGTTGCATATGGATAGACTTGGGCTCACGGGCGCTCAAGACCGGTAACCAACCCGTGAGAGGACGTGAGAGCTTCCCGTTTACTATATGTGGATGATCAATAGGGTTGATGAGTCCGTAATCCGGGATTACGCTGACTCTAGTGTGAAGGATACCGGAAAGGATCGCCAGGGGCGAGGAATGGACGTATCTGGAACTGAGATGATATGACTGAGTAGATGACTTGCATTGGGCTAGGCTTTACTGTGACATGCGCCAGTACTTGACCAAATGGTGATGTGAGAGAGCGGTGACCGATCCCCTTACCACGGCTTTTTTGATGACTTTACCGATCTTCCCCGGGCATTCCCAAGATATGGAAATGGGAGAGTGACTGACGACCCAGAGAAGTACGGTGCTATGCTTAAAGCATGTCTACCCTAGATGACCAGCATACTTAGAGTTAGATTCATGTTTACATCATATGTCTCATATCATATTGCATCATGCTATGTTGTGCATCATATGATTTATGTTATTATGGAATAGCTTTCCTTGCTGAGTTCTTTCGAACTCACTCCTTTTTGCAACATACTTTGTTAGACTTTCCTGCAGGGTACTACCACCGTGGATCGTGGCGTCCAACCCTCTCGGAGGCCGAGTTGAAGACTTGTATCATACTGGTGGCGATGAACCAGTTGATAAAGACGAGTAGACCGAGATCGGGACTTTTTGTAGTAGTTCAGTTTTATATTGTGTGTTAGGGATGGGATGTCGCCTCATTCCCTTTTTAATCTTTTATTTGAATTGTCGGGACTATAGCTTAGTTGTTTCACTTGTTATTTGGTGAATCGGTTGTAACCTTTACTTTAGTCGTTTCATCTTCCGCTGATATTATAGGATGGGTTTCCTCCCTCCTTTTCACACTTGATTGTTTATACTAATGAAATCCTTTCCGCACTCTGATGTTAATTGTGAAACCTTCTAAGATCTTTTCTAGACTTTTATTATTGAATTATTTGGAAATAAGGAATTGTTCTTGCTTTTGATTATATTATTGTGCTAATTGATTATGATCGTTCCTAAACTTGATCGGCGGGGCAGTAATTCACTCCCCGGATAATCCAGATAGGGTATCCCCTTGGTGGATTTAGGGCGGGATGTGACAGATGGTATATTCTCCTGTTTATTCTCCCCTGGAAGAAGTCAATTATGACGAGCTTGTCCTGAATGCGAGTTTGGTCGAGGACCATGCTTCTCCTGGACAAGCTGGACAAAGAGTATGAAATTGCGGAGGATTTTATGCATACCGAAATATTTTTGTAATCCTCATTTCTTCTCTTCTTTTCCTTGAATCCCCACCAATGATTGACTCATATGTTTGTTCTAGCAAAGTCGCGTTGATCTTGTATAACTTTTCAACAGTCACCTATGATGACTTTCTTTTTTGATCGAAGATTGTATCCAGCTCTTGTAATTGTTTTGATACTGGCCTCTTTGGATGAAGAAATAAGAAATTAACTTTATCTTGAACTTTGCTAGCCACTTGAATCGCTGTTGCATTAGGTCTTAGTTGTTTGAAACAATGCCTTTACTTAAGGATTTCCGGAGAAATACAATAAGTCTGAGAAGGAACTCACTCGGGTTTTAAACCGATGCCTTTACTTAAGGATTTCCAGAGAAATGCAATAAGTCTGAGAAGGAACTCACTCGGGTTTTAAACCGATGCCTTTACTTAAGGATTTCCGGAGAAATACAATAAGTCTGAGAAGGAACTCACTCGGGTTTTAAACCGATGCCTTTACTTAAGGATTTCCGGAGAAATACAATAAGTCTGAGAAGGAACTCACTCGGGTTTTAAACCGATGCCTTTACTTAAGGATAATTCAAAAATTCAATAAGTCTCGAAGGAACTCACTCGGGTTTCAAACCGACGCCTTGCAAAAGGAACTCACTCGGATTTTCATCCGATGCCTCGACTTAAGAAAGTTCGAAAAATTTCCATAAGTGTTGAAGGACCCACACCAATTTTCAACCGATGCCTTATAGTTGGATCTTGCTCTTGAATGTGGTGTATGATGCCCCCCAATCAAAAGATAGTTTGTTGAAAGCCAAAAGTTGCATTGATTGAGTTGAAAATGATTACATCGCGAACAAAATTGAAATCATCCTCAAGGATAAAACTTTTTGAGATGCCTAGCATTCCACGAACGATCCAACTCTTTCTGGGTATTGATGTTCTTCAGCTTGTAAGCTCCTGAACCGACCGGTTTCACAACCATATAAGGTCCTTCCCAGGAAGGGTCCAATTTTCTTTGGTGACGCGGGTCAGAAGCTAGGGTGTTTCTCAACACCAAATCTCCGGCTAAGTACCGACGATTCTTCACTCGAGTATTATAATGAGACGCTATCCTTCTTTGATAATGTTGAGTTCGTGCTATTGCCTTTGCCCGAACTTCGTCCAACAAATCAAGACTATTAAGCAGTCCTTGTTCATTTGCTTTTTCCTCGAACTCACGATCCCGTAATGTCCCCGCCATTATTCCACTGGTGCCAATGCTTCGGATCCATATGCCAACCTGAATGGAGTTTCTCCTGTGGGTGTTCGAACCGTAGTTCTATAAGCCCATAGTACATTATGAAGTTCTTCGACCCAAGAAGCTTTGTCGCCTTCGAGTCTTCTCTTTATTCCTTCCAGTAGCGTTCGGTTAGTAACCTCTACCTGCCCATTGCTTTGGGGGTATGCCACTAAGGACATACGATGCTCGATCATATATGTTCCACAGAATTGCTCAAATTGTGGACAGTCGAACTGAGTACCATGGTCAGTGACGATAATCTTTGGAATCCCAAAGCGATATATGATTGATTCAAGCAGAAATTTCTCCACTTTTTTCTCAGTAATTGCCGCCAGTGCAATCGGCTTCTACCCATTTTGTGAAGTAATCAATTGCTACTATCTGATGCCTTGGTGAATTTTCCCATGATATCAATTCCCCACATTGCAAAGGGAATGGGATTTAGAATTGAAGTCATAGTTTCCGCCAGGCGCTTCGATACTGTAGCATGAATTTGACAGTTACCACATCGACGAACGTACTCCATAGCAGCCTCTTGGACCTTAGGCCAATATAACCCAAGTCTTAGAATTTTGTGAGCCAGGGCTCGTCCACCCATGTGAGCTCCACAAATTCCTTCATGAACCTCGACCAAAGCTGATTTTGCTCCTTCGGGGCCTATACATCTCATAAGGGGTCCAAGCATAAGATCTTTTGTATAGTCTCCCATTCTGAATGACAAATCTAGCTGATTGAACCTTGATCAACCTTGCCTCTACCGGATCCTCGGGTAATTTGTCATCCCTCTCGATACTCGATTATTGGATCCATCCAAAGAACGTTCGCTTCAATATAAGAAATTTCTTTCTCATGATAACTTGGAAAAGTTATCTCTTCAATGTAGACCGAAGGGTCTAGATTCTTTTCCTTGGCATTGGCTAGTCGGGATAGCTCAACCGCCACTCGAATTTTCATTCCTCGAAATCCGAGATATCTTCGAATTCGAAATTGGTTTTGAAATGCCCGCACTATCTCTCGATATTTCTGCAAGCGTGGTTCTTTAATGCCATACTCCCCCCTGGACTTGGTTGACTATAAGTTGAGAGTCACTATAAATAGTAACATCTGCAATAGATAATGCTTTTGACAACCGAAGTCCCGCTATCGAGCCTCATATTCTCGCTTCGTTATTACTTGCGTCAAATGCGAATCTCAAAGCATATCGAATAATAAATCCCGCTGGACTTTTTAATAGAATTCCAGCTCCTGCTCCATCTTTATTACTCGAACCATCCACATATACCTCCCAAGTGGTTGGTATAATGGGATCCTCAATGGTGGGTTCCACTAGTGCAAAGTAGTTTCTACTACAAAGTCGGCTAATGCCCGAGCCTTGATTGCAGTTCTGGGCTTAAAGCTCACTTGGAACTTCGCCGAGTTCAACCGACCAGGACACCATCCTTCCGAACAAATCAGGTTTGTTAAGAACTTTACTAAGAGGAAAAGTTGTAAATACCTCAATTGGATGAGCCCGAAAATATGGCCTTAGCTTCCCGGCGGCCATCATGAGAGCGCAGAGCTCGCTTCTCAATCTGTGAATATCTTGTCTCCGCATCTAGCAACATGTGGCTTACATAGTAAATCGGCCACCGTTTTTTATCTTTTTCCGAACAAGTACCGCACCGACCGCCGAAAGGGACGTCGCTAGATATAGCTGTAATATTTCCCCCTTCTCCGGTCCGGACAGGATCGGTGGTTGTCCAAGTGCTTCTTTTAATTCCTCGAAAGCTTTTCTCGGCACTCTTCAGTCCACTTTGCTTCCTTACCGCCCCTTCAGGTCTTTAAGTGCCTTGAAGAAAGGCAAACATCTTTCTCCGGACTTGGAGATAAATCGATTTAAAGCAACAACTCTCCCCGTTAAACACTCGTACATCCCGAACGGTTTTGGGAGCCTCCATATCAATCGAGCTTGTATTTTGGCGAGGATTAGCCTCAATTCCCCTCTCGTGATACCATGAAGCCCAAAAATTTGCCCGAGGAGACTCCAAAGGCACATTTTTCTCGGGTTTAGCTTCATTTGATGTTTCCGCAAGTACCGAGAATACCTCGACCAAATCTGTAATGTGATTTGCTTTTGTAAAGCTTTTCACTAGCATGTCGTCAACATAAGCTTCAACATTCTTTCCTATGAGCTCTTTGAAAATCTTGTTGACGGCCCTCTGATATGTTGCTCCTGCATTCTTCAGGCCAAAAGGCATGACCTTGTAATAATAGCTCTCACGATCAGTCATGAAAGCCGTATACTTCTCATCCTCCTTATTCATAAGGATCCGATTATACCCTCGAGTAGGCATCCATGAAACTTAAAGTTTCATATCCCGCAATCGCATCTATCAAGAGGTCAATCCGAGGCAACGGGTAGCAATCTTTTGGGCAAGCTTTGTTAAGATCTGTGTAGTCTGTACACATCCTCCACTTCCCATTCGCCTTTTTCACCATTACCACGTTGGCCAACCAAGTTGGGCATTCAATTGGTTCTATGAAACCAAAATTCTTAAGTTTTTCAACTTCGCTTTGAACGGCTTCATACTTTTCAATGGAGAAATTTCTTCTTTTTCGTATCATTGGTTTCGCCTTAGGGTCTATCCAGAGTTTGTGCTCGCAATGGCCCGATGGATTCCGGCATGTCCTCAGCAGACCATGCGAATACATCTTTATTCCGTTGAAGAAATAACTTCAACTCATCTTTAAACTCTTCCACTGCTCAGACCCGATATAAGTAATCTTTTTCTCATCCTCGGTACACAGCTGGATTTGCTCCAGCTTCTCCACGGTTCGGGTCTTTGCATCTCTGTCTCTTCCCGATCATCTCGAACTTCTATAGGGCAGGGCAGTTACCTTCCTCGGGCCCTCCTGTTCTTTTAAATAGGCAACATAACACTACCGAGAGATCTTCTGGTCAGAGGAGCTTTGACCAATTCCCATATCAGTCGGGAATTTTATCTTCAGGTGCTTTGTCGAAACAATAGCACCTATCTTGGATAAAGATGGTCGCCCGAGGATCATATTATAAGGCTGGCAGCTCCCGAACCACCAAAAAATTGATTCGGACAGTTGTTTCCTTAGGAAAACTTCCAATGGATAAATCCAACTGGACCGATCCTTCCACCACCGCAGATGACCCCGCAAAGCCATATAGATGTGTGGATGAAGGTTTCATCAAGTCCCGATCCACCTTCAATTTTTGATACACTTCGTAGGAAATTAGGTCACTGCAGACCTCGTATCAATCAAAACTCTATGCACTTCCCGCCGTGCAATCTCTACCTTGAGGACTATAGCATCATCATGAGGTAAACAAACATCTCTTTCGTCTTCCTCACTAAAGGTGATAGAATCTTCACCATTCAGCTTCTTCCGCTTCTGCGTCTCTCCGGTTCCAACAAATTTAGATTTTGTTTTCAGACTCCGGAGTGATTCGGGCTCTGGTCCCCCAAAGATGGTAAGGATCGGTGACCGAGTAGCTTCAATCACCTCCTTGCCTTTCTTAGACTTCGGGGCCTCCTTGATCGTTCCGAACTAACCGAACGATCCCTTTTTGGAGCAGCCGCACGTGGCTCACGTGGCTCCTCCTTCTTTTGCTAACGAAACCGGACAGATGTCCCCGAGATATCAATCTCTCAATATCCGCCTTCAGATGACGACAGTCATTAGTATAATGACCATAGTCCTTGTGGAATCGGCAATACTTTTCCCGATCCCCGCTGCTCTCCGGTTTCAAAAGAATTTTAGGCGGCCACTTTAAAATATTTTTTTCTTTTGAGGATATTCAAAATATCAGCCCGAGGAGCATTCAATGGAGTGTACTCACTTTTACCGGGGACCTTTGGCGCCAAGGCTGAGATTTTCCAACCCGATCACGAACATTTTTCTTTGGCTTTCGCTTCGCTCAGAGCCTTCCCCGTCCTATTTCCTCCCCCCCCCCCCCCCACGCCGAATTAAGCTTAACCCCCCCCCCCCCCCCCCCCCCCCCCCCAACATAAACATGAACAATCATAACATGAGTGCGGAAGATAAATCATAGATCCAATAAAGAAAGAATGAATCATAAATGAATCGAATAATAGATATAATCGTAGTATCAAACAGATAAGTAAAGTGAAGCAAAAATCCCACTTTACATCCAAATGGAAAAGTAGCTCTAAAAGAATAAACTAGACAAAACCTAATCCCAAGAATAAGTACATTGGGTAACTAAATTATTCTCCACTTTATAGACAACATCCTTGTAAGTGTAAATCTCATAAATAGCACAAGGACGCTTCCACTCAATGGTCGGACTAAGCATCGTACGGAGCATAACCACTGCGGGATCTTCGTGAGTAATTGTGGTAACCGCAATCACCTTCCCGGAGATATGCCTCTTCGCCTTGCGCTTCTTCATAGGGACCGTCATAGTACTCAAGACTGCAGGATAGTCTAACAACATTGTACAATAAAGGAATGAGTTTCAAAGAAACTCAAGAAGGCGCTTAAAAATCCATAATAACATAAATGGCAGATTCCGTAACAAACATAAATGCAATATGATATGAGACAAACAATGAATGAATGAATCTAACTCTATGTATGCTGGTCTCTATTGGCAGACATGCTTTAAGTCATAGCACCGTACTTCTTTAGGAAAGTCCACTCACATCCTCAACCATTTAAGATATCTTGGATTCTCTCACGGATCATTTCACCGGTCTTGAGCAGCCGATTGGTAATGGGTCCTTCATCCTCAGACAAACCTTGGCAGGGGGTTAAGTCAACACACTCTCTCACAACCATTTGGTATAAGTACCGGCGCATGTCGTGGTAAAACCTAGCCAAATGCAAGTCTTCTACTTGGTTACATCAAGTCGATCCAGATACTTCCATTCCTCGTCCCCGACGATCCTTTCCGGTATCCTTCACACTAGAGTCAGCCGTATCCTATGGCACCAACCAACTCGGACTACGGACTCATCAACCCTATTGATCATCCACATATGGTAAACGGGAAGCTCTCACGTCCTCTCACGGGTTGGTTACCGGTCTTAAGCGCCCGTGAGCCCAAGTCTAACCATATGCAACCCTACCAATAAATGGCCCCCACAATGTGATTCCCCGTCCTCTCACGGGTTGGTTACCGGTCTTGAGCGCCCATGAATCCCCATTGCTACCACGGGTCGTTCGGTCTCAATACCCCTCCGATTAGGGTCCGACATAACAGACATCCTAGCCAAACACTACTAGACAATCCTAGATATGTCATCCAACAGCTTTAGGAAGGTGTCCAGAGGGCATCTCCGGAAACATCCCATAATATTCCCGTAGTAGTCCAAGGACAGAAGTGTCGAAAGGACACCTCTCCTTTCCAAACCATACGTAAGCATACACATGCATCAATTCATATCATCACATATATGGTAACTTCATATATGGAAAGAAATCAATAATTACAATCACTTGTATAACATTGGTAAGTAAATCATACATGAATCAATTTAATATGAATAAGTAATGCTACCGTAATCAAAGTTATGCAACAGTAGTATATCATTGTAAGAATCTAATTTAGGAAACATATTAATGATATTCAAATATAGAAACTAGATTCATGCTATCTATGTAATTAAGGAAATAACCATCCTTACCTTTTATAACTCGCAAAGGAATCCTAAGAAATCAAGTAAGATCTTGGCAAACTTGAGAAGAAGGTCCTAAACAAGTATATACAACATATTAGGAAAGATCCCTAACAGAAAAGATATCAAAACATCCGAAACGGACCAAAACTGGAGTTGCCGTACTCATTGGTCGAGTGGATTGGTCGAGTGGTCCAACGACCAATCAGCCGACCAATGCATAAAGAGCCTATAAAATCAGAGTTTTAAGATATGAAATCCGAATTTGGTGGTTCAAAAGGGTACTAATCAAGGGGTAGACTACATCAGTAGTATTCTAACAAATAGGGGACCTCAAAACACCAATCAAATCAAGATATCAAGATCCAAATTAGGAAACAAAAAGTTACCATAATTAACTCAAACATGGATCTTGATGAATTTGAAATAGAAAACAAAGACAAGAACAATAGGAGGATGGATCATTGCTTTTGGTAATGAAAACATGAAAACATACATAGGTCTTCATGGAATAAGGCTTAGAAGCATAAATCTAAATAAGGAAATAAAACCTACCATATATGTAACTATCATGCATCATGAAGAACACATAGTATGGTAGAAGAGAACAACTAGAAATCTATAGATTATGGATCATGGAAAGAAAACACAAGAATTACTACTAACATGATCAACAAAAGAAGATCCAAAGAGATCGGAATTCAGATTAGAAGTTTAACAGAGATTAAATCATGGTTTGATCATGAATCCTTCAAAAGCTTGCAATGATCATGGTTAAGATCATTGTTCTAGCCTTAAATCCTTAGGATGATCATGAGAACATGTTCAGAGATGTTTGCAACAGAGAATGCAGCATCTCTTCTACTGCCTCAACTCAAAAAGGAAAGAAAAACAAAGATGGAGGAGAAGAAGAGAGAGTAGACATACCTTTTGATGCAAAAAGAAGAGTTTCGACGAAGATCCGTCAAGAAAACACCAAGGATGCAAGAGAGATGACTTGCAGAGGTCTTTGTCTGCTCCAGAGGGTTTGGAGGCAGCAAATACGAAGTGGACTCGAGATTGGACTTAAATAGAGCAAGAACAACCTAATTGCCAAAGACAAAGACTCATTGGTCGAGTGGATTGGTCGATGGGCCCGCCGACCAATCACGACCAATGCCGACAAAGAAGGCCAAAAACAGGGAATTGAAGGTCCAGATCAAATCCAATCCTAAAGGGGTTTTGCACACAAGTCAAGTGACTTACCTAATAGGTAGAAATGCCTTCAAACCAAGATAGAGAGCACTCCAAGTCCATCAACTAATTAGATCTTCATCAGGATTCAGCTCCCATAAATAGAACCTCATCATCAACTTTCATGGATTCAAAGCCGACACCAAGTCCTCCACCGGGATGGCCCAAAGCCGACTTCTTACTTTACTTCGGGTCATCGGACCTACAAATAACAAGGTTTCCGGGTCAAGGTTAGGGCTGGGTTTTACATTCTCCCCCCTTAAAGAAATTTCGTCCCCGAAATTGAAAGCGCACCGTGCTTCCAAAGAGGTAAGGAAACTTCTCCTTCATATCTTCTTCCTTCTCCCAAGAAGCTTCTTCAGGGGTATGGTTCTTCCACCGAATCTTCACCAAAGGAATGGCGCGATTCCGCAGCCGCTTGTCCTTCCTATCCAAGATTTCGGCCGGTTCTTCATCATAGGTCAAATCAGCACTAAGTCCTTCAGTGCTTGCTGCAAAATGTGTTCCGGATTCTCTATGTATTTTCGGAGCATCGAAATATGAAACACATTGTGCACACCAGCAAGAGGCGGAGGTAATGCTAATCGATACGCAACAGGTCCAACCTTTTCCAAAATCTCGAAAGGTCCAATGTAACGAGGGCTAAGCTTTCCCTTAACATTGAATCTCATCACACCCTTCATTGGTGAGACCTTCGTAAAGACTTTCTCTCCAACTTGAAATTCCAAATCGGTCCTTCTCTTATCAAGATAAGATTTCTGCCTCTTGATCGGGCGTACTTAATCCTTTCTCTTATCATATCTACCATAGCACTTGTAGCTTCAATCATCTCAGACCTAAGACTTTTCTTTCAATTGCCTCACCAAAGACAAAGGTGTCCTACAAGTACTACCATACAAAGCCTTGAATGGAGCCATGCCTATTGTGGCTTGATAACCGTTGTTATAGGCAAACTCAACCAAAGCTAGGTGTTCATCCCAATTACCACCCATATCCACCACACAAGATCTCGAGCATGTCTTCCAATGTCCGAATTGTCCGCTCGCATTGTCCATCGACCGTGGATGATGAGCTGTACTCAAGTTCAATTGGGTTCCCAAGGCCTTCGCAAACTATTCCAAAACCTTGAGGTGAACCTAGGATCACGATCCGAAACAATACTCAATGGCACACCATGCATTTAACCACATTATCCACATAAAGCCTTGCTAGCTTATCCGAGTATGAGTGATCTTCATAGGAATGAAATGGGCTGATTTGGTCAACCTATCAACAATCACCCACACAAAGGTCATTGCCTTTACTTGTCCGAGGCAAGCTAGTCACAAAGTCCATGGAGATATCCTCCCACTTCCAACTAGGAATAGGAAGAGGCTGAAGTAATCCAGATGGAGGTTGTCGAACGGCTTTCACACGTTGGCAAGTCTCACACTTGGCAACAAAATCATCAACATCCGCCTTTAGACCAATCCACCAAAAATGTTCCTTCAAGTCCTTGTACATCTTGGTGCTTCCCGGTGTACAAAGAAAGACCGACCGGTGTGCTTCCTTCAATATTTCTTTCTTAACTTCTTCATTTGCATGTGCACACACGCCTTCCTCTAAACAACAAAGCACCATCCATGGATATACCAAAGTCGGGGTCCGACTCAGATTCGAAGAAATCTTCTCAACTTTGATCAAAAACTCTTGATCGTAACTCGCAGAGCAACAATCTTATCTCTAAGACCAGATCTTGCCGTCATGGCGTAAAGAATAAAATCAGAATTCTCGAGAACGATTTCCAAATCAAAACTCTCAATAGAAGACCACAATGGTAAACTCAAAGCATTCAAATCCAAAGTCTTCTTTCCTGGTTCTTCCTACTAAGGAGCATCAGCAACAACATTTGCTTTCCCAGTGATGATACCGAATATCACAATCATAATCGGAGACTAGTTCCAACCATCTCCTTTGTCTCATGTTCAACTCCTTTTGGGTAAAGAAGTATTTCAAACTCTTATGATCCGTGAAAATGGCAATCTTCTCACCGTAAAGATAATGTCTCCAAATCTTCAAAGCAAAGACAACGGCGGCAAGTTCTAGATCGTGAGTGGGGTAATTCCGCTCATAATCCTTCAATTGCCGAGAAGCATAGGCTACGACCTTGCCATGTTGCATCAAGACACAACCCAAACCAATCTTTGACGCATCGGTATAAACCGTCATACCACCGGAACTATCGTGATAGTCAAAACCGGGGCACTTGTCAATCTATCTTTCAACTCTTGGAAATTCTTCTCACAAAGCGCCGCACCAAACAAACTTCTTCTTCTTTTCCCGGTCAACTTAGTCATAGGAGCAGCCAACCGAGAAAAGTTCTCAATAAACCTTCGGTAGTAACCCGCCAATCCAAGAAAACTTCTTATTTCCGTTATCGACTTCGGTCTCTCCCAATCAGCCACAGCTTGACCTTTTTCAGATCGACACGAATACCTTCGGCTGAAACTACATGACCAAGGAATACCACTCTCTTAAGCCGTAAATCACACTTGCTAAACTTAGCGAACAACTTCTTTTCCCGCAACCTTTGCAAAGTGAAACTTAGATGACTCGCATGCTCTTCTTCGCTCTTCGAATAGATCAAGATGTCATCAATGAAAACAATCACAAACTTATCAAGCACATCATGAAATACTCGGTTCATGAGGTCCATGAACACCGCAGAGCATTGGTCAATCCGAAGGGCATGACTCTAAACTCGTAGTGACCATACCGCGTTCGGAAAGCCGTCTTGAAGATATCACTAGACTTCACTTTCAATTGGTGATATCCGGACCTTAAGTCAATCTTTGAGAACACAACCGCACCCTTCAACCGATCGAAGAGATCATCGATTCTCGGGCAGCGGATATCTATTCTTGATAGTCAACTTATTCAACTCACGGTAGTCGATGCACAAGCGCATACTACCGTCTTTCTTCTTGACGAACAAGACCGGAGCTCCCCAAGGTGACACACTAGGCTGCACGAAACCTCTATCAATGAGCTCATTCAACCGATTTTGCAACTCTTTCAACTCAAGTAGGAGCCATCCTATACGGAGCTTTAGATACCGGAGCAGCACCAGGGACGAGATCAATAGAGAATTCGACATCTCTCGTCCGGAGGCACTCCCGATAGATCATCGTGGAAGACATCAACAAAGTCGCAGACAACTCGACTTCATCGACTCTTTTCTCCACTATACCCTTGCCTTCAGCATGAAGCATCATCCACTAGGGCATAGACTTGCATCAAGCAGCATAAAGACCTTCTTACAAACCCTCTCTCTTTCACCCCGAAATTCAAAGACCGGACTTCCACAAATATGGAACCGAATCTTCTTTGAGGAACAAAGGAACACAGCCTTTGTGGGCCGTCAACCAATCGATTCCCAAAATAACATCGAAGTCCTTCATGTCAAGAATCACAAAATTGGCTTCCAAGTTCTTCTCACCAATCAACACAGACATTTAGATAACCCCTTATCTAGTTTCACAACAGACCAAAGAGGTGTACTAATCAATAAACAACTAGACAACTCTCCGTGGATTAGGTTAGTCTTCTTGATGAATGAATGCAGATGACATGAACGAATGAGATGCACCCGTATCAAATAAGACAAATGCAGAAATAGAAGCGACTAACAATGTACCCGTAATCACATCATGGCTTGGATCCCCGCTCAAGACGGAAATACTGAAAACTCTACCAGAGGGAGGAGCAGGAGCACTCTTCACCATCGGGGCAGGCTGTTGGCGTGCCGCTTCGGACAGCACGAGCAAAATGACCAGCTTGCTTGCAGAGAAGCAAACAGGATTGCCGGATCCAACAGGGGTGGCTGCAACAGAGGGCTTCTCGAACAAAAGGCCTTGCACTTGCACTTGCACTTGCACTTGCACTTGCCGGTGGTCGGTTTCCGCCATACCGTCTAAACCGGCCGGGCTGCTGAAAACCCGTGTTCGACCTACACTCTTAGCCCGAAAGGTAGGAGTGGGGTAGGGTGTAGGTCTCACAAAACGACGGTCATTGCGATCCACCAAACCAGAATTCCTTGACCGCCAAGGCTTTTGCACACGAGCACTTTCCTTCTCTCGTTTCTTCCAACTTCTTCGAGTTCTCGCACCACTTGAGCATAGCTCACTATAGGCCGGACCCGTGAGGTAAGCTTTAATGGCAGTGGCGCAGTCCTTGAAGAACTTCTTTGCTTTGGCGAGGTCTTCCTTCAAAGAATCTGGAGCAAAGAAATGAAGCTCCTCGAACTTCGTTGGTACTCCAACACAGACAGAGTTCCTTGAGTCGTAATCATAAACTCAGCTTCCTTCGCATCCTTCACCGCCTCGGGAAAGTAGTTCATACAAAAAGCCTCTTTGAATAACTCCCAAGTTACAACTCCCGCATGCAAACCTTCCAAAACAGACGAGTGGAGATCCACCATGCATCGCCTTCTTGTTGCAACTTCGCTCAAAGAAACAAAATCTTCTCGAGCTTCCGAGCATTGCAGATGCTCGGAAAGCCTTCTCCAACTCACGAAGCCACTTGTTAGGAAACAAGGGGTCCTTGGTAACTCCAAAGAAAGTGGGTACTTGCATCTTCGTAAAACTCTCCATCAAAGTAGTATGAGGAGTTCCACTAAACCTCCCGCATTCAGATCGCGGCATGAGGATTCACATTAGCACCAGCCCGGGTCTCATTATGCAGAGTCATGAAACCCACCAACATCCGGTTGAACCGAGCCGCTTGTCGCCGCATCATATTGCCCATAATATTGGCAATATCTCTCGAAACTTCCAACATTCGGGGCACCAGTGGATCTCATGAGTACCCCGATCAACATTTGGTATCTCACCACCTCCATGAGGTACTTCACCACCTCCCCGAGGTATTTCACCACCTCCATGACCACCGGATTCACCACGCCCACTTCTCGTAGTAACCATTCGCAAAACCGAGAACATCAAAATACCGAATTTCGAAGATTCAACATAAACCACAAGTCCAAATGATTTGAAAACTTAAATCATGCTCAAATATATCCATATAGTCATCAAACAATATTCCATAAGGCAAAAATCACATTTTCCAAAAATTCCAACAGCAAATGAGGTCACCGTGACCATTGGTCGAGTGATTGGTCGAGTGATTGGTCGAGTGACCCAATGACCAATGAGTCGACCAATGAAGATGTAATGCGAAAATTCGCATTATAAGCCTCATTTTCACATTCCAACCTCATTCTAACTTCTTCCAAAGGTGAGAGAGCTCTAGGGAAAATCTCCAAGAGTTCCCACAAGTGTTCTTGAGGTGATTTAGTGCTTCAACAACAACACCACAACACACCATCTTCACAAACAAGGTAAATCTCTCATTCTTTCTTCCATTTTCATCTTCTCATGCTTGCATTTCAATAAAACCATGCTTTACTTGTATCCAATGCTAGAAATCATGCTTAGGAATGCTTAGAAACATATTCCCTAGGTTTTAAACACAATGCCATGCATAGACAACAAGTTTTAACACATTGGTGCTCATCTCGCAAAGTTTTATACCGAAATCGATATCTTTAGAAAAATTTCGTTTTCTCTCAAACCGCTTGAAATTTTCGCACGAGATCAAATGCTACATGCTCAAGATGACATTGTAGATAGGTCCATACAATTTGATTTAACCAATTTCAACTTTTCAAAAATCCAATTTTGACCTAAATTGCAAAATCCCCAAATTTCTTCTTGCTGAATTTTTCGCTTTAATCCAAGTTTTCGATCGATTTTCATCAAAACAACTTCATAGACATGAAATTCCAAGTATTGCGCACATGCTAGTATGTTCAAATCAAATTTCCCCCAAATTTGAAATTTTCCGAAAAATTACGAAAATACCCTTTTGGCTCAAATCTTAAAATAGCACTAATTGGAATTGTCTCTTGTCTCTTTCACGTATACACCATGCAGAGGGGAGGGCGAGGAGGAGGTAGAGGTCGTGGGTCGCATCGTAGGTGCTCTTAGGGGCAGAGGTCAGGTTCCTTTCGAGCCTAGAGAGGAGGTTAGGAGACCGACATGTTTGACACACCTCGAAGCCGAGTTCCCGTACGAGGCCTACTTCAGCTATTGCAACATCGAGATGGGACGTCTACTTCACTTACGCCAGCTCGTAGCCTTTAGGATTCGGCAGAGGTTCGACACATTACAAGTGGACTCATCTCTTCACCGAGGATTTGCCGGTATACCCGGAGCTAGTGAGGTTGTTCTTCAAAGCAACCTTACTTACACAGAGGAGGCTCGAGGCCGTGGACATCCACTTAGACTTGTCCTCAGGAGCAGTGGTCTTCCAGACTCGTATTCGCTTCTCTACCCGGACACCGGCTGAGATCTTGGTGTTCCTTACTATCCACAAAGCAGGTGTGTGGATACCGCAGGAGCAGATCCGGACAGCCATCCGATGCCGTACGAGCTTCGCGAGATATGCTCTACGCTATGGGATAGCCGTCGATGCTTCACACCGTGGACTAGCGGACGGATGACGGGTTCTCGCACGTATTATCGGTCGCATAGTCGGCCGAAACATCATGCCGAAAGCCGGACATCACCATCGGGTCACGTTGATGGAGGCCTTAGTCATCTACCGCATCTACATGGGCTTCGAGATCGATCTCTCCTACATCATTCAGCAGGTCATGCCGGACTTAGTTCTCGCGGCCTAGCATGCGGAACCTTTGCTATGGGAGGCTTCGACTTTGATCTTCAGGCATTTCGGGGTGAGTTTCGAGGATACACCGATGGACACTAGATCACAGTGGATACCCCATTGGGACTCGGACCATTCGTCGGATGAGACTACATCGCCGTAGAGAGATCTCCCGGTCCAGTAGGGTGAGGATGATGATGAATCGAGGATGAGGATCAGGGATCAGAGGATGGAGGAGAGGATATCGGTCCCGATAGTGATGATCAGGCCGGAGATGATGCAGATATGCGCGAGGCCGAGCCTCGTGCATCACGAGTTTCCTTCATCACACTTCGAGGTAGGTGGCCCTTCACATGCAGCTCCGGAGACTTCAGATCTTGGTGCACAGATGAGATCGATGACTTCCATGCTAGAGAGGATGGAGGTCGACAGAGCAGATGTACGAGAGGATGGAGTCACGACAGATAGGATAGAGCATCGGTGACTCAGCCTAGCAGAGGAGTTCGGAGCATACAGAGATCGTAGTAGATCACCTAGATAGACCGTACCTTAGGATTTTCCATTTATGCATTTCAGATGTAATCATTGTAAAAACTTTTGAAATTAATGAAGTTCATTTTGTTTCTCTTTAATTATTGTATGTTATGCAACTTTCTTTTCCTTGCATTAGTGACATTTGTTCAAGTATAATTATGGTATGTTATTCGTAAATGTTCTCGTTATGCCTCAAAGGTCAAGTTTCTAATTCAGTTGTTCTATTATTCACTTCTAAGAGTAGAAGAGTCATTTCGATCAATGACTCAGAATGTTCAGCTTGTTGTCTTTTGTGGTTAGGATCTCCTCGAACCTTGGGCTCGATACCAAGTCACGCCCTCCCAGCCGGTACCCTATCCGGCATACCCGAGAGTGTGATCCACAGCCCGAAGATCGGGTATCGAGTGATCAACCTCCCACATAAACAATAACATAATCATGAACAATCATAACAAGAGTGCGGAAGATAAATCATAGATCCAATAAAGAAAGAATGAATCATAAATGAATCGGAATAATAGATATAATCGTAGTATCAAATGATAAGTAAAGTGAAGCAAAAATCCCACTTTACATCCAAATGAAAAGTAGCTCTAAAAGAATAAACTAGACAAAACCTAATCCCAAGAACAAGTACATTGGGTAACTAAATTATTCTCCACTTTATAGACAACATCCTTGTAAGTGTAAATCTCATAAATAGCACAAGGACGCTTCCACTCAATGGTCGGACTAAGCATCGTACGGAGCATAACCACTCGCGGGATCTTCAGAGTAATTGTGGTAACCGCAATCACCTTCCTGGAGATATGCCTCTTCGCCTTGCGCTTCTTCATAGGGACCGTCATAGTACTCAAGACTGGCAGGATAGTCTAACAACATTGTACAATAAAGGAATGAGTTTCAAAGAAACTCGCAAGAAGGCGCTTAAAAATCCATAATAACATAAATGGCAGGATTCCGTAACAATCATAAATGCAATATGATATGAGACAAACAATGAATGAATGAATCTAACTCTATGTATGCTGGTCTCTATTGGCAGACATGCTTTAAGTCATAGCACCGTACTTCTTTAGGAAAGTCCACTCACATCCTCAACCATTTAAGATATCTTGGATTCTCTCACGGATCATTTCACCGGTCTTGAGCAGCCGATTGGTATAAGTACTGGCGCATGTCAGGGTAAAACCTAGCCAAATGCAAGTCTTCTACTTAGTTACATCAAGTCAGATCCAGATACTTCCATTCCTCGTCCCCGACGATCCTTTCCGGTATCCTTCACACTAGAGTCAGCCGTATCCTATGGCACCAACCAACTCGGACTACGGACTCATCAACCCTATTGATCATCCACATATGGTAAACGGGAAGCTCTCACGTCCTCTCACGGGTTGGTTACCGGTCTTAAGCGCCCGTGAGCCCAAGTCTAACCATATGCAACCCTACCAATAAATGGCCCCCACAATGTGATTCCTGTCCTCTCACGGGTTGGTTACCGGTCTTGAGCGCCCATGAATCCCCATTGCTACCACGGGTCGTTCGGTCTCAATACCCCTCCGATTAGGGTCCGACATAACAGACATCCTAGCCAAACACTACTAGACAATCCTAGATATGTCATCCAACAGCTTTAGGAAGGTGTCCAGAGGGCATCTCCGGAAACATCCCATAATATTCCCGTAGTAGTCCAAGGACAGAAGTGTCGAAAGGACACCTCTCCTTTCCAAACCATACGTAAGCATACACATGCATCAATTCATATCATCACATATATGGTAACTTCATATATGGAAAGAAATCAATAATTACAATCACTTGTATAACATTGGTAAGTAAATCATACATGAATCAATTCAATATGAATAAGTAATGCTACTGTAATCAAAGTTATGCAACAAAGTAGTATATCATTGTAAGAATCTAATTTAGGAAACATATTAATGATATTCAAATATAGAAACTAGATTCATGCTATCTATGTAATTAAGGAAATAACCATCCTTACCTTTTATAACTCGCAAAGGAATCCTAAGAAATCAAGTAAGATCTTGGCAAACTTGAGAAGAAGGTCCTAAACAAGTATATACAACATATTAGGAAAGATCCCTAACAGAAAAGATATCAAAACATCCGAAACGGACCAAATCTGGAGTTGCCGTACTCATTGGTCGAGTGGATTGGTCGAGTGGTCCAACGACCAATCAATCGACCAATGCAGAAAGAGCCTATAAAATCAGAGTTTTAAGATATGAAATCCGAATTTGGTGGTTCAAAAGGGTACTAATCAAGGGGTAGACTACATCAGTAGTATTCTAACAAATAGGGGACCTCAAAACACCAATCAAATCAAGATATCAAGATCCAAATTAGGAAACAAAAAGTTACCATAATTAACTCAAACATGGATCTTGATGAATTTGAAATAGAAAACAAAGACAAGAACAATAGGAGGATGGATCATTGCTTTTGGTAATGAAAACATGAAAACATACATAGGTCTTCATGGAATAAGGCTTAGAAGCATAAATCTAAATAAGGAAATAAAACCTACCATATATGTAACTATCATGCATCATGAAGAACACATAGTAAGGTAGAAGAGAACAACTAGAAATCTATGGATTATGGATCATGGAAAGAAAACACAACAATTAACTACTAACATGATCAACAAAAGAAGATCCAAAGAGATCGGAATTCAGATTAGAAGTTTAACAGAGATTAAATCATGGTTTGATCATGAATCCTTCAAAAGCTTGCAATGATCATGGTTAAGATCATTGTTCTAGCCTTAAATCCTTAGGATGATCATGAGAACATGTTCAGAGATGTTTGCAACAGAGAATGCAGCATCTCTTCTACTGTCTCAACTCAAAAAGGAAAGAAAAACAAAGATGGAGGAGAAGAAGAGAGAGTAGACATACCTTTTGATGCAAAAAGAAGAGTTCCGACGAAGATCCGTCAAGAAAACACCAAGGATGCAAGAGAGATGACTTGCAGAGGTCTTTGTCTGCTCCGGAGGGTTTGGAGGCAGCAAATACGAAGTGGACTCGAGGTTGGACTTAAATAGAGCAAGAACAACCTAATTGCCAAAGACAAGACTCATTGGTCGAGTGGATTGGTCGACTGGCCCAGCCGACCAATCGACGACCAATGCCGACAAAGAAGGCCAAAACAGGGAATTGAAGGTCCAGATCAAATCCAATCCTAAAGGGGTTTTGCACACAAGTCAAGTGACTTACCTAATAGGTAGAAATGCCTTCAAACCAAGATAGAGAGCACTCCAAGTCCATCAACTAATTAGATCTTCATCAGGATTCAGTTTCCATAAATAGAACCTCATCATCAACTTTCATGGATTCAAAGCCAGACACCAAGTCCTCTACTGGGATGGCCCAAAGCTGACTTCTTACTTTACTTCGGGTCATCGGACCTACAAATAACAAGGTTTCCGGGTCAAGGTTAGGGCTGGGTTTCACATAGTGTATGTGGGAGGCATGGACCTCGGGTCCCATTTCCATATCTTGGGAATGCCCGGGGATCACATCCCGGTAAGTCATCAAAGGAAGCCGGGTGGATGTGACAAAGGGGATCGGTCACCACTCTCTCACATCACCATTTGGTCAAGTACTGGCGCATGTCACAGTAAAGCCTAGCCCAATGCAAGTCATCTACTCAGTCGGTCAAGTCAGATTCAGATACGTCCATTCCTTGCCCCCGGCGATCCTTTCCAGTATCCTTCACACTAGAGTCAACGAAATCCCGGATTTCGAACTCATCAACCCTATTGGTCATCCAGATATAGTAAACGGGAAGCTCTCATGTCCTCTCACGGATTGGTTACCGGTCTTGAGCGCCCGTGAGCCCAAGTCTATCCATATGCAACTCTACCAATAAATGGCCCCTTTCGGGGTATCCGTAGCATGGTTTATGTCCCCTACCGGATTGGTTACCAGCCTAGAGTGCCCACCCAACCATACACTACCACGGGTTGTTCGGTCTCAATGCCCTTCCGATTCGGGTCTGACACGACAAGGATAATCCTAGCCACCCAACTAGACAGTCCTATGTATGTCATCCAATAACCCGGGAGAGTGTCGATAGGCACCATCGGAGAACATCCCATACTATTCCCTCCGATGCCCAAGGACAGGAGTGTCAGTAGGACACCCCCAATCCCAAGTCATACGTAAGCAATCACATATCCAATCTCATCATTTCTCATGCATCCAATGCATATCCATAATAATAATCAAATCATGATATTGAAACGAATCATTATAAACATAAGCAATTCAAAATGATAAAGTAACACAACAAGAGTATAAAGATTTAAATGCTACTGTTCTAACACATATGTAACAGTCCTATAATGATTGAAAGAAAATTAAGAGGTTTCATTCTTTAAATAAAACACCATTCAATATTTGATGACTTATATGTTTATAGAGATAACCATCCTTACCTTGGATGAATTGATGATGAATTGAGAATACCAAGAATAGTCCAATAGAATTGTTAAGGCCCTAAACAAACATCAATAATAAGTTAGAAAAGAAGTCGGGAAGATCGGATGTTAATTGGATCAAAATTGGCCAAGGTTGTTGTCTACCAACATTTTGGTCGATGGTATCGACCAAAAGGATCGACCAAAATTTCCATCGAGACAGAAATGTGGATTTTGGGGGTTTTCATCCGAAATGAGTCTTCTGGTGTTCGGATCAATCTGGATCTTGGAGGCATACTTAAAAATAGTAGTAGGACACTATAAATCAAGAAATTTACCCAATCCAATGGTCTAAACAAAAAGCCCCAATTTGAGCTATCAAGTTAAAGTGATAAACATCATGGCATGAGTTGGAATTGATTGCATTGATGAGGAATGGCATGTAATAGTTAGAGGAACTAATAGAAATTCGATTGGAATCATATGGCAATGTTAAACATGAACATAATACATCCTATAACTCAGTTTGGTACCAAATGGCATGATGCTAATAGATAGATCATAGGATACATATGCTAGGCATGAGGTAGAAGTATAGCATCAATGAATAGTTAAGGAAATCATGGATTAAACATGAGTAGACACTTGGAGTGGTGGTTGCAAGGTTGCAGCACCATTCCCAATGTCTCATCAGCAAGGTGGCAATAGAAAAGAGTAGAAAATGGTATGATAGAGAGTGGAATGATGATTCATACCTTAGTGTGGAAGATGAAGACAAGAATCAATGATAAACAAAGAGCTTTTGATGAGGTGCCCTTCACACTAACCAAGGAGCTGCTTTGGGAAGCTCTCCCCACGTTTCCAAGTGAGAAAATGATTGCAAAAGGGCTCAAGGCTCGATGTTATAATAAATAGAAAAGGAATATTCTATGGAATCATTAACTTGGCAGACTGGGATATTTTGGTCGATGGTATCGACCAAAAGGATCGACCAAAATATTTCCAGCAGAAAACTAAGGTTTAGAACAGCAACTTCAAGTAGGGATTTGAAAGGCTATACAAGGTCAAATTGTGTGAGGTTTTCTTCCACAATTCAATCAAGGAGTCTAGTTTCGGGGAATACCTTCGGATTGTGCACAGGAGGTCATTTGGTACATCAACTATATTAATCTTCTCCAATGCGCAGACTTTCGTTAAACATTGACAATGCATTTAAGCAAGGGGTATCATTGTCAATGTCCATGGGCTCAGTCTCTGAATCATGATCATCAATCAGAATGGTCCATAAATCTCTTCTTCCACCACTTTGGGCCTTCGGACCTGAATACAACAGTGGATCCGGGTCAGGGTCAGGGTTAGAATAGGGCTGGATATTACATTCTCCCCCCCTTAAAAGAATTTCGTCCTCGAAATTGAAAGCGTACCTATGCTTCCAAAAAGATGAGGAAACTTCTCCTTCATGTCTTCTTCTTTCTCCCATGAAGCTTCTTCAGGGGTATGGTTTTTCCATCGAATTTTCACCAGAGGGATGGTGCGATTCCGCAAATGCTTGTCCTTTCTATCTAGGATCTCGGCTGGTCCTTCATCGTAAGAAAGATCGGCACTAAGTCCTTCGGGTGCTTGTTGTAGTATGTGCTCCGGGTTTTCTAGGTATTTCCGAAGCATTGAAACATGGAACACATTGTGAACTCCAGCAAGTGACGGAGGCAAGGCCAAGCGGTATGCTACAGGTCCAACCCTTTCTAAAATCTCAAAAGGTCCAATGAAGCGGGGACTAAGCTTTCCTTTCACATTGAATCTCGTCACCCCTTTCATAGGTGATACTTTAAGGAAAACTTTCTCTCCAATTGGAAATTCTAAGTCGGTTCTTCTCTTGTCGGCATACGACTTCTGTCTAGATTGAGCAGACTTGATCCTTTCCCGAATCATGTCAACCATATCACTGGTAGCTTCAATCATCTCTGGACCTAAGACTTTTCTTTCACCAGTCTCAGTCCAATACAAGGGCGTTCTACAAGTGTTACCATACAAAGCCTTAAACAGAGCCATGCCTATTGTTGCTTGATAATCGTTGTTATAGGCAAACTCGACTAAGGCTAAGTGTTCATCCCAATTTCCTCCCATGTCAACCACACAAGACCTAAGCATGTCTTCAAGAATGTGAATTGTCCGCTCAGATTGTCCATCAGACTGTGGGTGATGAGCTGTACTCAGATTCAATTGGGTTCCCAAGGCTTTCTGTAGACCATTCCAAAACCTTGAGGTGAACCTAGGATCACGGTCAGAAACAATACTCACTGGTACTCCGTGTAGACGAACTACATTGTCCACATAAAGTCTAGCTAGCTTATCCAAAGAGTAAGTGATCTTCATAGGAATGAAATGGGCTGATTTAGTCAACCTATCAACAATCACCCACACAGTGTCATTTCCCTTACTCGTTTGCGGCAAGTTAGTCACAAAGTCCATTGAGATATCTTCCCACTTCCAACTAGGAATAGGAAGGGGCTGAAGTAATCCAGATGGGGGTTGACGAACAGCTTTCACACGTTGGCAAGTTTCACACCTGGCAACGAAGTCTTCAACGTCTGCTTTCAAACCATTCCACCAAAAATGTTCCCTTAAGTCCTTGTACATTTTGGTACTTTCAGGGTGTCTTGTAAAGATGGATTGGTGTGCTTCTTTCAATATTTCCTTCTTGATTTCATCAACAACGGGCACACAGAGTCTACCTCTAAACAATAAGGTACCATCCAAAGATGTACCAAAAGCAGGGTCCATTTCTGAATTCGAGGCAATTTTATCAATCTTCTCTTTCAACTCTAGATCAGAACTTTGCAAAGCAACAATTCTATCTTTAAGGGAGGATCTTGCAGTCATGGCATAGAGAATGCAATCCGAACCCTTAGGGACCACTTCCAAACCAAATCTTTCCATCGAGGACAACAAAGGCCGACTCAAAGCATTTAAATCCAATTCTTTTCTTTGATTCTTTCTACTGAGAGCATCCGCCACTACATTTGCTTTTCCGGGTGGTACTGGATGTCACAATCATAGTTAGAGACCAATTCCAACCATCTTCTCTATCTCATATTCAGCTCCTTCTGGGTGAAGAAGTATTTCAAACTTTTATGATCCGTAAAGATGGCGATCTTCTCACCATAAAGATAGTGTCTCCAAATTTTCAAAGCAAATACCACAGCAGCAAGCTCTAAGTCATGAGTGGGGTAGTTCCGCTCATAATCCTTCAGTTGTCGAGAGGCATAAGCCACTACCTTTCCGTGTTGCATCAACACGCAGCCCAAACTGATTTTAGAAGCATCAGTGTAGACCGTCAATCCACCGGAACTATCAGGTATAGTCAGAACCGGAGCGCTTGTCAATCTAACTTTCAGTTCTTCGAAGTTCTTCTCACAAGAATCGGTCCAGACAAACTTCTATTCTTTTCTAGTTAGCTTAGTCATAGGGGCAGCCAACCTAGAAAAGTTTTCAATGAATCTCCGGTAGTATCCTGCCAATCCAAGGAAACTTCTTATCTAGTCACGGTCTTCGGTCTTTCCCATTCGGTAATAGTTTGGACTTTCTCTGGGTCAACACGAATACCCTCGGCTGAAACAACATGGCCAAGAAATACTACCCTTGAGAGCCAAAAGTCACACTTGCTAAATTTAGCATAGAGTTTCTTTTCTCTCAACCTTTGCAACGTGAAGTTCAGGTGCTCCGCATGCTCTTCTTCATTCTTTGAGTAAATCTAGTTGTCATCAATGAAAAAGATTACAAACTTATCGAGCACATCGTGAAATACTCGGTTCATGAGGTCCATAAACACGGCAGGGGCATTAGTTAAGCCGAAAGGCATCACTTTAAATTCATAATGTCTGTACGTTGTTCTGAACGCTGTCTTAAAGATGTCATTTGGCTTCACTTTTAGCTGGTGATATCCCGATCTCAAATCAATCTTTGAAAAGACAGCAGCACCCTTCAACTGATCAAAAAGGTCATCAATCCGAGGCAAAGGGTATCTATTCTTGATTGTCGACTTGTTCAATTCCCGGTAGTCAATGCCTGAGACGCATACTACCATCTTTCTTCTTTACAAACAAGACCGGAGCTCCCCAAGGCGACACACTTGGCTGCACGAAACTTCTCTCTAAGAGTTCATTTAATTGAGTTTGCAACTCTTCGAGTTCGGTAGGTGCCATTCTGTAAGGGGCCTTGAATACAGGAGCCGCTCGAGGAATTAAGTCTATAGAAAACTCAACTTCCCTATCAGGAGGTAAACCTGATAAGTCATCCGGAAAAACATCGGGGAATTCACTAACAACTCTGACTTCTTCAAGTCTCTTCTTCTCTCTGACCTTGCTTCTAGTCGAAGCATCCTCCAAAAAGGCATGGACTTGCATTAGAGTGGACAACGTCTTCTTGCTAAATCTTCCCTTCTCTCCTTGAAATTCGAAAACTGAATTCTCTTCTACACGGAACTGGATCTTCTTTGAGGAGCATAAGATCACGGCATTGTAGAAGGTCAACCCGATTGATTCCCAAGATTACATCAAAATCTCTCATGTCAAATAATACAAGATTTGCCTTCGATTCCTTCCACAAATCAAAAACAGAACAATCTTCTAACACTTTATCTAGTTTAACAACGAGACCCAACGGGGTACAAATAGATAAATAACTAGATAAACATCGAGGTGTCAAGTTAGTTCTCAAGGCAAAAGTAGATGATATGAATGAATGTGATGCACCCGTATCAAATAATACAAATGCGGGAAGAGAAGCTACTAATAGAGTACCTGTTACAACATCGTGGCAGGGGTCTTGTTCGGTTCCAGAGATACTAAATACTCTGCCAGAGGGAGGGGCAGAAGTAGTAGTAGGAGTACTCTTCACTACAAGAGCTGGAGGTTGCACACGGACTTCTTGGGGGCGGAAACGAGCATAATGGCCTGCTTGCTTGCAGAGGAAGCAAGTGGTATTTTTCGGTCCAATAGGAGCTGCAGCAGGGGGAGGTCTCTGATAAGTTGGTCTAGGATTCACCATCCCAGGCCTAGGAGGATAAGTAGCTCCCTGAGGTCTGGCTCCACTGGACTGACCATAATAGCTCACAGGAAGGGAATTAGGATTCTGACCAAAATTTCTCGGCTGAAAGGCGGGTGCAGGATAAGGAGCAGGTCTAGCAAAACGCCGATCAGTGCGGTCCACAAATCTAGAAGGTCTAGGTTGCCAGGGTTTTTGAACTCGAGCATTTTCTTTTTCATTTTCTTCAAGCTTCTTCGAGTTTTGGACCACTTGAGCATATCCTTCAAGAGGCAAGACAGTGAGGTATGCCTTGATAGAAGGTCGCAAACCCTTGAAAAACTTTTTCGCCTTGGCTTCTCCAGACTTAATAGATTCGGGGGCGAAGAAGAAAAGTTCTTCAAATTTCTGTTGATACTCAAGCACAGACAAAGTACCTTGTACTAAGGCCATGAACTCGGCCTCCTTAGCATTCTTTACAGCTTCCAAAAAGTAGTTCTTGCAAAAAGCTTCCTTAAACTTCTCCCAGGTAACAACACCACCATTCAAGGTCTCAAGGATAGGCCTAGTGGAAGCCCACCATGCATCAGCTTCTTGCTGAAGCTTCTGCTCAGCCAAACAACACTTTCTGGGCATTAGAACATTGCAAATGTTTGAAGGCCTTCTCCAACTCACGAAGCCACTTGTTCGGAAAGAGGGTGTCTTTTGTTACACCAGTAAAGGAAGGTACTTGTAACTTTAAGAAACTTTCCATCAATCGGGTGTGGGGTGTCCCGATGAATCTCTCCACAAGAGGGGCTACGGCTTCAGAAGTTCCAACTCCGGCACGATTCTCATTGTGAAGGGTAGCAAAACCAGTCATCATTTGATTAAATTGGGCAGCCTGCTATTGCATCATGTTGGTCATGACGCTGGCGATATCTTTAAAGCTTCCGATATCGGGGGCACCAGGAATGCCATTCGTGGTGTGGCTATCTTCTTGTGTCTGCTGATCAGAGCCCCCAACAGGGGTTTCTTCGTTTCCGTTGCTTCCGGATCCGACGAAACGATTTCTAAGTAAGACCATTTTGCAAGGATCAAAGATAAGGATACCAAAATTTCAAATTTGACAAAGACAACTTGACCAACGAATAGGATAACCAAATCATGGTTAGAATTATCAATATAACAGTCAAATGAATCAGCATTGATCAAAATCCAAAGGAAGTGAGTCAAAGAATAAAAAAATTCCCAAAATAACCCAATGCAGAAAAATGATACATTTTGGTCGATGCTTCTTGGTCGATGGTATCGACCAAAAGGATCGACCAAAATAAATTCTACGCGAAAATCAGATTTAAAGGGCCCACTTCTCATTTCATTTTCATTTCTCACTCAACCATTTCGAGTTTAGCTCTGGAGAAAGCGATTTTCTAGGGTTTTCAAAAGTGCTAGGACTTGATTCAAGGCTTCAACCATTCTTGATAATCTCACTTGATCACCAACACAAGTAAGTTCTCTTTCTTTTTCTCTTTTCTTGTACACTTCATTCACCATTGTTGTGTTCTTCAATAAAACTGAATAATACTTGTAGCAAATGGTTAGAATCATGCATATAAATGATTAAGAAACATGTTTTCATAACTTTTCAAGTAAGATTAAGTTCCAAACACAAGCTTGCATCTATTTTGGTTACCAAAACATGAGTCATTTCACAAAAACCAACTTTACAAACACTTGTCTCATTTTCAAACTAAAAGGAATTTTGACATGAAACAAATTTCTACAACACTGATCTATTATGGGGAAAGTGTTCCCACTCTCCATTCGGTCAAATCTCCATTTTTCAAAAATCACAAATGCAAGCCCAAAGAGGGATTTTTCTCTCTCCTACTTGCTGAATTTTCACTTTAAATATGTCAAAAAGATGAATTTTCAACAGAGGAAGTATTCTAGCATGTTTGTACAGGTCTTATGCATATGTTAGAATGATCAAATCAAAATTTCACCAACATCGAAATTTTCTGAAAATTTACGAAAATGCCCTTCATCTAACAATCACACACTGGGACTAATCCAAATGAGTTTCTTTCCTTGTTTCAACAGATCCACCATGCCTAGAGGAGGGAGACAAGTGGATAGGGGTAGAGGACTTGTTCCCCGGGCTGAGGTCATAGACGAGGAGCATTTCACTACTCCTATGGCGGAGTTTCTACACGAGCATTATTTCCATGATATACCGATCGAGCACGGACGATTGGTGGATGTGGATGATTTAGAAGTATTTCACATCCGAGAGAGATTAGAGGCTATGGATTGGCTTCACTTATACACTACGGCACAGCCAGTCTACCCAGATCTTATCAGACACTTCTATAGTAATCCGACTTACCGTATAGAGGATGATCCGAGGGATGGTTCTAGGATTGTCATGGATTCCATGGTCGGAGGCAGGGAGATCAGTTTCACTACGAGGACATTGGCTCGCATCTTAGATACACCGATCGTACGAGATTCCCGTTGGTGGATTCCCGCCGGCACAGATATCACAGAGGTTCTTCTTCCCTAGGAGGTACACGAGGTATGCATGACTCTATGGGATGACATTGACTGCTATATGCCCCGGTGTGATACCGCGATGCGTCCTTCAGCTAGAGTTATCGCTCGCATCATTGGGCGAAACATCCTTCCGAAGGCAGGGCATCATAGCAAAGTGTCAGCGATGGAGGCACTGGTCATTTATAGTATGTATACTGGAGTACAAATCGATTTAGCATACATCATGCAAAATGTCATGATTGATCGGATCGAGTTTCCTGGGGATAGGAACTTGGCTTTCGGCCGACTCTTGACTCGTATCTTTGAGTACTTTGGTGTGGACTTGGAGCATACACCTATGATTCAGGGTCGAGATTTAGGTGAGCCCATTGGTACTTGGTTGATCAGGAAGATGGGGTTCCAGGATGCAGCCAGATCAGAGGTTGAGGATGATATTGATGATGCATCAGGAGATGATGACTCGGAGGATGATAGCACTGATGGTGATGATGGTGGTGACGATGATGAGCATAGTGAGGATGATGATCAGGGTCATGATGATTAGGGTCATGAGGAGGTTCCCGCTTCACGATTTACTGAGGTCGGAGGTCCATCACACACGACTTCTAAGGCTCCTGATGTGGCTTCTCATCAGTCATCGATTTACTCTATTCTTTAGAGGATAGAGGCTCGGGCAGAGAGGATGTAGTTACACATGTGCACCCTCAGTGAGAGGTTTGCACGGCTGGAGGAGGAGTTCAAATCTAGGAGGGATCAGACAGATCGCAGGAGTCACTCACCTACATAGACAGTACTAGGAATTTTCTTTTATGTCTTCATGGATGTATTTCCCTTTTTCAAACTTGTAAAAATTCCCCTATGAGATCAATAAAGTTTAGTTATTTTGTTTATATTATTGTGTCTTATTCATGAGTGTGAAACCCAGCCCTAACCTTGACCCGGAAACCTTGTTGTTTGTAGGTCCGATGACCCGAAGTAAAGTAAGAAGTCAGCTTTGGGCCATCCCAGTAGAGGACTTGGTGTCTGGCTTTGAATCCATGAAAGTTGATGATGAGGTTCTATTTATGGAAACTGAATCCTGATGAAGATCTAATTAGTTGATGGACTTGGAGTGCTCTCTATCTTGGTTTGAAGGCATTTCTACCTATTAGGTAAGTCACTTGACTTGTGTGCAAAACCCCTTTAGGTTTGGATTTGATCTGGACCTTCAATTCCCTGTTTTGGCCTTCTTTGTCAAGCATTGGTCGACTGATTGGTCGACTGGGCCAGTCGACCAATCCACTCGACCAATGAGTCTTGTCTTTGGCAATTAGGTTGATTCTTGCTCTATTTAAGTCCAACCTCGAGTCCACTTCGTATTTGCTGCCTCCAAACCCTCTGGAACGAACCAAAGACCTCTGCAAGTCATCTCTCTTGCATCCTTGGTGTTTTCTTGACGGATCTTCGTCGGAACTCTTCTTTTTGCATCAAAAGGTATGTCTACTCTCTCTTCTTCTCCTCCATCTTTGTTTTTCTTTCCTTTTTGAGTTGAGACAGTAGAAGAGATGTTGCATCCTCTGTTGCAAACATCTCTGAACATGTTCTCATGATCATCCTAAGGATTTAAGGCTAGAACAATGATCTTAACCATGATCATTGCAAGCTTTTGAAGGATTCATGATCAAACCATGATTTAATCTCTGTTAATCTTCTAATCTGAATTCTGATCTCTTTGGATCTTCTTTCATTGATCATGTTAGTGGTTAATGGTTGTGTTTTCTTTCCATGATCCATAATCCATAGAATTCTAGTTGTTCTCTTCTACCTTACTATGTGTTCTTCATGATGCATGATAGTTACATATATGGTAGGTTTTATTTCCTTATTTAGATTTATGCTTCTAAGCCTTATTCCATGAAGACCTATGCATGTTTTCATGTTTTCATTACCGAAAGCAATGATCCATCCTCCTATAGTTCTTGTCCTTGTTTTCTATTTCAAATTCATCAAGATCCATGTTTGAGTTAATTATGGTAACTTTTTGTTTCCTAATTTGGATCTTGATACCTTGATTTGATTAGTGTTTTGAGGTCCCCTATATGCTAGAATACTACTGATGTAGTCTACCCCTTGATTAGTACCCTTTTGAACCACCAAATTCGGATTTCATATCTTAAAACTCTGATTTTATAGGCTATCTGTCTGCATTGGTCGACTGATTGGTCGACTGGACCACTCGACCAATCCACTCGACCAATGAGTACAGCAACTCCAGAATTGGTCTGCTTTCGGATGTTTTGATATATTTTCTGTTAGGGATCTTTCCTAATATGTTGTATATACTTGTTTAGGACCTTCTTCTCAAGTTTGCCAAGATCTTACTTGATTTCTTAGGATCCTTTTGCGAGTTATAAAAGGTAAGGATGGTTATTTCCTTAATTACATAGATAGCATGAATCTAGTTTCTATATTTGAATATCATGAATATGTTTCCTAAATTAGATTCTTACAATGATATACTACTGTTGCATAACTTTGATTACAGTAGCATTACTTATTCATATTGAATTGATTCATGTATGATTTACTTACCAATGTTATACAAGTGATTGTAATACTGATTTCTTTCCATATATGTAGTTACCATATATGTGATGATATGAATTGATGCATGTGTATGCTTACGTATGGTTTGGAAAGGAGAGGTGTCCTTTCGACACTTCGTCCTTGGACTACTACGGGAATATTATGGGATGTTTCCGGAGATGCCCTCTGGACACCTTCCTAAACTGTTGGATGACATATCTAGGATTGTCTAGTAGTGTTTGGCTAGGATGTCCTGTTATGTCGGACCCTAATCGGAGGGGTATTGAGACCGAACGACCCGTGGTAGCAATGGGGATTCATGGGCGCTCAAGACCGGTAACCAACCCGTGAGAGGACAGGAATCACATTGTGGGGGCCATTTATTGGTAGGGTTGCATATGGTTAGACTTGGGCTCACGGGCGCTTAAGACCGGTAACCAACCCGTGAGAGGACGTGAGAGCTTCCCGTTTACCATATGTGGATGATCAATAGGGTTGATGAGTCCGTAGTCCGAGTTGGTCGGTGCCATAGGATACGCCGACTCTAGTGTGAAGGATACCGGAAAGGATCGTCGGGGGATGAGGAATGGAAGTATCTGGATCTGACTTGATGTAACCAAGTAGAAGACTTGCATTTGGCTAGGTTTTACCCCGACATGCGCCAAGACTTATACCAAATGGTTGTGAGAGAGTGTGTTGACTTAACCCCCTGCCAAGGTTTGTCCTGAGGGATGAAGGACCCATTACCAATCGGCTGCTCAAGACCGGTGAAATGATCCGTGAGAGAATCCAAGATATCTTAAATGGTTGAGGATGTGAGTGGACTTTCCTAAAGAAGTACGGTGCTATGACTTAAAGCATGTCCGCCAATAGAGACCAGCATCCATAGAGTTAGATTCATTCATTCATTGTTTGTCTCATATCATATTGCATTTATGTTTGTTCGGAATCCTGCCATTTATGTTATTATGGATTTTAAGCGCCTTCTTGGGTTTCTTTGAAACTCATTCCTTTATTGTACAATGTTGTTAGACTATCCTGCAGTGTACCGAGTATTATGACGGTCCCTATGAAGAAGCGCAAGGCGAAGAGACATATCTCCAGGAAGGTGATTGCGGTTACCACAATTACTCTGAAGATCCCGCGAGTGGTTATGCTCCGTACGATGCTTAGTCCGACCATTGAGTGGAAGCGTCCTTGTGCTATTTATGAGATCTATACATACAAGTATAAAGTGGAGAATAATTTAGTTACCCAATGTACTTGTTACTGGGATTAGATTTTGTCTAGTTTATTCTTTAGAGCTACTTTTCCGCTGGATGTAAAGTGGGATTTTTGCTTCACTTTACTTATCTGTTTGATACTCTGATTATATCTATTATTCTGATTCGTTTATGATTCATTCTTTCATTATTGGATCTATGATTTATCTTCCGCACACTTGTTATGATTGTTCATGATTATGTTATTGTTTATGTGGGAGGTTGATCACTCGATACCTGATCTTCGCGCTGTGGATCACACTCTCGGGTATGCCAGATAGGGTACCGGCTGGGAGGGCGTGACAATGAGTCAAATTATGTTTCAATATTTTGGTTTCTATTCCAAGTTATCTGTTATTCACTTCTAAGAGCACTTGAGTCACTTTCGGATCTGTGACTCGGAATGTTCCTTCACCGTTTCTGTGGTCGGGGTTCCACTTGATCTTGGGATCTGATACCAATCTATCACATCCACCCAGCCGGTACCCCATTTGGAATACCCGGGATGTGATCCACAGTCCAAGGATCAATGATCTGAGGTCCATGCCTCCCACATACACGGTAACTTAATCATGAACAGTAATAATCAATGGTAAAAACAGTTAATACTAAGTATCATGAATAAGATAAGATTAAATAAATCAGAGTGTAGAAGACAATAACATTAAAGTATAAGCAGAATCATAAGGGTGAGAGAAGGTATGATAACCACTCTCTCAGAGCAGCGGAAAAGAAGTGTAATAACGTCAATTACATGTCTAAGTGTCAAAAGATAATCTCAAAGATAAGTTAGTTACAAGACCAAAGGTTCCATAAATACACCAGGGGAATGGGGCACTATGCTAGGGTTTCTTCTATACTAATGGTAGTCTCATCAACAGTACGGATGAAGTAAACCCAACGCTGCCGCTCCCGCACAACTGTGGGGCTAACCCTGGTGCAGATAGTAATCCTCCTCGGCTCCAATATACGGATCCTCACTGACGCCACTACCCGGAGGGTAGTATGTGGAATCATAGTCCGCTTCAAAGGAGGTGCCATCATAGTCTTCGGTACCTAGAATATAATCTAAAACATTTGCACAAAAACGAATGAGTTCGAAGAACTCAACAAGGAAGTTATTCCATAATTAGAAATCATACACATTCAGAACATATTATAATGCAATGCGATATGGAACATATGATGCAAATATGAGTCTAACTCTATGAATGCTAGTCTCTAGGGTAGACATGCTTTGAGTCATAGCACCGTACTTCTCTGGGTCGTCAGCCACTCTCCCATTTCCATATCTTGGGAATGCCCGGGGAAGATCGGTAAAGTCATCAAAAAAACAGTGGTAAGGGGATTGGTCACCGCTCTCTCACATCACCATTTGGTCAAGTACTGGCGCATGTCACAGTAAAGCCTAGCCCAATGCAAGTCATCTACTCAGTCGGTCAAGTCAGATTCAAATACGTCCATTCCTCGCCCTCGGCAATCCTTTCCGGTATCCTTCACACTAGAGTCAGCAAAATCCCGGATTTCAGACTCATCAACCCTATTGGTCATGTCACATCCACCCAGCCGGTACCCTATCTGGCATACCCGAGTGTGTGATTCACAGTCCACAAGATCCAGTAGTAAGAGAAATCAACCTCCCACATTCACAACAATATAATCAAGAACAAGACTAAGTCAATGTTAACAATATTATTCAATGAATCAAGGTAAAGTAACGAGATATTCATCAGAGTGCGGAAAAGATACCAATAGATATATAAATCAAAAGTAGAGTGAGGCGGAATCTCACTCCATGAGTACAGCGGAATGTAGTTCGATAATCAAATGGGATTACAACCATTTCTAAAGACAAGAAAGAAGATATAATCTAACTAAACTAGAGTCTTTTCTACTTCATAAAGGATGTCCTCATAGCCATAGACTTCATCGATGATGCTCAGACGCTCCCACTCCACAGTAGGGCTAATCCTGGTAACAAGAGAGACCACTCGAGGGATCCTCAAAGTAGTCTTCGTAGTAGCCAGCACTTTGCGTATGGTACGCTTCTTCATCTTGCGCTTCCTCATATTGCGCTTCATAGCCATCAAAACCTGTAGAATAGTCTAACAAAAGATATTGTACAAAAAGGAGTGAGTTTCAAAGAAACTCAGCAAGGCAAGTTATTCCATAATAACATAGTATCACAACAAAGCAATAAGTGATATGATATGAGATAACAATGCATGTATGAGTCTAACTCTATGTATGCTGGTCTCTATAGGCAGACATGCTTTAAGTCATAGCACCATACTTCTTTGGGTAGGTCTCATCACACAACATCGGTTGGTAGTGGGTCCTTCATCCATCTTGGACAATCCATGGTTAGGGGTTAAGTCACCTCTCTCTCACATCACCGTTTGGTCTAAGTATTGGCGCATGTCAAGGTAAAGCCTAGCCCAATGCAAGTCTTCTACTTAGTCATATCAACTCAGATGCAGATACGTCCATTCCTCCCCTCTCGGGATCCTTTCCGGTATCCCTCACACTAGAGTCAGCGTATCCAACTCTCTCAAATACGGACTCATCAACCCTATAGGTCATCCACATATAGTAAACGGGAAGCTCTCATGTCCTCTCACGGGTTGGTTACCGGTCTTGAACGCCCATGAGCCCAAGTCTATCCATATGCAACTCTACCCACAAATGGCCCCCACAATGTGATTCATGTCCCCTCATGGATATAACTCACCGGTCTTGAGCACCCATGAATCCCCATTGCTACCATGGGTCGTTCGGTCTCAATACCCTTCCGATTCTGGTCTGATATAACAGGGGTATAACCTAGCCAAACACTGCTAGACAAGTGCTAGGTATGAAAACCAATAATCCAGGAAAGCGTCAAAGGGCAACATTGGAAATATCCCATACTACTCCCAATGAGGTCCAAGGACAGAAATGTCAAAAGGACATTCCCCAATCCCAAATCATACCTAAGCAATCACAATCGTAATTCAGTCATATCATCCACGACAAATATCACATCATATGAAAGAGTATAATAAAACAAGATTAAATAAATAAGGAAACATACATGAGTAAGTATTCATACATAATCAAGTACATAAAGTAAATAAAGAAATAAGATCCTAATGTACTTGCAGCATTCATATCATAATAGAAACTAACATAACAGTAGCAAATCTAAGTAGTTCCCAAATTAGAAACTAAATCTATGGAAATCTATGTTAATATGGTAACAACTTTCCTTACCTTAAATAGATCCGAGAATATTCCGGACGAACAAGAGGATGAATCCAAGGTTAGCAAATAATCCCTAAAATAGCATCACACAATCATTAGGAAGTAGTCCTAAAAGAATAAGCATGATTTGAATCAAATCGGACGAAGAAAACAGATTCTGCTGTTGTAGGTTGATTGGTCAGTGTAGCATTGGCTGATCGACCAGGCAAGTCCGCCCAAGAGCAAATCCGAAAATAAAAAGGGAATCTTGATCCGAAACCTATGCTACACAAACCGGAATGCAACGAAACTTGGAGGGATTGTCTAACATAGTAGTCTAAGCCTAGAAAGCATAATTTAGACATCAAACCACCATTAAAACATTACATCCTAATTTAGAACCACAGTTTCTATTTTGTTAAAAATCATAGTTTTCATTGGAAACATGCTATGAATGAAAGAGATGAACTAGAGATGATTAGATCTCATTCTAGTACAAGATCACAGTAGATCAGAGGTATGAATAATCATAGAGAAGCATCTATAATGCTAGAATGAATCAAAATAGGAAATATTATCATAGTTTAAGAAGAAATCATAAGAATCATGTTAAGAATGAATGAGATGATCATAGTACAAGAGAATGAAAAGAGATTGTAAAGATATGACTACAAGGTTGCAGCATCTTCATCATAATCTCAGTTCAGAGATGAGAGTGATCATAGAAAGAATAAATCATTAACATAAAGGATAGATTACTAACCTTTAATTGAAGAACAAGAGAGAGAGAGTTTGCAAGATTGCAAGATTAGGTCTTCTTCTTCACTCTTGGAGGCTTGGAGATGGTTTCCCTTCGTTCTCCAGGTGTTATGGAGGCTAGGGATACTAAAATCACGAAGTCATGGGGTATATATAGCAAGATTCTCAAAACAGAAGATTCTGTTCGAGTTCAGCAACTCTGGGTCGATTGGCTGGGTAGCATTGGGCACTCGACCCAAGCACTCGACCCAGGCTGACAGCAAAGCCAAAAACAGGGATTTGAGGGTCTTCCACTACTCGGAATCAAACGAAACTTTAAACACATATTCTATAACATACCTAGCATAGAAAAATGGCTTTAAATCATATCCCACCAAGATCTAAGGTCATCAACTAATCTTCTCTTCATCAAGGTGCAGTCTATTCTCTATATCCAACACTGACTTCAAGTTTGGGGCATCATCTTCAATCTCCATAGGTTCGGAGTCGAACACTATATCATCTACCAATATGGCCCGTAGTTGACTTTCACTTCTACTTTGGGTCTTCGGACCTACAATCAAAGAGTATCCGGGTTAAGGTTAGGGTCGGGTTTCACATTCCCCCCTCCTTAAAAGAAATTTCGTCCTCGAAATTGAAAGTATACCTGAACTTCCAAAAAGATGAGTAAACTTCTCCTTCATATCTTCTTCCTTTTCCCAAGACGCTTCTTCAGGGGTATGGTTCTTCCACTGAATCTTCACCAAAGGGATAGTTCGATTCCTTAACTGCTTGTCCTTTCTATCCAGGATTTTAACCGGTTCTTCCTTATAAGATAAATCAGCACAAAGTCCTTCAGGTTCTTGCTGTGAAACCCAGCCCTAACCTTGACCCGGAAACCTTGTTATTTGTAGGTCCGATGACCCGAAGTAAAGTAAGAAGTCAGCTTTGGGCCATCCCAGTAGAGGACTTGGTGTCTGGCTTTGAATCCATGAAGGTTGATGATGAGGTGCTATTTATGGAAACAGAATCCTGATGAAGATCTAATTAGTTGATGGACTTGGAGTGATCTCTATCTTGGTTTGAAGGCATTTCTACCTACTAGGTAAGTCACTTGACTTGTGTGCAAAACCCCTTTAGGTTTGGATTTGATCTGGGCCTTCAATTCCCTGTTTTGGCCTTCTTTGTCTGCATTGGTCGACCGATTGGTCGACCGGGGCGATCGACCAATCCACTCGACCAATGGGTGTCTGTCTTTGGCAATTAGGTTGATTCTTGCTCTATTTAAGCCTAACCTCGAGTCCACTTCGTATTTGCTGCCTCCAAACCCTCCGGAACGAACCAAAGACCTCTCGCAAGTCATCTCTCTTGCATCCTTGGAGTTTTCTTGGCGGATCTTCGTCGGAACTCTTCTTTTTGCATCAAAAGGTATGTCTACTCTCTCTTCTTCTCCTACATCTTTGTTTTTCTTTCCTTTTTGAGTTGAGACAGTGGAAGAGATGCTGCATCCTCTGTTGCAAACATCTCTCGAACATGTTCTCATGATCATCCTAAGGATTAAAGGCTAGAACAATGATCTTAACCATGATCATTGCAAGCTTTTGAAGGATTCATGATCAAACCATGATTTAATCTCTGTTAATTTCCTAATCTGAATTCTGATCTCTTTGGATCTTCTTTCATTAATCATGTTAGTGGTTAATGGTTGTGTTTTCTTTCTATGATCCATAATCCATAGAATTCTAGTTGTTCTCTTCTACCTTACTATGTGTTCTTCATGATGCATGATAGTACATATATGGTAGGTTTTATTTCCTTATTTAGATTCATGCTTCTAAGCCTTATACCATGAAGACCTATGCATGTTTTCATGTTTTCATTACCAAAAGCAATGATCCATCTTCCTATTGTTCTTGTCCTTGTTTTCTATTTCAAAATTCATCAAGATCCATGTTTGATTTATTTATGGTAACTTTTTGTTTCCTAATTGGGATCTTGATACCTTGATTTGATTAGTGTTTTGAGGTCCCCTATATGCTAGAATACTACTGATGTAGTCTACCCCTTGATTAGTACCCTTTTGAACCACCAAATTCGGATTTCATATCTCAAAACTCCGATTTTCTAAGTTATCTGTCTGCATTGGTCGACTCGATTGGTCGACTGGACCACTCGACCAATCCACTCGACCAATGAGTACAGACAACTCCGGAATTGGTCTGTTTCGGATGTTTTGCTATATTTTCTGTTAGGAATCTTTCCTAATATGTTGTATATACTTGTTTAGGACCTTCTTCTCAAGTTTGCCAAGATCTTACTTGATTTCTTAGGATTCTTTGCGAGTTATAAAAGGTAAGGATGGTTATTTCCTTAATTACATAGATAGCATGAATCTAGTTTCTATATTTGAATATCATTAATATGTTTCCTAAATTAGATTCTTACAATGATATACTACTGTTGCATAACTTTGATTACAGTAGCATTACTTATTCATATTGAATTGATTCATGTATGATTTACTTACCAATGTTATACAAATGTTTGTAAATATTGATTTCTTTCCATATATGGAGTTACCATATATGTGATGATATGAATTGATGCATGTGTATGCTTACGTATGGTTTGGGAAGGAGAGGTGTCCTTTTGACATTTCTGTCCTTGGACTACTACGGGAATATTATGGGATGTTTCCGGAGATGCCCTCTGGACACCTTCCTAAACTGTTGGATGACATATATAGGATTGTCTAGTAGTGTTTGGCTAGGATGTCCTGTTATGTCAGACCCTAATCGGAGGGGTATTGAGACCGAACGACCCGTGGTAGCAATGGGGATTCGTGGGCGCTCAAGACCGGTAACCAACCCGTGAGAGGACAGGAATCACATTGTGGGGGCCATTTATTGGTAGGGTTGCATATGGTTAGACTTGGGCTCACGGGCGCTTAAGACCGGTAACCAACCCGTGAGAGGACGTGAGAGCTTTCCGTTTACCATATGTGGATGATCAATAGGGTTGGTGAGTCCGTAGTCAGGGACTATGATGACTCTAGTGTGAAGGATACCGGAAAGGATCGTCAGGGACGAGGAATGGAAGTATCTGGATCTGACTTGATGTAACCAAGTAGAAGACTTGCATTTTGGCTAGGTATTACCCTGACATGCGCCGGTACTTATACCAAATGGTTGTGAGAGAGTGTGTTGACTTAACCCCCTGCCAAGGTTTGTCCTGAGGGATGAAGGACCCATTACCAATCGGCTGCTCAAGACCGGTGAAATGATCCGTGAGAGAATCCAAGATATCTTAAATGGTTGAGGATGTGAGTGGACTTTCCTAAAGAAGTACGGTGTTATGACTTAAAGCATGTCTGCCAATAGAGACCAGCATACATAGAGTTAGAATCATTCATTCATTGGTTGTCTCATATCATATTGCATTATGTTTGTTCTGGAATTCTGCCATGTATGTTATTATGGATTTTAACTGCCTTACTGAGTTTCTTTGAAACTCATTCCTTTATTGTACAATGTTGTTAGACTATCCTGCAGGTACTGAATACTATGACGGTCCCTATGAGGAAGCGCAAGGCGAAGAGGCATATCTCCAGGAAGGTGATTGCGGTTACCACAATTACTCTGAAGATTCCACGGGTGGTTATGCTCCGTACGATGCTTAGTCCGACCATTGAGTGGAAGCGTCCTTGTGCTATTTATGAGATCTACACCTACAAGGATGTCGTCTACAAAGTGGAGAATGATTTAGTTACCCAATGTACTTGCTACTGGGATTAGCTTTTATCTAGTTTATCTTTCGAGCTACTTTTCCGCTGGATGTAAAGTGGGATTTTTGCTTCACTTTACTTATCTGTTGACACTCTGATTATATATTTAGTATTCCGTTTCGTTTATGATTCATTCTTTCATTATTGGATCTATGATTTATCTTCCGCACTCTTGTTATGGTTGTTCATGATTATGTTATTGCTTATGTGGGAGGTTGATCACTCGATACCTGATCTTCGGGCTGTGGATCACACTCTCGGGTATGCCAGATAGGGTACCGGCTGGGAGGGCGTGACACTTGCTGTAGTATGTGATCTGGGTTCTCAACATACTTCCGAAGCATTGAAACATGAAATACATTATGAGTCTCAGCGAGTGACGGAGGTAGAGCCAAACGATAAGCAACTGATCCATTTCTTTCAAGAATCTCATAAGGTCCAATATAACGAGGACTAAGCTTTCCTTTAACATTAAACCTCATTACACCCTTCATAGGCGATACCTTTAGAAAAACGTTCTCACCAACTTGAAATTCCAAATCTGACCTTCTTCTATCAGCATAAGATTTTTGTCTTGATTGAGCAGTCTTAATCCTTTCTCTTATCATATCTACCATCGCACTGGTAGCTTCAATCATTTCTGGTCCTAACACTTTCCTTTCCCCAGTTTCGGTCCAATACAGAGGTGTTCTTCAAGTGTTTCCATATAAAGCTTTAAAAGGAGCCATGCCTATTGTAGACTGATAACTATTGTTATAGGCAAACTCAACCAAAGCTAAATGTTCATCCCAATTACCACTCATATCAACCACACGATCTAAGCATATCTTCCAAAATCTGAATCGTCCGCTCAGATTGTCCATTAGACTGAGGGTGGTGAGCAGTACTCAAATTCAACTGGGTTCTCAAAGCTTTCTGCGAACTATTCCTAAATCTTGAAGTAAATCTAGGGTCACGATCAAACACAATACTCACAGGCACTCCATGCAGACGAACAACATTGTCCACGTAAAGCCTAGCTAACTTATCCATAGTGTGAGTGATCTTCATAGGAATAAAATGGGCTGATTTGGTCAATCTATCAACAATTACCCACACAATATCATTACCTTTACTTGTTCGAGGCAAACTAGTCACGAAGTCCATAGTAATGTTCTCCCATTTCCAACCAGGCAAGGGTAAGGGCTGCAATCATCCAGACAGAGGTTGTCGAATAGCTTTAACACGTTGACAAGTCTCACACTTAGCTACAAAATCTTCCACATCAGACTTCAATCCAATCCACCAAAAATGTTCTTTCAAATCCTTATACATTTTTGTACCTCCTGGATGTACGGCAAAGATCGACTGATGTGCTTCCTTCAAAATTTCCTTTTTAACTTCTTCAACTGCAGGCACACAAAGTCTTCCTCTAAACAATAACGCACCATCCATAGATATACTAAAATCAGGGTCCAAATTAGAATTTAAAGAAATCTTCTCTATCTTCTCTGTCAATTCCGGATCCGAATCTTGCAAGGCAACAATTCGATCCCTAAGGGTGGATCATGCTGTCATGGCTGAAAGCATAACATCTGAACTTTGCGAAACAACTTCCAATTCAAAATCTGAAATTGACTTCAACAATTGCTCATAGCATTCAAATCTAAATCCTTCTTGTTACTTTTCCTACTAAGAGCTTCCGCAACGACATTTGCTTTACCAGGATGATACTGGATATCACAATCATAATCAGAGACTAATTCCAACCATCTTCTTTGTCTTATATTTAACTCCTTTTGGGTAAAGAAATACTTTAAGCTCTTATGATCTGTGAAAATCGCAATCTTCTCACCATACAAGTAATGTCTTCAAATCTTTAGGGCAAAAACAATGGCTGCAAGTTCCAAATCATGAGTGGGATAATTCCGCTCATATACCTTCAATTGCCTTGAAGCATAAGCTATCACCTTCCCATGTTGCATTAAGACACAACCCAAACAAATCTTAAACTCATCAGTATAGACTGTCAGACCACCGGAATTATCGGGTATAGTCAAAACCGGGGCACTTTTCAATCTATCCTTCAATTCTTGAAAATTCTTCTCACATGCGTCAGACCAAACAAACTTCTCTTCTTTCCTAGTTAGCTTAGTCATAGGTGTCAGATCCACCCAGCCGGTACCCTATCTGGCATACCCGGGATGTGATCCACAGCCCCGAAGATCCATAGTTCAGGGACCACATAATCCACATCGACGATAATACAATCATAAACAGATAATAATCATAAACTAACAATGAATGATCATGGAATTCAGAAATAAGGTGTCAGACATAATCAGAGTGCGGAAATAAATATCAAATCAGATAAATTAAGAAGGCAGTGGGCGGAATCCACTCCTTCACCAAACAGAAGTGAGGTCAAAATTTAGTTAAGTACAAGTCTCAAGTTATAAAGGTAAGTTAAAGTTATTACAATTCTTCTAAGTATACTGTCACAAAAGAAGGGGTAACTACTCATAAGTCTCCTCCATAATAAATATATCTTCTTCAAAGTTGAGGACCATGGAGACCCAACATGACTGCTCCCATACAACTCCGGGGCTAACCCTGGTACGCCTGGTAATCTTCTTCGGTATGGTCACCGAAGTCTTCAACGTAGCCAGCCTCCGGATGGTAGTATGAGGTATCTGGGTCCGCCTCAGGGAGGGTGCCATCAGAGTAATCACCTGTAGAATAGCCTAACAAAATATGGCAACAGAAAAGGAATGAGTTCAAAAGAACTCAGCAAGGAAGTTATCCCACCACACATAAACCACAAGATAATCATAAAATGATGCAGATGATATGAGGCATATAATGCAATATGACTTTATTCTAAGTATGTTGGTCATCTATGGTAGACATGCTTTAAGTCATAGCACCATACTTCTTTAGGTAGTCTCAGTCACTCATCACCGGGGGGAATTGGGTCCTGCATCCCTCTCGGACAAATCCATGGTTGGGGTTTCGGTCACCGCTCTCTCACATCATCGTTTGGTCTAAGTGTTGGCGCATGTCAGGGTATAGCCTAGCCCAATGCAAGTCATCTACTTAATCATATCATGCCAGTTCCAGATACTTCCATTCCTCCCCTCTCGGGATCCTTTCCGGTATCCTTCACACTAGAGTCACGGATATTACTCACCGGACTCATCAACCCTATTGGTCATCCACAAATGGTAAACGGGAAGCTCTCACGTCCCTCTCACAGATCATTTCACCGGTCTTGAGTGCCCGTGAGCCCAAGTCTAGCCATTTGTAACCCTACCAATAAATGGCCCCTTTCGGGTAACCGTAATGCATTTTATGTCCACTCACGGAGTGGATACCGGTCTTGAGCGCCCACAAATCCACACTACTACCACGGGTTGTTTGGTCTCAATGCCCTTCCGAATCGGGTCTGATATGATAGGGACATCCTAGCCATACATCTAGACAAATCCTATGCATGTCATTCAATAACCCGGGAAAGCGTCAATGGACACCTTCGGAGAACATCCCATACTATTCCCTCCGATGTCCAAGGCAAGAAGCACCAGTAGGGTACCCCTCAATCTAAAGTTATACTTAAGCAATCACATGCCCAAGTTCATCATATCAGTTCACAAGATACAACGTCATAATAAACATTCAATTCATGACATTGACATAAGTTATCATATATTGAAATTGATAAGCATGATAAAGCATTGAAGTAATATAATGTAAACACAAAGCTACTTTTAAAAGACATATGTAGCAAGTCTAACACGATAAGAATATGAAATAGAAACTATATTTACTAGGTTAGGAATACCAAGTCAAGATTTCTATATCCTAGGTAATTACATCGATAACTATCTTTACCTTGAATCGGAGAAGAGAATGGTCCAAGATCACTAGCAGTGGCCCAAATAGTCTTAAAGTCCTAAACAAGCATGTATGAAAGGTTAGAGATGAAATCAGAACAATCGGAGATCAAACGAATCAGAACTGGGCAAAAGTTGCTGACAGCAACTCTATTGGTCGATACATTTGGTCGATAGTATCGACCAATAGTATCGACCAAATCAATTCCAGGACAGCAAGCTGGCTTTTCGGATTCTTGCCCAGATTTGGTCTTCCGGGTCTCGGATTGACATGAAACTTGGAGGATAGTCTAAGCACAACATGGGGACACTAATTATCAAGAAACTTTCATAATCCAATGGTCCATTTGGAAATCCCCAAATTGACATATTAAGGTTAAGAGTTGTAGATCATGGCATTGGCTATATCTCAATGCAAATTAGGGGAAAACATGGGGGATTAGGTAGGGAATCGTTTAGAAGTAACATGGAGCACATATGCAAGGTATAGATTAGGTTAATCATGAGCTTCATCTCAGTTTTGGTAAATAAAGAAAGTTGGTAAGCAATAAATCATGGAAATGTGTAGTCAATGATCATGAGGTGAATCAATCATAGTCATATCGGTGAAAACATCATTGTATGGGGTTTAGAAGGTTCATGGCAAGGTGTATGCAAGGTTGCAGCACCTTGGCCATGGTCCCAACAGTAAAATAGAGAAAAGATGAGTGAGAAAGTGATTAGGAGAGAGAGTCATACCTTTAAAGTGGAACAAGAAAGTAGGAATGAGTGGTTGGCAATGATTTATGAAGAAGATGCTTCACCACTACCAAGGAGGAGTTCTTGGGAGGCTCTCTCACGTTCCCAGATGTTAAAAACGCGAGAATAGGGCTCCAGTTTCGAGGAATAAATAAATAGAAAAGAATATTCCAAGAATCTTTAAATCTGGGCTCAAGAGACTTGTTGGTCGATAGTATCGGCCATAGTATCGACCAATAGTATCGACCAAAACAATCTCTGCAGAAATTTTACAGAATAGTTCAGCAACTTTAGGTGCGGACTTGGAGGGCTATACAAGGTCAAATTGCATGGGGTTTTCTCCTACAGTTCACTCAAGAGGTCTAGTTTCAGGGAGTACCTTCGGATTATGCACAGGAGTCCGTTTGCTATTTCAACTGTCTCGCTCTTCATCAGTGCGCAGATTCTAACATAGCACTGGTAATGTGCTCAAGGAAGGAGCAGCATCATCAATGTCCATAAACTAGAATCCCGACATTACGTCATCAACCAGTAGGGCCCATAAGTCCCTCCTACCACCACTTCGGGTCTTTGGACCTACAAACATAACAATGACCGGGTCGGGTCAAGGTTAGGTAAAAGTTGGATTTTACAATAGGAGCAGCCAACTTAGAAAAGTTCTCAATAAGTCTCCTATAATAACCAGCCAAACCTAAGAAACTTCTTATTTCAGACACCGTCTTCGATCTTTCCCACTCGGCAACTGTATTAACCTTGTCGGGATCGACACGAATACCTTCGGCTGAAACAACATGACCAAGAAATACCACTCTTGGAAGCCAGAAATCACACTCACTAAACTTGGCATACAACTTCTTATCTCTTAGTCTTTGCAAAGTAATACCAAGATGCTTCCGATGCTCTTATTCGCTCTTTGAGTAAATCAAAATGTCATCGATAAAGACAATAACGAACTTATCTAACACATCATGAAATACTCGATTCATCAAGTCCATAAACACAGCAGGAGCATTAGTCAAACCGAAAGGCATGACTCTGATATGGAGAGTTTATGATCAGACCGGGTTCATGCCTGGTCCGACCCTCGACCCCGGTCGAGACGGAGAAAACCGAATCGCTCCCGAGCGAACCGGATCAAGAAGATGGCTTGCTGAAGAAGAAAGATTATTCGGCTGCAAGCGTGCCCTAATCTTACTTATGGATTAGGGTAATCACCCTGATGACAACAGACTCAAACTGACGGCTGCGGATAATCATCATCAAAGGGATAACTATCGCATAACCTAACGGTTATCTCAGGAGTCCTCTACTAGCCCAAACTAGTAGAAGTCTATCACTCAACGGATCTCATTGATAAGATCCAACGACTACCCGAAGAAGGCTCGAGTGCATCCAACGAAGGAGATTCGAAGGTACACTCTATATAAACCTCACTACCATACAAGGTGAGGGAGGGATCAATCGATCAGAAAGAATACTATCTGAGACTCAGGTTCAGATACATACTGATAGATCCAAACTATCAGCGTCTTGCTATCTAGATCACCTTTCCCGTTTCTTCATTCATTAGCTCTGTGCTTCTAGCAGAGCCGTTTGTGATTAAGTTCATCAACTGACTTAGCCTTCGGAGGTGGACTCGCGACCCCAGCGGTCGGGCCACATCTGACGCTTTCGTTTTGCAGGACATCATGTGAAGATCCAAGGGCTGAGCAGGTTTTGGACGCATCATTTGGCGCCGTCTGTGGGAACGACTTGAAAAAGCCATGGTGACTAGATCAGTAGCCACAGCATCCGCTGCACAACGCAATTCCGGTGTTCAGATACCTGGGGTGAATAATCCAGATATTCCCCAGGAAAGCCAAAATCCTATCGAGGTGGATGATGGCCAGGGAGGACATAATCTTCCTCCTGTTACAATCCAAGATCAATTGGATCAGGTAAAGATTCAACTCTTGGAGGTGAGCCAAGCACTCCGCGTGCTCACCAGACGAGTGGTTTTACCACAAGAACCTGATCAACACGATTCAGGGAGACGTGCATTGCCACGTGACCAAAGAATGGCTGAAGACCGGAATGTTGATCAGAATTTCCGTGAAGGAGACCGAGGACTTCGGAGGATTGATGATCAACCAAGGCGAGGCGATCAGTTCGACAGACCGCAAGAGAGTACAACCGATTCAAATACAAGGTTGGATACAGGGGTAAGAACTCACTCACCCACTGTCAGAAGAACCGTTCGTGATGATCGAGCAGTTCGTGACGAGAGAAACGTTCGTGAAGGACGGGCTGTTCGTGATGATCGAGTAGCACGTGATGATCGTGTTAATCGAGGTCGTGATCGTATTGCTGAAGATCACCCGACCCAGATTGGTCAAGAATTGGCCAACATCAATGAGAAGTTAGGGCAGTTGGCTAAGGGAAGAATAACTGAGGATATTTACTTAGTCATTCGGAAGACTCCTTTTGCTGAGCCAATTGCGGGATATCGGTTTCCCCATAACTTTCGTTTGCCTACCTTCTCAACATTCGATGGCTCCGGAGATCCAACAACTCACATCGGCTACTACCAACGCAGACCATGGCGGTTTCAGTGTAATTCCGATGAAATTTTATGCGGGTTTTTGGTTCATCTCTAACTGGAGCGGCACAAAAGTGGTTTTCTAACCTCCCCTCGGGAAGGATCGTAAACTTTGACGAATTGGCACGCTAATTCATAGGGCGATTCCAAAGTGGGATACAGGTCAAGAAAACGGAAGAAACCTTGTTTACTGTCAAACAAGGAAAGAACGAATCGATCGGAGAGTTTCGAAAAGATTCAACAAAGTGACGATGGAGATAGAAAACTTGGATGAACAAGTAGCCAGAACCGCTCTATTCACAGGACTCACAAATCGGAAACTCCTGGAGTTATTACTCCAGGATATACCCACGACTTATGCTGAGTTGGTACAGAGATGCCAGAAGCAAGCTGAAGTCATGGAGATTCTAGAAGCGCGCCAAGCAGATAATAAAGTCTCCAATAAGGAACAAAAGGCTCTGAGCGGGGAGAAGCCAAAGAAGAATGTTCGCGATCGGGTTGGAAGATCCCAACCTTGGCGCCAAAGATCCCCCGGTAGAAGTGAGTACACTCCATTGAATGCTCCTCGGGCTGATATTTTGAATATCCTCAAAAGAAAAAATATTTTGAAGTGGCCGCCTAAAATTCTTTTGAAACCCGGAGAGCAGCAGGATCGGGAAAAGTATTGCCGATTCCACAAGGACTATGGTCATTATACTAATGACTGTCATCATCTGAAGGCAGATATTGAAAGATTGATATCTCAGGGACATCTGTCCAGTTTTGTTAGCAGGAGAAGGGAGGAGCCACGTGGGCCACGTGCGGCTGCCCCTAAAAGGGATCGTTCGGTTAGTTCAGAACGATCGAGGGAGGCCCCGAAGTCTAAAAAAGGCAAGGAGGTGATTGAAGCTTCTACTCGGTCACCGATCCTTACCATCTTTGGGGGACCAGAGCCCGAATCATTCCGGAGTCTAAAAACAAAATCCAAATTTGTTGGAGCCGGAGAGTCGCAGAAGCGGAAGAAGCTGAATGGTGAAGATTCTATCTGTCACATCCCGCCCTAAATCCACCCAGGGGGTACCCTATCTGGGTTACTCGGGAGTGATCCACAGCCCAACAGATCCAGTTTAGGAACGATCATATCCACTTATCACAATAATATAATCAAAAGCAAGAACAATTTATAGTATTCAAGTAATCTAATAATAAAAGTTAAGAAATGATCACAGAAGGATCACAACGAACATCAGAGTGCGGAATAACAAGTATCAAATCAAAAGACAACTGTGCGGAAGGTAGATCGAAATAAGGTAAAGGTTACAACCAAATCTCCAAAGAAGGAAAATAAGAAGGTAAGCAACTAAGTTACAGTTTCTTCTAACTTATAAAATGTCTCCTCAATAACATAATCATAAGAAACTAAGCCGAGCCGGATCTACTCCCCGACAAATATGAGTCTTGAACCGATAGCCTTCACCGATGTAGTCACCGTAGCCAAAGTGGTATGAGTCACCAACTTAGTCCTCAAAGTGTTGACCGTCATCCAACAAAGGAGGAGTACCGCAGAAAAGTCTAACAAAATATGTTGCAAAAAGGAGTGAGTTCAAAAGAACTCAAGCAAGGAAAGTTATTCCATAATACATAAGCCATATGATATCAATCATGAACTGATGCAGATGATATGAGACATAAGATGCAAATATGATTCTAACTCTAAGTATGCTGGTCTCTATGGTAGACATGCTTTAAGTCATAGCACCATACTTCTTTAGGTAGTCTCAGTCACTCATCACCGGGGGGATGTTGGGTCCTGCATCCCTCTCGGACAAATCCATGGTTGGGGGTTTCGGTCACCACTCTCTCACATCACCATTTGGTCTAAGTATTGGCGCATGTCAAAGTAAAGCCTAGCCCAATGCAAGTCATCTACTTAGTCATATCATGTCAGTTCCAGATACGTCCATTCCTCCCCTCTCGGGATCCTTTCCGGTATCCTTCACACTAGAGTCACGGATATTACTCACCGGACTCATCAACCCTATTGGTCATCCACAAATGGTAAACGGGAAGCTCTCACGTCCCCTCACGGATCATCTCACCGATCTTGAGTGCCCGTGAGCCCAAGTCTAGCCATTTGCAACCCTACCAATAAATGGCCCCTTCCGGGTATCCGCAATGCAATTTATGTCCTCTCACGGAGTGGTTACCGGTCTTGAGCGCCCACAAATCCACACTACTACCACGGGTCGTTCGGTCTCAATGCCCTTCCGATTCGGGTCTGATATGACAGGGCATCCTAGCCATACATCTAGACAAGTCCTATGTATGTCATCCAATGATCCAGAAAGCGTCGATGGGCATCTTCGGAGAACATCCCATACTATTCCCTCCGATGTCCAAGGACAGAAGTACCAGTAGGGCACTCCCCAATCCCAAATCATACCTAAGCAATCACATGCTTATTTCCATCCATTACATATCAACAATACATTATCATATTGAAAACATGTCATAACATCTCATAATACAAAGATATAAATAAATGACAAGAATAAGTAAACATGATAAATCAAGTAATTAAGCATGGTGTTACTGTCATAAGGTAACTACAGTAGTCATATGATGTCTAAAATCAATTAATAAGTTAAGTCTACTAAGTTACCAACAGCAAGTGTAAAAGTCATCCAGTCTATGTTATATGGCAATAACCATCCTTACCTCAAATTGTGAAGAAGATGATCCGAAGTCACAAGAGAATGGTCCAACTATAGTCTTAAAACCCTAAACAAACATATATGAAGGATTAGAGAAGAAATCAAAACAATCGGAGATCGAACGGATCAAAAGCTGGGCAAAAGTTTCTCGACAAGAACCTTGTTGGTTGATACATTGGGTTGATGGTATCGACCAATAGTATCGACCAACAGAGTCTTGGACAGCAAAATGGGATTTTTGGGTTTTGGCTCAAAATGGGTCTTCCGGGTCTCGGATCGATATGAAACTTGGAGGGATGCTTAAGAACAGTAGCAGGAGACTACGTAGAAAGAATTAGCATGATCCAATGGTCGGATTGAAAACCCCCAATTTGAGGTCCTAGGTTCAAACTTGCAAGAATCATGTTCTTCAATGAAATCAATTGCAATTGCAAGAGAACTTAGGAATTTAAGCAATAGAATGATGAACAACAGAATATAGACAATTACTAACATATAATCAGACCTAATTGAAAGAGAAAATCAGATTAAGAGATGAATTCATGTTGTAAAGAAGAGGAAAATCAAAATAAGAAAGCAAGAACATCATGTATGAGAATCATAGCATGGAAAGAATGAAGAGAGGTTTAATCAACCCAAGAGAGCTTGTAGAAGAGGTGGTTGCAAGGTTGCAGCACCTTCTCCACGAACTCAGTAGCAAGAACAAGATGAGGTAGAAGTAGATTAGAGAGAGAGTGAGAGATTACATACCTTGGAGAAGAGATTAGAGAAGAGAAACAATGATTCTTGTAGAAGATCATCACCCAAGCCAAGGAGGAGGCTTAGAGGAGCTTTCCCACGTTCTCAGATGTTGAAATGAGTGAAATAATGATTTAGGTTCGAGGTTTCACTTAAAAGGACAAAGGAATATCCAAACAGCATCTTTTTCACGATTCTGGGCTTGTTTTGGTCGATACCTTTGGTTGATAGTATTGACCAATAGTATCGACCAACAGCAGTTTCAACAGAATTCTCAGGAATAGTTCAGCAACTTCGAACAGGGATTCGGAAGGCTATACAAGGTCAAATTGAGTGAGGTTTTCTCCTACAAGTCAATAAAGAATTCTAGTTTCCAGAAATACCTTTGGATCAAGCATGGGAGTTCATTAGGTCTACCAACTAAGCTCACCTTCTTCGATGCGCAAGCAGGATTTGCCAGACATAGTTCAGCAACTTCGGACAGGGATTTGGAGGGCTATATGGGGTCAAATTGGGTGGGGTTTTCTCCTACAAGTCCATCAAGAAGTCTAGTTTCGGTAAATACTTTTGGATTGTGCACAGGTGTTCATTAGGTCTACCAACTAATTCACCCCTCTTCGGTGCGCAGATTCAAAACTAACACTGACAACGCTCTCAAGTGAGGGGCATCAATCGTCAATGTCCATGGGCTTGGGCTCCGACACCAAATCATCAACCAAAAGGGTATACAAGGACTTTTCCCACCACTTCGGGTCATTGGATCAACAGACAATACAAATTCCGGGCCTGGTCAGGGTAAGGATAAGGCCGGATATGGCCTCCTAAGGCTTTAAAGGATAACAACATTGAAATCAAGGTCCAACTTCAAGGTCTAACATTAAACAAGTCTTTCTTTATCCCAAAAAAAATGGGGTGTCCGGGGGGGGTGTGGGGGTGGGGGCACACAAAAACAATAAGAGGAGAAGAAGAAAAAGAGACGTTTGTTTACCTCATGATGATGCTATAGTCATCAAGGTAGAGATTGCACGGCGGGAAGTGCATAGAGTTTTGATTGATACAGGGTCTGCAGCTGACCTAATTTTCTACGAAGTGTATCAAAAATTGAAGGTGGATCAGGACTTGATGAAACCTTCATCTACACACCTATATGGCTTTGCAGGGTCATCTGTAGTAGCGGAAGGATCGGTTCAGTTGGATCTATCCATTGGAAGTTTTCCTAAAGAAACAACTGTCCGAATCAATTTTTTGGTGGTTCGAGAACTACCAGCCTATAATATGATTCTCGGGCGACCATCTTTATCCAAGATAGGTGCTATTGTTTCGACAAAGCACCTGAAGATAAAATTCCCGACTAATATGGGAATTGGTCAAGTCTCCTCTGACCAGAAGATCTCTCGGCAATGTTATGTTGCCTATTTAAAAGACAAGGAGGGTCCGAAGAAGGTTACTGCCCTCCCCATTGAAGTTCGGAATGATCGGGAAGAGACGGAGATGCAAAGGCCCGAACCAGTGGAGAAACTGGAGCAAATCCAGCTATGTACCGAGGATGAGAAAAAGATTACTTATATCGGGTCTGAACAGTTGGAAGAGTTTAAAAATGAGTTGAAGTTATTTCTTCAACGGAATAAAGATGTATTCGCATGGTCTGCTGAGGACATGCCTGGGATCGATCGGGCCATTGCAGAGCACAAACTCTGGATAGACCCTAAGGCGAAACCAGTGATACAGAGAAGAAGAAATTTCTCTATTGAAAAGTATGAAGCCGTTCGGAACGAAGTTGAAAAACTTAAGAATTCTGGTTTCATAGAACCAATCGAGTGCCCAACTTGGTTGGCCAACGTGGTGATGGTGAAAAAGGCGAATGGGAAGTGGAGGATGTGTACAGACTACACGGATCTAAACAAAGCTTGCCCAAAAGATTGCTACCCGTTGCCTCGGATTGACCTCTTGATAGATGCTACTGCAGGATATGAAACTTTAAGTTTCATGGATGCCTACTCAGTGGTATAATCGGATCCTTAAGAATAAGGAGGATGAGAAGTATACGGCTTTCATGACTGATCGTGAAAGCTATTATTACAAGGTCATGCCTTTTGGCCTGAAGAATGCAGAGCAACATATCGGAGGGCCGTCAACAAGATTTTCAAAGAGCTGATAGAAAAGAATGTTGAAGCATATGTTGACGACACATGCTGGTGAAAAGCTTTACAAAAGCGAATCACATTGCAGATTTGACTCGAGGTTTTCTCAAGATCGAGGAAACATCAAATGAAGTTGAACCCGAGAAAAATGTGCCTTTGGAGTCTCCTCGGGCAAATTCTTGGGTTTCATGGTATCACAGAGAGGGAATTGAGGCCAATCCTGCCAAAATTCAAGCTCTTTTTTGATATGGAGGCTCCCAAAACCATTCGGGATGTACAATGTTTGACAGGGAGAGTTGCTGCCTTAAATCGATTTATCTCTAAGTCCTGGAGAAAAATGTTTGCCTTTCTTCAAGGCGCTTAAAGACCCGAAGGGCAAGAAGGAAGCAAAGTGGACTCGAAGAGTGCCGAAAGCTTTCGAGGAATTAAAAGAAGCACTTGGACAACCACCGATCCCGTCCGGCATCAGAGAAGGGGGAAATATTACAGCTATATCTAGCGACATCCCTTTCGGCGGTCGGTGCGGTGACTTGTTCGGGAGAAAGATAAGAAACAAGAGCCGATTTACTATGTAAGCCACGTGTTGCTAGATGTGGAGACGAGATATTCGCAGATTGAGAAGCGTGGCTCGGCTCTCATGATGGCCGCCAGAAGCTAAGGCCATATTTTCAGTGCTCATCCAATTGAGGTATTTACAACTTTTCCTCTTAGTAAAGTTCTTAACATACCCGATTTGTCCGGAAGGATGGTATCCTGGTCGCTTGAGCTAAGTGAGTTCCAAGTGAGCTTTAAGCCCGTAACCGCAATCAAGGCTCGGGCATTAGCCGACTTTGTAGTAGAAACTACCGCACCAAATGGAAGCCACCATTGAGGATCCCATTATACCAACCACTTGGGAGGTATATGTGGATGGTTCGAGTAATAAAGACGGAGCAGGCGCTGGAATTTTATTAAAAAGTCCAGCAGGATTTATTATTCGATATGCTTTAAGATTCGCATTTGATGCAAGTAATAATGAAGCGGAATATGAGGCCCTGATAGCAGGACTTCGGTTGTCAAAGGCATTAGCTATTGCAGATGTTACTATTTATAGTGACTCTCAGCTTATAGTCAACCAAGTCCAGGGGGAGTATGGCATTAAAGAACCACGCTTGCAAAAATATCGGGAGATAGTGCAGGCATTTCAAAACCAATTTCAGAATTTGAAGATATCTCAGATTTCGAGGAATGAAAATTCAGTGGCAGATGAGCTATCCCGACTAGCCAATGCCAAGGAAAAGAATCTAGACCCTTCGGTCTACATTAAAGAGGTAACTTTTCCAAGTTATCATGAGAAAGAAATTTCTTATATTGAAGCAGAACGTTGCTGGATGGATCCAATAATCGAATATCTAAGAGATGACAAGTTACCCAAGGATCCAGTAGAGGCAAGGTTGATCAAGATTCGATCAGCTAGATTTGTCATTCAGAATGGGAGACTCTACAAAAGATCTTATGCTGGACCCCTTATGAGATGTATAGGCCCCGAAGGAGCAAAATCAGCTTTGGCTGAGGTTCATGAAGGAATTTGTGGCGCTCACATGGGTGGTAGAGCCCTGGCCCACAAAATTCTAAGACTTGGGTTATATTGGCCTAAGATCCAAGAGGCTGCTATGGACTACGTTCGTCGATGTAGTAACTGTCAAATTCATGCTACAAGATGTAAGCGCCCGGCGGAAATTATGACTTCAATTCTAAATCCCATTCCCTTTGCAATGTGGGGAATTGATATCATGGGCAAATTCACCAAGGCATCGGGCGGACGGGAATATCTGATAGTAGCAATTGATTACTTCACAAAATGGGTAGAAGCGTGCATCGGCGACAATTACCGAGAAAAAGTGGAGAAATTTATGCTTGAATCAATCATATATCGCTTTGGGATTCCAAGGATAATTGTCATCGACCATGGTACTCGGTTCGATCGTCCACAATTTGAGCAATTCGTGTGGAACATATATGATCGAGCATCGTATGTCCTCAGTGGCATACCCCCAAAGCAATGGCCAGGTAGAGGTTACTAACCGAACACTACTGGAAGGAATAAAGAGAAGACTCGAAGCTGACAAAGCTTCTTGGGTCGAAGAACTACATAAGGTACTGTGGGCTTAGCTTCCGACCCGCGTCACCAAAGAAAGTTGGACCCTTCCTGGGAAGGACCTTATATGGTTGTGAAACCGGTCGGTTCAGGAGCTTACAGGCTGAAGAACATCGATTCCCAGAAAGAGTTGGATCGTTCATGGAATGCTAGGCATCTCAAAAAGTTTTATCCTTGAGGATGATTTCAATTTTGTTCTTGATGTAATCATTTTCAACTCAATCAATGCAATTTTTGGCTTTCAACAAACTATCTTTTGATTGGGGGGCATCATACACCACATTCAAGAACAAGATCCAACTATAAGGCATCGGATGAAAATTCGTGTGGGTCCTTCAACACTTCAACGCTTATGGAAAATCTTTCAAACTTTCTTAAGTCGGGGCATCGGATGAAAATCCGAGTGAGTTCCTTTTGCAAGGCGTCGGTTTGAAACCCGAGTGAGTTCCTTCGAGACTTATTGAATTTTTGAATTATCCTTAAGTATAAGGCATCGGTTTAAAACCCGAGTGAGTTCCTTCTCAGACTTATTGTATTTCTCCAGAAATCTTTAAGTATAAGGCATCGGTTTAAAACCCGAGTGAGTTCCTTCTCGACTTATTGTATTTCTCCGGAAATCCTTAAGTATAAGGCATCGGTTTAAAACCCGAGTGAGTTCCTTCTCAGACTTATTGTATTTCTCCGGAAATCCTTAAGTAGAGGCATTGTTTCAGACAACTAAGACCTAATGCAACGGCGATTCAAGTGGTTAGCAAAGTTCAAGATAAAGTAATTTCTTATTTCTTCAGAAGATATAAAGAGGCCAAAGTATCAAAACAATTACAAGAGCTGGATACAATCTCTCGATCAAAGAAGAAAGTCATTACAGTGACTGTTAACAAGTTATACAAGATCGACGCGACTTTGCTAGAACAAACATATGAGTCAACCATTGGTGGGGAGTCAAGGAAAAGAAGAGAAGAAATGAGGATTACAAAAAAAATTTCGATATTTAGAAAATCCTCCGCAATTTCATACTCTTTGTCCAGCTTGTCCAGGAGGAGAATGGTCCTCGACCAAACTCGCATTCGGCACAAGCTCGTCATAATTGACTTCTTCCAACGGAGAATAAACAGGAGAATCTTCCGGATATTGCATAATATCCGGATCGGAAGGTGGAGGATCAATCTTATCCTTGGTCCAGTCGGGAGGAGGAATACCCGTGTCGGTAAATACTTCAGATGGCAAACAAGACCGTAGGGAGTCGTATCAAAATGAGGATCTTTCCTTAATATTGATTCCCATACTTCGTTCTCACCATCCCGGACGCCTGCAAGTTATAAGCATTCAGCATATCAAGAAAAGGCTTACCGTGTAAATACTTGAAGACGCAGCTCGCGAACATCGTTGGAAGGGATTCGGGCAAAGGAACGACAGCTTGCCTTTCGGGTAATGTTTCGATCCTTTAGCTCCCGACTTTTCAACCGTCCGCTCCAATCACCGGATCTTCTCCCCGGCATCATCCAAGTCCGACCAAAGACGACCAATCATCGAATTCTTTTCTCCCCGCCACCTCCCAAGCTAGATTCCGAAGGCGAGCAATCTCAACATCTTTAGCTTTAGAGATTTCCCGAAGCCTAGAAACTTCATTGCTCAACCTCATCGAGTCTAGTAACTCGCTTCCACTTGGTTGTGGAAGTTACCAAAGAAGACTCCCGCAAACAACTTTCGAGTTAGCAAAGAGCAGAAAAGTAATTTTTCAAAATCGGAGGATAATGAAGAAAGACTTACATCACAAGTGACTTCGTAAAGACTTCATCCGGAAGTTTGGAAAGAACTCGCGCTCTCGTAAGTCATTCGAGCAGCAAGACACCATTCCAACGCTCTCGTCAAACTCGTTTGACACTAATTCAGGCGAAGGATGAGAAGGATGAATTATATCAAGCAAAGGCTGAGCTTCATCACTTGTCACCCGATCAGGCGCTCCTGGTGGCAAAATCCTCCAACTCGAAGGAGAGGAGGAGGATGCCAAACAAGCACTAGAGTTAGAAATAGGAGCAGCACCTGCCAGGACCACACCTTCATCGAGATGCCAACATAGTTGCCTCGGATGCCCGAAGAGTCTTCTTCGGGGTGCACCAACAAAGCTCACCAGCTCCAGGAGAGTTCCGGCAGCACCATCGGCAATGGAGTGATCAAGATCTTCCCGGGGAAAGACAAGCGATCACTTCGGCCAAAGGAGGCGTAGGGACGGCATCAACCGAAGCTCGCAGGAATCGACTTGAAGATTCACCGCCGCAGCCGCCTTACGCTTGGAGGATTCACTAGCTGAAACCACCACACCGGCCCCAACCACCACCGACGCAACCTTTTTCTTGCAAGATTTTGCTCGATAAAGTTCGGGTTGATCTTGGGAGCCACTATGCAAACAAGAAAAAAAAAACAGCCGTATCGATTGAAATAAACGACAAAGAATAAAGAAATAAACGACAGACAACAATGGGGAAACCCTAGTTTTCTAAAGCTTCGACGGACCAACAACCTAAACCCCAAGTATAACTACTCGTGCAGTTTACTTGGGGGAAGTGGGGAAAGAGATGAGAAATCAAAAAACTCACTTGTTCGGAAATGGATAGAGTCCGTTGGAGTACGAGGAATACGGAAGCTGGCCGAAGGACGAAAGGTTGCTTTGGCACTTTAGCAAATCTATCTTGCGAAGTCGGGATAGATGGAGAGTACCCACGAAGGCTTTAAATAGCCTAAAGTATAAGACGACGGTTGAAGGCTAAGGACAACCGACGACCCAGATCGAAACGACGCTTCGAAATCCGCAAAAAGCAAGATCAACGGTCGAAGAGATGCCACATGGAAACATGTGGAAGCGAGCACCTGATGCAGAGAAACCTCCAATCGTCGCACTGCCATTAAAATAATGGATGTATTTCCAATTCATTGGAAACAGTGAATGGTATACAAAAGCAGGAAAACGTTTGAACTTCGCAGAAGGGAAACGTGCGGACTTTGCAATAAATGAAGTAGTGGGGAAGATTAATGTATCTTCCCGGAACGCATCTTCACAATATTTCTATAAGATTATTATTCGGCGAGGAATGAAAAGTTAAGTGATAAGTTTTATCATTAATACTTTGATATTTAAGGCAAGACTTCGGCAGGAGACGGGGAAATTTTGAGGCCAACGTGAATAAAGAAATGTCTATTCATTAAATTGAGAGTACATCTTTACAAAAGAACAACTCCCTAAGCCTTTTCTTCATTGTTGCCCGAGGGACCATGGTCGGGATGACTTTTCTCAGGACCATGAGAAGAGCCTTCCTCAAGAGTGGCATCGGCTGAATCCTCTACAACAACAACTTGAGACTCGGCTTGTGATTTCTCCTCTGGAAGTGCCGGCTCGTCATCTAGATATGCCTCATATTGAGGGTCAGCTGGAAAAGGATCATCTTCTCCCTGAGCCCAGCCTGGGAGATCCATACCAACTTTCCCGAAGACCTCTCGGATGGCATACCTCGCGAAAAGGAGCAAGTGTCGAAGTCGGGGATCGTTCCAAGGATCTGCTCCCAAATGTCGTTCCTCCGCCCCATGCGATAAGCCCCCGAATGTTGTAGAAACCTAGCAATTCGGAGAAAGGTACGCTGTTCAGGTATTTCCGAATGCACTCCTTCCGAAGGTTTGGCTTTATATGCTTAGGCTTGCTAGGGATTGCCAACTTCAGATGTTCTTCGAGCTCCCTACTTTTGATTTCAAGGCTGTCACCAAACAACGTGGCAGCTGCCTTTTGCTTCCTGGCCTCGCGCTCGGCAGCAGAGACACGAATTCTCGAAGCTTCAAGAGCTTCCTTGAGGGAGATCACTTCTTCCTCATGCTTTTTCTGCAGCTCCACGGTAGCTGCAGTCAGTTGGTCTATTTCAGAATTGGCCTTGGCCAATTTCTCTTCACAAGTTTGCAGCAAGGAGCTGGTGCAACCAACCCGGCTCAATGCTTCCATGTGTTGATAAAAGCTCAACACAACATTCCTGGGAAGACGGAAGATATCAGAAGAAGTCATAAGAAATTATGAAAACATAAGCAAGCAAGAAGACCGTTACCTTGTAGATTGACTAACAAGGGAGGTGTCACCCAGGGCTTCGAACTCCTGGCGATCAGAAGGAGCAAGTGTAAAATCCAGCTTTTACCTAACCTTGACCCGACCCGGTCATTGTTATGTTTGTAGGTCCAAAGACCCGAAGTGGTGGTAGGAGGGACTTATGGGCCCTACTGGTTGATGATGTAATGTCGGGATTCCAGTTTATGGACATTGATGATGCTGCTCCCTCCTTGAGCACATTACCAGTGTTAAGTTAGAATCTGCGCACTGATGAAGAGCGAGACAGTTGAAATAGCAAACGGACTCCTGTGCATAATCCGAAGGTACTCCCTGAAACTAGACCTCTTGAGTGAACTGTAGGAGAAAACCCCATGCAATTTGACCTTGTATAGCCCTCCAAGTCCGCACCTAAAGTTGCTGAACTATTCTGTAAAAATTCTGCAGAGTTTGTTTTGGTCGATACTATTGGTCGATACCATCGACCAAAGGTATCGACCAACAAGTCTGCTGAGCCCAGATTTAAAGATTCTTAGAATATTCTTTTCTATTTATTTATTCCTCGAGACTGGAGCCCTATTCTCGCGTCTTTAACATCTGGGAACGTGAGAGAGCCTCCCAAGAACTCCTCCTTGGTAGTGGTGAAGCATCTTCTTCATCAATCATTGCCAACCACTTATTCTTACTTTCTTGTTCCACTTTAAAGGTATGACTCTCTCTCCTAATCACTTTCTCACTCATCTTTTCTCTATTATACTGTTGGGACCATGGTCAAGGTGCTGCAACCTTGCATACACCTTGCCATGAACCTTCTAAACCCCATACAATGATGTTTTCACCGATATGACTATGATGGATTCACCTCATGATCATTGACTACACATTTCCATGATTTATTGCTTACCAACTTGCTTTATTTACCAAAACTGAGATGAAGCTCGTGATTTACTTAATCTATACCTTGCATATGTGCTCCATGTTACTTCTAAACGATTCCCTACCTAATCCCCCATGTTTTCCCCTAATTTGCATTGAGTTATAGCCAATGCTATGATCTACAACTCTTAACCTTAATATGTCAATTTGGGGATTTCCAAATGGACCATTGGATTATGAAAGTTTCTTGATAATTAGTGTCCCCATGTTGTGCTTAGACTATCCTCCAAGTTTCATGTCAATCCGAGACCGGGAAGACCAAATCTGGGCAAGAATCCGAAAAGCCACTTGCTGTCCCGAATTGATTTGGTCGATACTATTGGTCGATACTATCGACCAAATGTATCGACCAATAGAGTTCTTGTCAGCAACTTTTGCCCAGTTTTGATTCGTTTGATCTCCGATTGTTCTGATTTCTTCTCTAACCTTTCATATATGCTTGTTTAGGACTTTAAGACTAATTGGACCACTGCTTGTGATCTTGGACCATTCTCTTCTCCGATTCAAGGTAAGGATAGTTATCGATGTAATTACCTAGGATATGGAAATCTTGACTTGGTATTCCTAACCTAGTAAATATAGTTTCTATTTTATATTCTTATCGTGTTAGACTTGCTACATATGTCTTTTAACAAGTAGCTTTGTGTTTACATTATATTACTTCAATGTTTTATCATGTTTATCAATTTCAATATATGATGACTTATGACAATGTCATGAATTGAATGTTTATTATGACGTTGTATCTTGTGAACTGATATGATGAACTTGGGCATGTGATTGCTTAAGTATAACTTGGGATTGAGGGGTACCCTACTGGTACTTCTGTGCTTGGACATCGGAGGGAATAGTATGGGATGTTCTCCGAAGGTGTCCATTGACGCTTTCCCGGGTTATTGAATGACATGCATAGGATTTGTCTAGATGTATGGCTAGGATGTCCCTATCATATCAGACCCGATTCGGAAGGGCATTGAGACCGAACAACCCGTGGTAGTAGTGTGGATTTGTGGGCGCTCAAGACCGGTATCCACTCCGTGAGAGGACATAAATTGCATTACGGTTACCCGAAAGGGGCCATTTATTGGTAGGGTTACAAATGGCTAGACTTGGGCTCACGGGCACTCAAGACCGGTGAAATGATCCGTGAGAGGGACGTGAGAGCTTCCCGTTTACCATTTGTGGATGACCAATAGGGTTGATGAGTCCGGTGAGTAATATCCGTGACTCTAGTGTGAAGGATACCGGAAAGGATCCCGAGAGGGGAGGAATGGAAGTATCTGGAATCGGCATGATATGATTAAGTAGATGACTTGCATTGGGCTAGGCTATACCCTGACATGCGCCAATACTTAGACCAAACGGTGATGTGAGAGAGCGGTGACCGAAACCCCCAACCATGGATTTGTCCGAGAGGGATGCAGGACCCAATTCCCCCCGGTGATGAGTGACCGAGACTACCTAAAGAAGTATGGTGCTATGACTTAAAGCATGTCTACCATAGATGACCAAGCATACTTAGAATAAAGTCATATTGCATTATATGCCTCATATCATCTCGCATCATTTTATGATTATTCTCGTGGTTTATGTGTGGTGGGATAACTTCCTTGCTGAGTTCTTTTGAACTCATTCCTTTTCTGTTGCAATATTTTGTTAGGCTATTCTACAGGTGATTACTCTGATGGCACCCTCCCTGAGGCGGACCCGGATACCTCATACTACCATCCGGAGGCTGGCTACGTTGAAGACTTCGGTGACCATACCGAAGAAGATTACCGTGCGTACCTGTGGTTAGCCCCGGAGTCGTATGGGAGCAGTCATGTTGGGTCTCCATGATCCTCAACTTTGAAGAAGATATATTTATTATGGAGGAGACTTATGAGTAGTTACCCATTCTTTTGTGACAGTATACTTAGAGAAATTGTAATAACTTTAACTTCCCTTTATAACTTGGGATGTGTACTTAACTAAATTTTGACCTCACTTCCGTTCGGTGAAGGAGTGGATTCCGTCCACTGCCTTCTTGTCACGCCCTCCCAGCCGGTACCCTATCTGGCATACCCGAGAGTGTGATCCACAGCCCGAAGATCAGGTATCGAGTGATCAACCTCCCACATAAACAATAACATAATCATGAACAACCATAACAAGAGTGCGGAAGATAAATCATAGATCCAATAATGAAGGAATGAATCATAAACGAAACGGAATAATAGATATAATCAGAGTGTCAAACAGATAAGTAAAGTGAAGCAAAAATCCCACTTTACATCCAAATGGAAAAGTAGCTCGAAAGAATAAACTAGATAAAAGCTAATCCCAGTAGCAAGTACATTGGGTAACTAAATTATTCTCCACTTTGTAGACGACATCCTTGTAGGTGTAGATCTCATAGATAGCACAAGGACGCTTCCACTCAATGGTCGGACTAAGCATCGTACGGAGCATAACCACCCGTGGAATCTTCAGAGTAATTGTGGTAACCGCAATCACCTTCCCCGGAGATATGCCTCTTCGCCTTGCGCTTCCTCATAGGGACCGTCATAGTATTCCGTACCTGCAGGATAGTCTAACAACATTGTACAATAAAGGAATGAGTTTCAAAGAAACTCAAGAAGGCGCTTAAAATCCATAATAACATAAATGGCAGAATTCCGTAACAAACATAAATGCAATATGATATGAGACAAACAATGAATGAATGATTCTAACTCTATGTATGCTGGTCTCTATTGGCAGACATGCTTTAAGTCATAGCACCGTACTTCTTTAGGAAAGTCCACTCACATCCTCAACCATTTAAGATATCTTGGATTCCCTCCAACCATTTAAGATATCTCGGGTGACCGATTGGTAATGGGTCCTTCATCCCTCGGGACAAACCTTGGCAGGGGGTTAAGTCAACACACTCTCTCACAACCATTTGGTATAAGTACTCGGCGCATGTCGTGGTAATACCTAGCCAAATGCAAGTCTTCTACTTGGTTACATCAAGTCAGATCCAGATACTTCCATTCCTCGTCCCCGACGATCCTTTCCGGTATCCTTCACACTAGAGTCCTCATAGTCCCCGACTACGGACTCACCAACCCTATTGATCATCCACATATGGTAAACGGGAAGCTCTCACGTCCTCTCACGGGTTGGTTACCGGTCTTAAGCGCCCGTGAGCCCAAGTCTAACCATATGCAACCCTACCAATAAATGGCCCCCACAATGTGATTCCTGTCCTCTCACGGGTTGGTTACCGGTCTTGAGCGCCCATGAATCCCCATTGCTACCACGGGTCGTTCGGGTCTCAATACCCCTCCGATTAGGGTCCGACATAACAGGACATCCTAGCCAAACACTACTAGACAATCCTATATATGTCATCCAACAGTTTAGGAAGGTGTCCAGAGGGCATCTCCGGAAACATCCCATAATATTCCCGTAGTAGTCCAAGGACAGAAATGTCAAAAGGACACCTCTCCTTTCCAAACCATACGTAAGCATACACATGCATCAATTCATATCATCACATATATGGTAACTCCATATATGGAAAGAAATCAATATTTACAATCATTTGTATAACATTGGTAAGTAAATCATACATGAATCAATTCAATATGAATAAGTAATGCTACCGTAATCAAAGTTATGCAACAAAGTAGAATATCATTGTAAGAATCTAATTTAGGAAACATATTAATGATATTCAAATATAGAAACTAGATTCATGCTATCTATGTAATTAAGGAAGTAACCATCCTTACCTTTTATAACTCGCAAAGAATCCTAAGAAATCAAGTAAGATCTTGGCAAACTTGAGAAGAAGGTCCTAAACAAGTATATACAACATATTAGGAAAGATCCCTAACAGAAAATATAGCAAAGCATCCGAAACAGACCAATTCTGGAGTTGCTGTACTCATTGGTCGAGTGGATTGGTCGAGTGGTCCAACGACCAATCATCGACCAATGCAGACATGAGCTTAGAAAATCAGAGTTTTGAGATATGAAATCCGAATTTGGTGGTTCAAAAGGGTACTAATCAAGGGGTAGACTACATCAGTAGTATTCTAGCATATAGGGGACCTCAAAACACTAATCAAATCAAGGTATCAAGATCCAAATTAGGAAACAAAAAGTTACCATAAATAAATCAAACATGGATCTTGATGAATTTTGAAATAGAAAACAAGGACAAGAACAATAGGAGGATGGATCATTGCTTTCGGTAATGAAAACATGAAAACATGCATAGGTCTTCATAGAATAAGGCTTAGAAGCATAAATCTAAATAAGGAAATAAAACCTACCATATATGTACTATCATGCATCATGAAGAACACATAGTAAGGTAGAAGAGAACAACTAGAATTCTATGGATTATGGATCATAGAAAGAAAACACAACCATTAACCACTAACATGATCAATGAAAGAAGATCCAAAGAGATCAGAATTCAGATTAGGAAATTAACAGAGATTAAATCATGGTTTGATCATGAATCCTTCAAAAGCTTGCAATGATCATGGTTAAGATCATTGTTCTAGCCTTAAATCCTTAGGATGATCATGAGAACATGTTCAGAGATGTTTGCAACAGAGGATGCAGCATCTCTTCTACTGTCTCAACTCAAAAAGGAAAGAAAAACAAAGATGTAGGAGAAGAAGAGAGAGTAGACATACCTTTTGATGCAAAAAGAAGAGTTCCGACGAAGATCCGCCAAGAAAACTCCAAGGATGCAAGAGAGATGACTTGCAGAGGTCTTTGGTCTGCTCCAGAGGGTTTGGAGGCAGCAAATACGAAGTGGACTCGAGGTTAGACTTAAATAGAGCAAGAATCAACCTAATTGCCAAAGACAAGACCCATTGGTCGAGTGGATTGGTCGATCGGCCTGGGCCGACCAATCAGTCGACCAATGCAGATAAAGAAGGCCAAAAACAGGGAATTGAAGGCCCAGATCAAATCCAAACCTAAAGGGGTTTTGCACACAAGTCAAGTGACTTACCTAGTAGGTAGAAATGCCTTCAAACCAAGATAGAGAGCACTCCAAGTCCATCAACTAATTAGATCTTCATCAGGATTCTGTTTCCATAAATAGAACCTCATCATCAACCTTCATGGATTCAAAGCCGACACCAAGTCCTCTACCGGGATGGCCCAAAGCTGACTTCTTACTTTACTTCGGGTCATCGGACCTACAAATAACAAGGTTTCCGGGTCAAGGTTAGGGCTGGGTTTCACATTCTCCCCCCTTAAAGAAATTTCGTCCCCGAAATTGGAAAGCGTACTCGTGCTTCCAAAGAGGTAAGGAAACTTCTCCTTCATGTCTTCTTCCTTCTCCCAAGAAGCTTCTTCAGGGGTATGGTTCTTCCACCGAATCTTCACCAAAGGAATGGCGCGATTCCGCAGCTGCTTGTCCTTCCTATCCAGGATTTTCGCCGGTTCTTCATCATAGGTCAAATCAGCACTAAGTCCTTCAGTGCTTGCTGCAAAATGTGTTCCGGATTCTCTATGTATTTTCGGAGCATCGAAATATGGAACACATTGTGCACACCAGCAAGAGACGGAGGTAATGCTAATCGATACGCAACAGGTCCAACCTTTTCCAAAATCTCGAAAGGTCCAATGTAACGAGGGCTAAGCTTACCCTTAACATTGAATCTCATCACACCCTTCATTGGTGAGACCTTCAGAAAAACTTTCTCTCCAACTTGAAATTCCAAATCGGTCCTTCTCTTATCAAGATAAGATTTCTGTCTCGATCAAGGCAGACTTAATCCTTTCTCTTATCATATCTACCATAGCACTTGTAGCTTCAATCATCTCAGGACCTAAGACTTTTCTTTTCACTGTCTCGATCCAAGACAAAGGTGTCCTACAAGTACTACCATACAAAGCCCTGAATGGAGCCATGCCTATTGTTGCTTGATAACCGTTGTTATAGGCAAACTCAACCAAAGCTAGGTGTTCATCCCAATTACCACCCATGTCCACCACGCAAGATCCGAGCATGTCTTCCAATGTCTGAATTGTCCGCTCGGATTGTCCATCGACCGTGGATGATGAGCTGTACTCAAGTTCAATTGGGTTCCCAAGGCCTTCCCGCAAACTGTTCCAAAACCTTGAGGTGAACCTAGGATCACGATCCGAAACAATACTCAAAGGCACACCATGCAGACCGAACCACATTATCCACATAAAGCCCGGCTAGCTTATCCGGAGTATGAGTGATCTTCATAGGAATGAAATGGGCTGATTTGGTCAACCTATCAACAATCACCCACACGTTGTCATTGCCTTTACTTGTCCGAGGCAAGCTAGTCACAAAATCCATGGAGATATCTTCCCACTTCCAACTAGGAATAGGAAGGGGTTGAAGTAATCCAGATGGAGGTTGTCGAACGGCTTTAACACGTTGGCAAGTCTCACACTTGGCAACAAAATCGCCAACATCCGCCTTTAGACCAATCCACCAAAAATGTTCCTTCAAGTCCTTGTACATCTTGGTGCTTCCCGGGTGTACAAAGAAAGACCGATCGGTGTGCTTCCTTCAATATTTCATTCTTAACTTCATCGTTTGCATGTGCACACACAGCCTTCCTCTAAACAACAAAGCACCATCCATGGATATACCAAAGTCGGGATCCGACTCAGATTCGAAGAAATCTTCTCAACTTTGGTCAAAAACTCCCTGATCGAACTCGCAGAGCAACAATCTTATCTCTAAGACCAGATCTTGCCGTCATGGCGAGTAAAGAATAAAATCAGAATTCTCAGAACGATTTCCAAATCAAAACTCTCAATAGAAGACCACAATGGTAAACTCAAAGCATTTAAATCCAAAGTCTTCTTCTCGGTTCTTCCTACTAAGAGCATCGGCAACAACATTTGCTTTCCCAGGATGATACCGAATATCACAATCATAATCGGAGACGAGTTCCAACCATCTCCTTTGTCTCATGTTCAACTCCTTTTGGGTAAAGAAATATTTCAAACTCTTATGATCCGTGAAAATGGCAATCTTCTCACCGTAAAGATAATGTCTCCAAATCTTCAAAGCAAAGACAACGGCGGCAAGTTCTAGATCGTGAGTGGGGTAATTCCGCTCATAATCCTTCAATTGCCGAGAAGCATAGGCTACGACCTTGCCATGTTGCATCAAGACACAACCCAAACCAATCTTTGACGATCGGTATAAACCGCCATACCACCGGAACTATCGTATAGTCAAAACCGGGGCACTTGTCAATCTATCTTTCAACTCTTGGAAATTCTTCTCACAGGCGGCAGACCAAACAAACTTCTCTTCTTTCCTGGTCAACTTAGTCATAGGAGCAGCCAACCGAGAAAAGTTCTCAATAAACCTTCGGTAGTAACCCGCCAATCCAAGAAAACTTCTTATTTCCGTTATCGACTTCGGTCTCTCCCAATCAGCCACAGCTTGGACCTTTTCAGATCGACACGAATACCTTCGGGCTGAAACTACATGACCAAGGAAAACCACTCTCTTAAGCCAGAAATCACACTTGCTAAACTTAGCAAACAACTTCTTTTCCCGCAACCTTTGCAAAGTGAAACTTAGATGACTCGCATGCTCTTCTTCGCTCTTCGAATAGATCAAGATGTCATCAATGAAAACAATCACAAACTTATCAAGCACATCATGAAATACTCGGTTCATGAGGTCCATGAACACCGCAGGAGCATTGGTCAATCCGAAAGGCATGACTCTAAACTCGTAGTGACCATACCGCGTTCGGAAAGTCTGTCTTGAAGATATCACTAGACTTCACTTTCAATTGGTGATATCCGGACCTTAAGTCAATCTTCGAGAACACAACTGCACCCTTCAACCGATCGAAGAGATCATCGATTTCTGGGCAGTGGATATCTATTCTTGATAGTCAACTTATTCAACTCACGGTAGTCGATGCACAAGCGCATACTACCGTCTTTCTTCTTGACGAACAAGACCGGAGCTCCCCAAGGTGACACACTAGGCTGCACGAAACCTCTATCAATGAGCTCATTCAACTGATTTTGCAACTCTTTCAACTCAAGAGGAGCCATCCTATACGGAGCTTTAGATACCGGAGCGGCACCAGGGACGAGATCAATAGAGAATTCGACATCTCTCGTCCGGGAGGCCACTCCCGATAGATCATCAGGGAAGACATCAACAAAGTCGCAGACAACTCGACTTCGTCGACTCTTTTCTCCACTATACCCTTGCCTTCAGATGAAGCATCATCCACTAGGGCATAGACTTGCATCAAAGCATAAAGACCTTCTTACAAACCCTTCTCTTTTCACCTTGAAATTCAAAGACCGGACTTCCACATATATGGAACTGAATCTTCTTTGAGGAACAAAGGAACACAGCTTTATGGGCTGTCACACCAATCAATTCCCAAAATAACATCGAAGTCCTTCATGTCAAGAATCACAAAATTGGCTTCCAAGTTCTTCTCACCAATCAACACAGGACATTTAGATAACCCCTTATCTAGTTTCACAACAGGACCATAAGGTGTACTAATCAATAAACAACTAGACAACTTCTCAGGGATTAGGTTAGTCTTCTTGATGAATGCAGATGACATGAACGAATGAGATGCACCCGTATCAAATAAGACAAATGCGTAAATAGAAGCGACTAACAATGTACCCGTAATCACATCATGGCTTGGATCTTGCTCAAGATCGAAATACTGAAAACTCTACCAGAGGGAGGAGCAGGAGCACTCTTCACCACCGGGCAAAGCTGTCAAGGTGCCGCTTCGGACAGCACGAGCAAAATGACCAGCTTGCTTGCAGAGAAGCAAACAGATTGCTGGATCCAACAGGGGTGGCTGCAACAGAGGACTTCGAACAAAAGGCCTTGCACTCGCACTTGCACTTGCACTTGCACTTGCATTTGCTGGTGGTCGGTTTCCCGCCATCGTTTAAACCGGCCGGGCTGCTGAAAACCCGTGTTCGACCTACACTCTTAGCCCGAAAGGTAGGAGTGGGGTAGGGTGTAGGTCTCACATAACGACGGTCATTGCGATCCACCAAACCAGAATTCCTTGACCGCCAAGGCTTCGCACACGAGCACTTTCCTTCTCTCGTTTCTTCCAACTTCTTCGAGTTCTCGCACCACTTGAGCATAGCTCACTATAGGCCGGACTCGTGAGATAAGCTTTAATAATGGCAGGCGCAGTCCTTTGAAGAACTTCTTTGCTTTGGCGAGGTCTTCCTTCAAAGAATCTGGAGCAAAGAAATGAAGCTCCTCGAACTTCGTTGGTACTCCAACACGTACAAAGTTCCTTGAGTCGAATCATAAACTCAGCTTCCTTTGCATCCTTCACCGCCTCGGGAAAGTAGTTCATACAAAAAGCCTCTTTGAATAACTCCCAAGTTACAACTCCCGCATGCAAACCTTCCAAAACAGGACGAGTGGAGATCCACCATGCATCGCCTTCTTGTTGCAACTTCGCTCAAAGCAAACAAAATCTTCTCGAGCTTCCGAGCATTGCAGATGCCGGAAAGCCTTCTCCAACTCACGAAGCCACTTGTTAGGAAACAAGGGGTCCTTGGTAACACCAAGAAAAGTGGGTACTTGCATCTTCGTAAAACTCTCCATCAAAGCAGTATGAGGAGTTCCAGCTAAACCTCCCGCATTCAGGATCTGCGGCATGAGGATTCACATTAGCACCAGCCCGGGTCTCATTATGCGAGTCATGAAACCCACCAACATCCGGTTGAACCGAGCCGCTTGTCGCGCATCATATTGCCCATAATATTGGCAATATCTCTCGAAACTTCCAACATTCGGGGCACCAGGGATCTCATGAGTACCCCCGATCAGCATTTGGTATCTCACCACCTCCATGAGGTACTTCACCACCTCCCCGAGGTATTTCACCACCTCCATGACCACTGGATTCACCACGCCCACTTCTCGGAGTAACCATTCTCGCAAAACCGAGAACATCAAAATACCGAATTTCAAGATTCAACATAAACCACAAGTCCAAATGATTTGAAAACTTAAATCATGCTCAAAAATATCCATATAGTCATCAAACAATATTCCATAAGGCAAAAATCACATTTTCCAAGAATTCAACAGCAAATGAGGTCACTGTGACCATTGGTCGAGTGGTTGGTCGAGTGACCCGTCGACCAATCGCCGACTAATGAAGATGGAATACGAAAATTCGCATTATAAGCCTCATTTCCACATTCCAACCTCATTCTAACTTCTTCCAAAGGTGAGAGAGCTCTAGGGAAAATATCCAAGAGTTCCCACAAGTGTTCTTGAGGTGATTTAGTGCTTCAACAACAACAACACAACACACCATCTTCACAAACAAGGTAAATCTCTCATCCTTTCTTCCATTTTCATCTTCTCATGCTTGCATTTCAATAAAACCATGCTTTACTTGTATCCAATGCTAGAAATCATGCTTAGGAATGCTTAGAAACATATTCCCTAGGTTTTAAACACAATGACATGCATAGACAACAAGTTTTAACACATTTGGTGCTCATCTCGCAAAGTTTTATACCGAAATCGATATCTTTAGAAAAATTTCGTTTTCTCTCAAACCGCTTGAAATTTTCGCACGAGATCAAATGCTACATGCTCAAGATGACATTGTAGATAGGTCCATACAATTTGATTTAACCAATTTCAACTTTTCAAAAATCCAATTTTGACCTAAATTGCAAAATCCCCAAATTTCTTCTTGCTGAATTTTTCGCTTTAATCCATGTTTTTGATCGATTTTCATCAAAACAACTTCATAGACATGAAATTCCAAGTATTGTGCACATGCTAGTATGTTCAAATCAAATTTCCCCCAAATTTGAAATTTTCCGAAAAATTACGAAAATACCCTTTTGGCTCAAATCTTGAAAAAAGCACTAATTGGAATTGTCTCTTGTCTCTTCCACGGATACATCATGCGAGAGGGGAGGACGAGGAGGAGGTAGAGGTAGAGGTCGCATCGTAGGTGCTCTCGGGGGCAGAGGTCGGGGTTCCTTTCGAGCCCGGAGAGGAGGTTAGGAGACCGGACCTATTTGACACACCTCGAGCCGAGTTTCTATACGAGGCCTACCCAGCTATTGTAACATCGAGATGGGGCGTCTACTTCACTTACGCCAGCTCGGAGCCTTCGAGATCCGGCAGAGGTTCGACACTTTACAAGTGGACTCACCTCTTCACCGAGGATTTGCCGGTATACCCGGGAGCTAGTGAGGTTGTTCTTCAGCAACCTTACTTACACGGAGGAGGCTCGGGGCCGGGGACATCCACTCGGACTTGTCCTCGGGGAGAGTGGTCCTTCGGACTCGATTCGCTTCTCTACCCGGACACCGGGCGAGATCTTGCAGTTCCTTACTACCCACGGCAAGGTGTGTGGATACTGCGGGAGCAGACAAGACACCATCTCGATGCCGTACGAGCTTCGCGAGATATGCTCTACGCTATGGGATAGCCGCCGATGCTTCACACCGTGGACTAGCGGACGGATGACGGGTTCTGCACGTATTATCGGTCGCATAGTCGGCCGGAACATCATGCCGAGCTTCGGACATCACCATCGGGTCACAGTGATGGAGGCCTTAGTCATCTACCGCATCTACATGGGCTTCGAGATCGATCTTTCTTACATCATTCAGGCAGGTCATGGCCGGACTTAGTTCTAGCGGCCTAGCATGGGAACCTTGCTATGGGAGGCTTCGACTTTGATCTTCGTGCATTTCGGGGTGAGTTTCGGGGATACTCCGATGGACACTAGATCACGGTGGATACCCCATTGGGACTCGGACCATTCGACGGATGAGACTACATCAGTTAGAGAGATCTCCTGGTCCAGAGGGTGAGGATGATGATGAATCGAGGATGAGGATGAGGGATCGGAGGATGGAGGAGAGGATATCGGTCCCGAGTAGGGATGATCGGGTCGGAGATGATACAGGGGACATGCGCGAGGCCGAGCTCCGTGCACCACGAGTTTCCTTCATCACACTTCGAGGCAGGTGGCCCTTCACATGCGGTTCCAGAGACTTCGGATCTTGGTGACGGATGAGATCGATGACTTCCATGCTAGAGAGGATGGAGGTCAGATTAGAGCAGATGTACGAGAGGATGGAGTCTCGACAGGACAGATAGAGCATCGGGTGACTCACCAGGGGGAGGAGTTCGTGAGCATATGGAGAGACGTATAGATCACCCTGAGATAGACCGTACCTAGGATTTCCCATTTATGCATTTCAGATGTAATCATTGTAAAAACTTTTGAAATTAATGAAGTTCATTTTGTTTCTCTTTAATTATTGTATGTTATGCACTTTTCTTTTCCTTGCATTAGTGTCATTTGTTCAAGTATAATTATGGTATGTTATTCGGAAATGTTCTCCTATGCCTCAAAGTTCAAGTTTCTAATTCAGTGTTCTATTATTCACTTCTAAGAGTAGAAGAGTCACTTCAGATCAATGACTTAGAATGCTCATTGTTGCCTTTTGTGGTTAGGGATTCCTCGAACCTTGGGCTCGATACCAATCATTACGCTCCCAGCCGGCACTTATCCGGCATACCCGAGAGTGTGATCCACAAACCAAGATCGGGTATCGAGTGATCAACCTCCCACATAAACAATAACATAATCATGAACAACCATAACAAGAGTGGGAAGATAAATCATAGATCCAATAATGAAGGAATGAATCATAAACGAAACGGAATAATAGATATAATTGTAGTGTCAAACAGATAAGTAAAGTGAAGCAAAAATCCCACTTTACATCCAAATGGAAAAGTAGCTCGAAAGAATAAACTAGATAAAAGCTAATCCCAGCAGCAAGTACATTCTGCACCTAAATTATTCTCCACTTTGTAGATTCTTACATCCTTGTTGGTGTAGATCTCATAGATATACCAAGGACGCTTCCACTCAATGGTCGGACTAAGCATCGACGGGAGCATAACCACCTGTGAAATCTTCGTATAATTGTGGTAACCGCATCACCTTCCCCCGGAGATATGTCGCTTCCCTTGCGCTCCTTCATAGGGACCGTCATAGTATTCCGTACCTCATAGCACCGTACTTCTTTAGGAAAGTCCACTCACATCCTCAACCATTTAAGATATCTTGGATTCCTCCAACCATTTAAGATATCTCGAGCGCCCATGAATCCCCATTGCTACCACGGGTCGTTCGGTCTCAATACCCCTCCGATTAGGGTCCGACATAACAGACATCCTAGCCAAAC